>NW_006299706.1:1454956-1516235 GCF_000327345.1 Myotis davidii
CTGGCTGCCGGCCGCCATCTTGGCTGGCAGTTAATTTGCATATCGCCCTGATTAGCCAATGGGAAGGGTAGCGGTCCTACGCTAATTACCATGTTTCTCTTTTATTAGATAGGATTTTTATATATCTTTGTTGTTGTTTATTTACCAATCAATTTATATATAATTTTTATATACATTTTACTAATTTTCTTTCATCTTTGACACTTGTATTATATAGAAAGGGTGAATAGTGATATTAAAATATTTCTTCTAATTAATTTCTTTTCAATGTGCATGAATCCCTGCACAGGGCCACTATAAAATAAAATAAAATAAAAAATGAAATGAAATAAAATAAAAAAGAAAATAAAAACCATATCCTTGGGTGAAGATTACAAAAATAAAAAAAGACATGGCCTCTGGGAACAGACCTAATTTTACTTTTTCCTTCAAAATTTAGATGCCTTTTATTTCTTTTTCTTTTTCTTTTTTTAAATATATTTTATTGATTTTTTACAGAGAGGAAGAGATAGAGAGTTAGAGACATCGACGAGAGAGATACATCGATCAGCTGCCCCCTGCACATCTCCCACTGGGGACGTGCCCACAACCCAGGCACACGCCCCTGACCGGAATCGAACCCGGGACCCTGCAGTCCGCAGGCCGACGCTCTATCTACTGAGCCAAACCAGCCTCGGCTATTTCTTTTTCTTATCTAATTGCTCTGGTTAGGAATTTCATACTGTGTTGAACTGAAGTGGCAAAAGTGGGCAACCTTTCTTCATCCCTGATGTTAGGGAGAAGCTTTCAGTCTTTTACCATTGCGTTTGTTAGCCATGAGGTTTTACAGATGGTCTTTATTAAGTTGCGGTAGTTTCTTTCTATTCCTGGATTACTCAGAGTTTTTATCATGTCTTTGTGAAATTCATTTTTTGCATTTATTGATAGGATCATAAGATTTTTATTTGTTAGCCTACTGATGTACTGGATTGCATGGATTGATTTCTGCATATTGAACAAGTCTTACATAACTTACTTGATCACAGAATCTATTTACTATTTATTTGCTTAATAATTTTTTTCTGTTCTGACCCAATTCATTTCTACTTCTGTGCCTTATTTATGTTTCTTTCTCCTGCAATAAAAAAAAAAAATGCTTTCTGCTTATCTCCTACATAGATAAATTCATTAATGGCTATGTTTTTTCCAAGTGCCACCTATAGAACATATACATCAGAATCACCTTGGGGGCTTATAAGAAAAACAAATGCCCACTCATACAATTTTAAAATTTTATATTGAGATTTATCCCAGAGATGCAAGGATGGTACAATATCTGCAAATCAATAAACGTGATACATCACATAAACAAATTGAAAGAAAAAAAATTGTATATTGAGGTCTGGGATAAACACCTTCCTAATCTTGCTGATCCCTGACACTCCAAAGTAGGCACTCATTAATAAGAGCATCCGTTTAAAAAACAAACAAACAACAGCACCCTTTTCATCCTACTCAGGCTCTGACATTCTAGGGCCTGGATTGATACTCTTCCCTCCCCAGGCCCTAACCCATCCAACTCCCTCACCCCATTAAGGCTCTAAAACTCAGCTCAGGGTCACCTTGCCATACCCCAATACGGGCATATACCTAATGGCTTTAAGACATTTTTCAGGAAAGAAGAGGAAGAGGTATAGCATTTTAATAGATGGTTTATGATATATTTATCTACAACAATACCTTTATTTCGTTTTTAAAAATAAAAATAGTATAACTACTATGTTATTTTTAGGGATTTGTTTCTTTCATTTAATATTATGTTTCCAAGACTCATCTGCAATTATTGCATCTGTAATTCATGAATTTTTACTATCATATCACATTCCAACTGTGTAAAAAAGAATATACTATTTCCTTTTCTGTTGATCTGGGATATTTCTATTTATTATACATTATAACCAATCTTGCTACTACATTTTCAAAAAGTGTTTTCTGGTGCCTGTTGTGCAAGAGTTGTTTTTTTTTATTATCTAAAAGGGAATTGCTAGATTATATAGTGTTGATTTGTAACGATTTTTTTTGTTATATATTCTGGATACAAAAGAGGTATACATTACATATGTTATAAATTTCCTCTCCCAGTTTGTAACAAGTCTTTATATGTTTGTCATGCTATTTGATGAACAGAAATTCTTAGTTATAATATAATCCAGTTTATCAATTTTTACCTGTATGATTACTGTTATTGCTTTTGATATCCTGTTTATGAAATCCTTTCTGAGAACAAGGTCATGAAGTTTTTCTTCTTCCATACTAGCCTTTAAAAGTTTAAAGTTTTGCTTTTATATTTATGTATTTAATCAATTGGGAATTTTTCTAATTTCATTTAAGACAAAAATCTAATTTTATTTCCATTCTTACACAATACCAGCTTTTGGGACACAATGTATTGAATATTGTTTTTTTCCTCCATGTGTCAACTCTGTCATATAGCAAAGCTTGCATACATGAATGGATTTGTTTCTCTTACCCACTCAGTTCCATACTATCTTAATATACCATATCTTGAAATTAAGTCCTGGGACAAACCCATCACTTTATTCAGTTAATTCCATCCCTAAGTATACCTTGAAGAAATTAGTGCCCAAATCCAAAAGTGAACATTAGAGTAATATTAAGAGCAGCAGTTTTAGATAATAGCCTCAATCTGAAAATAACCCAACAGTAAAATGGAACTATCTTCCTATATAATAAAAGGCTAATATGCAAAAAGACAGAACGGCGGAACAACTGGAACAACCAAACATCCTGTCACTATGACGTGCGCTGACCACAGTGGGGGGGGGGGATGCAAAACATGATGGACCTTGGCTGTGGCGGGATGGTGGAGCAGGTGAGCGGGGGCGCCAGACCATGGGGCACTGGTCACTGTCATCGGGGCGAGCCTCTGGCGGTTACTGAAAATTCTTTGCTCCCGCGCACCACGATCCCACCTGGCACTTGCCCCTGCTGCCAGCGCTAGCCCCGCTTGCACCTGCAGCCAGTGCCAGAGCCACCACTCAAACCTGCTGCTGGTGCCTGGCGCCAGCCCCGATCGCCCCTGAGGGCTTTTCCATCTCCCCCAGCTCCTGAGCAGCGATTGGGGCAGCAGCCGCCGCTCACACCCCAATCATTCCACACCATCAGTAGGTGCGAGCAGTGGGAGTGGGGCTGCGAGCAGTCAGGGGACTGGGGGCTGCGGCGGTAGGGGCTGGGCAGAGGCACGGAGGATGGGCCAAGACCGCCCCTGTGCCTACTGCAGCCTCACGGTCCACAGTTCCTTTCAAGGTGCATGAATTCATGCACTGGGTCCCTAGTCTATAATAATATAATATGCTAATTAGACTGGACAGCTGAACGACCTTCCAGACGAAGCTGGGGCTGCGTTACTGAGGGCCGAGCCCCTTGCAGGTATTTCGTGCATCAGTCCTCTAGTATTATATACAAACAATGGATTACTACATAGTAACAAAACTAAGGTAACTACAGCAACATACAGCAACAAAGGTGGTTTAACATGTATATGTAGAGCAAAAAAAGGTGAGACACAAAAGCATATTCCTTGTAAATTCCATTTCAATGACATTCAGGAAGGATAAACTAAATTATACTATCTATAGTTACATACTTAAACGGTATAAAAAAAGGTAAAGATGAGGAGACTTAAAAGTCAGGAGACTGATTATAGCTACTGGTAAGGAAGCAGTTTATGATTGCAAAGGAACATGGAGTGGTGGCAATGTTCTATATAGTCATCCATTTTATATCTACATGGGTCTCTATAAAAATTTTTTAGAACTGATGACTTGCTCTGGCTGAGTAGCTCAGGTGGTTAGAGTATCAACCTGATATGGCAAGCTTGTGGGTTTGATTTCTGGTCAGTGCACATATAAGACCAGTGGGTACAAAAATAAGTGGAACAAGTCAAAAGTTTCTCTCTCTCCCTAAAATCAATCAATGAATAAAAGAACCAGAAAACTGATTACTTTACATTTACATACTTTCTGTATATCCTTTTTACTTCCCTAATATTGTCTAAAGTGCACTAATCAGACTTGAATATTTTTCTTTTAAGTGTGGTAGAACTCTTGCCTAGTCGGTATGGCTTACTGGTTGAGCATTGACCCATGAACCAAGAGGACACAGTTCGATTCCCAGTCAGGGCACATGCCTGGGTATAGGGCTCGATCCCCAGCGGGGATGTGCAGAAGCAGCTGATCACTGATTCTCCCTCATCATTGATGTTTCTATCTCGCCCTCTCTCTTCCTCTCTGAAATCAATAAAAATAAATTAAAAATTTGAAAACATTAAGTCTTTTAAAATTAAATCTTCCTTTTGCCTTTCCAAAAGACAAACAAAACAATAAACACTTTATTAAAACCCACTGGGGGTCTAGCTGGTTTGGCTCAGTGGATAGAGTGTCAGTCTGAGGACTGAAGGGTCCTGGGTTTGATTCCAGTTAAGGGCACATACCTGGCTTGTGGGCTCGATCCCCAGTGGGAGACATGCAGGAGGCAGCCAATCAATGATTCTCTCCCATCATTGATGTTTCTATCTCTCTCTCTCATTCTCCCTTCCTCTCTAAATCAATAAAGATATATATTTTTTAAAAAATCTACCGGGGAATGTAAATATAATTACCTACAACGTAAATATAGCCACACTTACAAATCTGCAACCTTGATAAAGACTGGCCATTAGAATGGCTATTATCAACAAATCGACAAATGACAAGTGCTGGCAAGGATGTGGAGAAAAAGGAACCCTTATGCACTGCTGGTGTGAATGCAGACTGGTGCAGCCACTGTGGAGAACAGTATGGAGTTTCCTCAAAAATTAAAAATGGAACTCCCATTTGACCCAGTAATCTCACTTCTAGGAATATATCCCAAGAAATCAGAAAGACCAATCAGAAAGGATATATGCACCCCTACGTTCATAGCAGCATAATTACAATAGCTAAGATTTGGAAACAACCTAAGTGCCCATCAGCAGGTGAGTGGATTAAAAAAACTGTGGTACATCTACACAATGGAATACTATGCTGCTGTAAAAAAGAAAGAACACTTACCATTCGCAAGAACATGGATGGACATAGAGAACATTATGCTAAGCAAAATAAGCCAGTCAGAGAAAGATAAATAGCACATGATCTCATTCATTTGTGGAATATAATAAACAACAAACTGATGAACAAAAATAGATCCACTGACAGAGAAGTATCAAACAGATTTCAGAGGGAAGGCAGGGGAGAGGGGCCTAAGAGATCAACCAAAGGACTTGTATGCATGCATATAAGCATAACCAATGGACACAGACACTAGAGGAGTGAGGGCATGTGTGTGGGGGTGGTGTGAGGAGGGAGAGCTGGGGAGAGGTCAATGGGGGAAAAAGGAAACATATGTAATACTATATGTAATACTTTAAACAATAAAGAATTAAAAACAAAACAAAAAAAGATTGGCCACAAATATAACATTAATTCATACCTTATATGAAAGTAAGTTTCAACTGATTTAAGGTACTACATGTAAAAAAGTAATATAATATAATCTATTGCAGGAAAATAATTAAATAAATTATGATATTTTTCTTAGCATGGAATAGGGTAATTCACATGGACTAGTGACAAGATCTCCAAGATACATAAAGAAAAAATGTTGTTAAAAAATTTAGTATAGTATGCTACCAATTACATAAAACAATCGCTCTGAGCCTTGATTTCCTCATCTGTGAAGTGAGGGGCTTGAACAGCTTTGCACATGCACATACTTATAAATGTATAAGAAAAGGTATTAAAGGATACACAATATACTGTTTAACACTTTTACCCATGTGAAGAACAGGCTTGGGAGGAATGAGATCATGTGAAAACGGGATTTTAATTCTTGAATGAGTAAATTTCTAGTTTCACTGATTTGTTTACAAGCATGTATTACTTATGAAAAACATTTAAATCCCACACATTCTCTAGAAAAAACAAGAGTATTATTTTATAGATGTATGCATAGAGATATGAGAAACGCGTGACAAACAGGATTCACCTAGACAGACAACAGAGAAAAGACAAGAAACTGTAACTGTTGGTTGATGGATGGAAGGAAAAAAAATAAAAAAAACTGAATGTCAAAGAACAAGCATGAAGAGTTAATATTCTAACTGTATGAGCACTTAAAAATAGAAAAATTAGGTAAGAAACATAAATAAATAACAAGTAGGAAGTGTATTTCATCTATATCAGATTGATATATTTTAAAAAATTGGTAATTTTCAGGGTAGATAAGGGTAAACAGTATACAACTATTACTATGTAATGTTAGTAAAAGGATAAACCGATGTGGCTTTGAAGAGAGTAATTTGACAATATATGTTAAAGACTTAAAGTGTGTCTAACATTTTATTTATTTAATTTTTTCTTTTATTTTGTGTCTAAGATTTTCAATTTGTATTTCTCTAATTGTGAACAGGATTGTAATGTGAGACTGAACATGATGTATTTATTTATTTTATTTTATTATTCTTTTTTAAAAAATATATATATATTTTATTAATTTCAGAGAGGAAGACAGAGAGAGAGATAGAAACATCAATGATGAGAGAGAAGCAGTAATTGGCTGGCTCCTGCACACTCCCTTCTGGAGATTGAGTCCACAACCTGGGCATGTGCCCTTGAGTGGACTGCAACTCAGGACCCTCAGTCCACAGGCCTACACAATATCCACTGAGCCAAATCAGCTAGGGCTTAAGCATGACATATTTAGAAAAGCTAAAGCCATTTGCAAATGGTGAATACTGTACTAATTAATTTTAAAATATTGAATAAATTACCCTGCCGATGTGGCTCAATGTTTGAGTGTCGATCTATGAACCTAGAGTTCACGGTTCAATTCCCAGTTAGGGTACATGCCTGGGTTGCAGGCTCCAAGTCTAGGTTGCAGGCTCAATCCCTGGTGTGGGGTGTGCAGGAGATAGCTGATCAATGATTCTCTCTCATCATTGATGTTTCTAGCTTTCTCTCTCTCTCCCTTCCTCTCTGAAATCACTAAAAATGTATTTTTTTTTAAAAATAAAACCTTCAGGGAAATAAATGGTTGGATATATAACAAAAGGACTAAATGATTTGTTTTTTTTTGGTAATTTTTACTTTCTACTCTATACCTTTAAGAAAAAAGTAAAAATATAAAAAGGAAACTATGAAGAAAATAGATCTAATATGTAGGAAAACGTATTTGATGATAGGATGGAAAATTTAGAACACAATAAAAGGTAAAATAGTGCCGAAACCGGTTTGGCTCAGTGTATAGAGCATCGGCCTGCAGACTGAAGGGTCCCAGGTTTGATTCCGGTCAAGGGCATGTACCTGGGTTGCGCGCACTTCCCCAGTGGGGGATGTGCAGGAGGCAGCTGATCGATGTTTCTCTCTCATCGATGTTTCTGACTCTCTATCTCTCTCCTTTCCTCTTTGTCAATAAAATATATTTAAAAAAAAAAAAGGTAAAATAGTGTGATAGTAAAAATGATTCCACTTACATAGCTATATACTGGATAAAATATATAATCTCTCTAGGCCTTGATTTCCTCATCTGTAAAGTGAGGGGCTTGAATTAGATTATTACATCCCCTTTGCTTTTTAATCATTTATAATTTTGGACAGCCATGAATAAGAACACTTTAAAATAGAAAAGAGAAGAACAGGTCTTCCTATATAATAAAAGCGTAGTATGCAAATTGTCCCCTCGACCAGGAGTTATCCGGGAGTTCAACCAGGGGGCAGGGCTGGCCGGGGGAAGGGAGGGAAGGCCCTGGCCGGTAGCCTCTAGGGACCCTACCAGTGCAAGAATTTCATGCACTGGGCCTCTAGTATACAATAAAAGGTTTTAAGATTAACTGAATTATGCATCTGCATAGGTATGTTGCATTTGTATAAAAGCTAGTTTTCTCTACTCAAATAAAAATGTTAATAAGCAAGGAATTACCATTTAGTGTTCTCTTGTTCTTCTTGTTCTAGGAATGGCCTCTGCTTTTTCTTGGCCTGTTCTTCCAAAAACCAACTTTTCCTCTTCAATCCCTTCTTATGTTCTGAATTCAGGTTTATACTCTGAACAACAGCTTCAATGACATCTGTAACCGTATCAGGACCAAGGTGTAGTGCTGTTCCTTCCTCATCTTCATTCAATTCTGGGCTAACAAACTGAGTAGCCTGGAATGCTTGCATTGATACCACAGCCTGGAGGGGACATTTCCGAGGTCGACCTGGTCTGCGTTTCACAAAGTTATTTCCTGTCCTGGCTTGTCTTTGAAGTTTTTTGGCTTTTAAAATTTTATTGACATGGTCCAGGTTTTTCTTTGTGGCCAAGATTTTATCATAATTGCACATTTTCCGAGCTTGGCGCTGCATAGCTTCCACTATACTTCTCTTAATATGATGAGGGGAACAGCTGCTTGGCAACTTTTCAGAAAGGAGTGAGATGTTATTACTGCAGGAGTCACTGGGGACTGCAGGCACTAGAAGGCCATCTGGTTTTCCCATGGTTCGCTCCTTGCTGTGGCTATGGCCTGGACTACAGGAAGGTGGCACCGAGGCAGACGCAACCTCAGCATCAATATTTTTCTCCAGGGGCTCTTGGTCCTCATGTTGTACCATCCGCTGCAACAGACTATCCACAGAGTCATCCCCAGAAGAAACCAATCTTGGACTTCGAGAGGGAACTCCGTTCACTAAATAAGATGACAAATCACACAGATAAAAACTGAACACAGCTAGCTATTTAAATAACTTTTTACATAGGACAAAAGATAAGAAACACTCCTCTATTTTTCAAAGCAAGATTAAACATCATAATACCATATGCATTTGTTTCATAAGCAAGTTGACAGTATACTTTCATGAATAGGGTACATTTCAGTAACCATAATAAATTCAAAATTGACTCATATTTCCTTAATAATATGTCGATAAAAAAAACAAAAAGAATTCTCATTCTCTGAGATGAAGAGCAGAAAGAAATAAGAGTTAATTTCAAAAATGAAGGTCTAATTAAAGGACTGGTCAGTTAAAGCGATCTTGGATAAAGACCTAAACTTTAAATAGCCTATATAATAAAGAGGTAATATGCAAATTGACTGTCACTCCAACACAAAAGATGGCCACCCCCATGTGGTCAAAGATGGCCGCCACAAGATTGCCAGCAGGGGAGGGCAGTTGTGGGTGATCAGGCCAGCACGGGAGGGCAGTTGGGAGGGACCATGCCTGCAGGGGAGGGCAGTTAGGGGCAACCAGGCTGGCAAGGGAGGGAAGTTAGGGGTGACCGGGCCAGCAGGGGAGAGCAGTTAGGCGTCCATCAGGCCAGCAGGGGAGCAGTTAGGTGCCAATCAGGCTGGCAGGGGGTGGTTAGGGCAGAGGGGAGCAAACTTTTTGACTTGAGGGCCACAATGGGTTCTTAAACTGGACCGGAGGGCCGGAACAAAAGCATGGATGGAGTGTTTGTGTGAACTAATATAAATTCAAAGTAAACACCATTACATCATTCCTTTCCTATCCTATCTAATAAAGAAGTAATATACAAATTGACCATCATGCCCTCATACAAGATGGCCACCTCCATGTGGGCACAAGATGGCCGGCAGGGGAGGGCAGTTGTGGGCACCCAGGCCAACACATGGCTGGGTTAGGGGGTGACCAGGCTGGCAGGCAGAAGCGGGTAGGGACAATCAGGTGGACAGAAAGGTGAGCGGTTGGAAGCCAGCAGTCCTGGATTGTGAGAGGAATGTCCCAGATTGGAGAGGGTGCAGGCTGAGCTGAGGGACACACACACACACACACACCATGCATGAATTTCATGCATCGGCCTCTCGTAGATAATATTGCTAGTTCAATGCCTTTTCTGACAATGTCTTAACACATTGTTTGCGGGTAGTTTTTATCGCACGCTAACAGGTGGCGCGGGCCATTTTTGCTAATTTTTTGCGCAAATGGCAACGTTCAGTAAAATTACGGTAACTTTAGTTTACATATTTATACGTTATCCGCATTCTACCGCTAGTCTATAAAAAACGTATTAATACGTGTCCCGCGCTCTACTACACTGGTAGAACGTATAAATATAATTTAATAAATCTGTACAGGTCTGGCTGGGTAGGTCAGCTGGTGAGTATCATCCCAATACACCAAGTTGTGATTCAGATTCCAGGGCAGGGCACATACAAGAATCAACCAATGCAAAGGAATAGAAGTAAAATTCTCTTCTTAAGTAAAGCTTTAAAATTATAATTTAATGCCGAAACCGGTTTGGCTCAGTGGATAGAGCGTCGGCCTGCGGACTGAAAGGTCCCAGGATCGATTCCGGTCAAGGGCATGTACCTGGGTTGCGGGCACATCCCCAATGGGAGATGTGCAGGAGCTGCGCAACTGGTATGGCTCAGTGGCTGAGCATTGACCCACGATCCAGGAGGTCCTGGGTTCAATTCCCAGTCAGGGCACATACCTGGGTTGCAACACAATCCCCAGTAGAGGGAGTGCAGAAGACGGCCAATCAATGATTCTCTCTCATCATTGATGTTACTATCTCCCTCTCCCTTCCTCTCTCTGAAATTAATAGAAAGAAAGAAAGAGCAAGAAAGAAAAGAAATAATCCCATTTACAATTGCATAAAAAAATACTTGTATATAAATTTAACAAAGGATGTAAAAGTCTGTACATTGAAGAAACTGAAGAAGATACAAATACATGGAAAATACAATTACAAATGCATGGATAGGAAAGAATTAACATCATTAAAATTTCCATATTACCCAAAGATTCTACAGATTCAGTACAATCCCTACTAAAATATGAAAGGCATTTTTCACAGCACTATAATATATACTTGAAAAATCTATATGGAACCACAAAAGACCAGACTAGCCAAAGCAATCTTAAGAAAAAAGTTCTTTCTATACTTAAAACAGCATGGACTGGCATAACTACAGACAAATAGGCCAATGGAAAAGAATAGAGAGACCAGACTATAAACCCACACCTATATAGTGAATTAATCTATGACAAAAGAGGCAAGACTATACAATGGGTAAAGATAGTCTCTTCAATAAATGGTGTTGGAAAAACTAGACAGATACATGTAAAAAATGTATAAAGAAACCAGGCTAGTTTCATACACCTGTTTCATAATAAACTTAAGAGATTAAAGACGTAAGTGTAAGACATGACACCATAAAATTCCTAAAAGAATTTTCTCTCATCATTGATGTTTTTATCTCTCCCCCTCCCTTCCTTTCTAAAATAAAAAAAAAGATCTAGTTTTTAGCCTCTTTGATCAATAAAAAAAATAAAAAATACATAAATATTACTAATTATAAATACATAAACATTACTAATTTTGAGGTTAGAAATAAATATTAATATTCTTACAACCTTATAAATTTTTTTGTATATCTCAGAGATTTGTGAATGTCATATTTTAAAATATACGTATGTTTTTCTTGATTTCAGACAGAGGAAGGGAAAGGAAGTGGGAGATGGAAACATCAATGAGATGCCCAGCTGGTATGGCTCAGTGGTTGAGTGTCGACCTATAAACCAGGAGGTCAAGGTTCAATTCCTAGAGAGGGCACATGCCCAGGTTGTGGACTCAATCCCCTGTGTGGGGCATGCAGGAGGCAGCTGATCAATGATTCTCTCTCATCATTGATATTTCTCTCTCTCGCCCTCTCCCTTTCCCTTCCTCCCTGAAATCAATAAAATCCTACA
Source organism: Myotis davidii (assembly GCF_000327345.1). Taxonomy (NCBI): domain Eukaryota; kingdom Metazoa; phylum Chordata; class Mammalia; order Chiroptera; family Vespertilionidae; genus Myotis; species Myotis davidii. The sequence continues at coordinate 1,466,722 of NW_006299706.1, forward strand.
TAATAAAGAGCTAATATGCTAATTAGGCCAAACAGCAGAACGATCTTCCCGACGACCTTCCAGACAAGGCCAGGGTTGTGAGGGCCAACGTTGTGTGTGTGTGTGTGTGTAAAATAAACATCAATCTGAAAACATAGGACACTACTGTATCAGTATAGTTAGTGCTTGTGTCCAATTAGCCTTACTTTTTAAATTAATAACAGCCCTAAATCACAAGAGTAGTGATGCTGGCAGTAACAATTAATTTTCTATCTAAGAAATTGTAAAGAAGGAAAAAGAAATTCATGCCAGTTTTGCTGTCACATCTCAAACTGAAAGTTATGGCTATGGGGGTGATAATTACTTAGTTAAAATGGAAAAGGAATTAAATTTGTGGGTGGAAGACATTAACAGAAAACATATGATTCAGTATTATCTGTGATTTTAGGCATCCAATGGGGTTCTTGGAACAGTTCCTCCATGGATAAGGGAGGACTACTGTGTGTCTAGCTGGACACAAAGGAGTAAAAGGGGAAGACTATTATATTGTTTCAATGTACATTGTTACTGACTCCAGAGCAACTTTGTTTTAATACAATATTATATTATGTCAATATAAATTATAATTTTTATAAATATACAATATTATATTTTAAGTCTATCCACAAGTAACAGATGAGAAATTATCTTTAAAGTATGGTTAAAGAAACAGCACTTGCCTGTTGAAGAAGTACTTTCAGATAAAGACCTCTTCCGGGTAGGGCTACAGTTCATACTCTCTGATGATCGCTGGGAAGACTTATCTGAGGTTGTTTGGGAACCTGGAGAGACAGGAAAAGATAGAAACCATAGGAAAATTCAAGTATAAAAATGTTAAACCATATTGTTAGCACTGTAACATTTTAGTTGTTGCCACTGTCATTCCCTGTAATATGATTTTTGAGCTGACAGTAACAGGACAATAAGCAGAGGACAAACCACACTAGATGCTGCCAAAAGAATTTCACAGGTTTCATATACACAATTTCTTCTGTTAGATTAATAGAGGGAAAACTAGTTTTAGTGGAAGAATGAACTGAATAATTCAGTTTTTATGTATTACTACTTTGAAACATATAATTGAGATGTTTATTGATAAAAACCACTAACAATATCCTAATCAAATCTGTTCCTGATTATTAATTCCAATTCACCATATAAACTGACAAACAACTTACAATGCAACCTGATTGTTTTATTTACTAGAATCAGAGATAAAAATTAAAGAGTCAGACCTAAAATACACATATTCATCTAGAGGTAATTTTCATATTCTATGTTTTCCCACTTCAGCATATTCTAGAAGTGACTATTTTCTCCATGAAATAGAATAAACCCCTTTAAAGCTGCACATAAAAGCTCATGAAGATAAAGAAACTCAATTTCCCTTCAAAACGCCTCATAGTTTTACCAAAACACCAGGTCAATGCAGCATAGTTTAACACTTCTCTTATTTAAAAGTTAAGTAAGTCATTCAGGAAAGATTATTTTCCTGAATAAAATATACTTGTTCCTGATGGGATTCCTTATAACCTGAAAAGCTAGCTGTTGAGAATACATAAGGAATGTCAATTTCAAGTTTGTCAAAAAACTAGTAGCGTTCTGCAATGTTCACTTTTAACTTGAAAAAGTTACAAATAAAAAGCCTTACATATAACTGAAGGCACAAAAGGTACAAGAAATCAAATAACTGAAGATGAGATTTTTAAGATCTGCCTCTAAATAAGAGTTAACTTCTTAATGAAGAAGGACAAACTCCTTAATGAAGAAGAAGGACAAGCTGAAGAACTGAATGCAGCTGTTTCTAATATCTCCGTTTTTCCAAGAGAAAAAGTTTATATTACATAATAGCTTCAATCTCATTCTGTAAATACTCTTTTAGCAGACTCTTCTAGCATTGCTCAGGTAAGATATAAGACTATGCATTGCCATTCAAGATTAACAAGTTAGATTTCTGGAAAATTGATGTGATAGGATAGCCTACTTCTGAAACACAGTGATGACTAAGGTAAGATCTAATCAAGAAGCAAGACTTTTTACTATTGAATCTTAAAAATAGATACAAAAGGATTTAAAAAACCCCTAGACTGTGGTTCAGGTAAGATTTCCATCGAATAGCTAAATACAATAAAATACGTAAGAAGTAAAAGCCCAGGCATCAGTGAAGACATAACTTTAAGTATTCATACTGGAAAATTCATATACTGGACAGATATTTCCTACTCAGAGAGACAGCCAGACAGAAGACAACAGTGGCCAAGAAGTTTGAGACAGCACTGAACTCTCTTTATCACTATTCTCTTAGATTAAGTGCTAAGGAAAGATGGGTTGGAGAGCACTTTCTATCAAGTCTTTCCTCTGTCACTAATATTATTGAATATAGTTTACATGCTTGTTACTATGCCAGACATTGTAGAGGTTGTGGAATAGATATAAAAACAGTGTAACAGTCTGTCCTCAAGGAGCTTATTTAGGGTCAAGTATGTCAGCATATAATACATTTCAGGTGGCATTTGTGCCATCCATTCTTGAGCTCCATCTTCAGTTTTTAGGCTATTTGGTAATGTTTCCCAAATTCCTTGGTCATCTTCAAGAAATTCTTGATGAAGGCTTCAACTATACCTTTGATCATCAGGATATCCTGAGAATCACCCTGCCTGGCCTCACCCACCTCAGGGTAAAAGAGGGTACAGGCACTTTCTTCAAAGCTCCTTCTTTTGGTGGCATCTGGAGCTGCAGAGGAGGCAGTGGGAGGTGGAATGGGGGTCAGATCCCCGGAGATCGTTATTGGCAGCATTGTACAGCAATTCCTGAGAAACTGAAACAATTGAGAAAGAGATGGCTTAGCTTACTTAGCTTCTGAGCCATTTTTCATTTCCTGAAAGTAATGGAGGCCAGCAGCCTATTCTTAGGATTTAATAGGAGATTAGAATAAAATCTCATTCAGGAAGGTTCTCAATTTTCATTTTTAAAAGTCTGTCTGAATTCCCTGTTCAACAAAGCAGAACTTTTCTTGACAATATTCCATATTTGAAGGGAATAAATTGTATCCCTGAGACACCAATCTCTAGGGCTTGGTAATCATCAGATCTAAACCCTTATTTCATTTAAAAACATTGCTTAGCAGTAAGAGAATGAGGATACCTGAAAACAGTATTAACTAATGATGTAACCAAGTTTAAGATTGGAAAACGATGATATAAACTTATGTGCAAGAGGTAGCAACCTAAAAAAGACGTTTAAAAGCATGTTAAAACTGGCCTAATCATATGAAATCTGCAAACATTATCTCCAAAACTACCAAAAGTATACTGTTTTATAAGTGCCACTATGCAGTTGGGTGGCTGGGGTACAGCAAGGTAATACCGAAAGAGAACAAGCATGTCTATTTTAAAAGAGACCAATATATCTTTTTCAAAACCTAAAACAGAATGCAATGCAGAGTTGAGTGTAGTATAGTGTTAAGTACATGGACTATGGAGTAAGGCATGGTGATCTTGATTTTTGGCTCTGATACAAATTAAACTATAAAATGCAGGCAAATAAATATACTTGAACATTGGATTACTAAAGCACTCTCACATTATGCCCAATTAGAAACTGGAACTAATTTAAAATATTAAGCACTTCTTTTAAATATAAAGAGGTACTAGTAAAACGAGTACCTCCAATTAAGAATTACTAGTAATATAGGTACCTCCAAGGCTGGTAACAGCAAGGTTGGAAAAAGCTAATACGAAGTGAATCTTCTAATTCACTGATTCTTCACCATAGCTTCTCCAGGGTTGGGATTATGCCCTAGATTACATCAGTAAAACCAGATGTGAGGAATAATGAGTCACAACCTGACGGTGTCTGGCTTTCTATTCAGCTCTTGTACCAGGGGAGAAAGTAGTTTTCTGTTTTTCCTATTTGGCTCTTCGGTTCTTCTAAACCAGTTTATTTTTCAGGGGAGTTACTGGTTTGTTGCTATCTCCATCATGTGACAAATGTTTGTTCATGTCTCATACGTGGTCATTTTAGCACTGCCTGGAGGGATATGTGAAGACTCCACTACTCACAGAATAAGAAGTTTCCAGTTCAAGAAAATCATATACTTCCTCAGATAATACACACAAAGAACTCATATAATTTTAATTTTAGATACCAGAGTTCCCATTTCTCATTTCAATATAGTGTAAAGCCAAATAATTAAGTACTTTATAAGTAAACAAAGAATATAAGTGGGAATTCCTCAATTCACAAAACTATTAGGTAGAAACACTACTGTCTCATCACTTAGACAACAGCTTCAGAAATAGGTTTAGAAATCTACACCCATAAATGAAGGAAGGAGAAAATATAGAGTAAGCACTAAATAAAATTGAAATTCAATATAAATGTAAGCTGACTACAATAAAATCATTTTTTCAGTTAGAAAAACAGAGACCTCATGTAAAAAAAAAGCAGACTACTAGTAAGGAGGGAAACTGAACCAAGAGAATATTATCAATTGGGATAATAAAAAGGGAATTAAGAATTAAAAACAAATTTGGAAATGTGAATGAGCCCTGGAAGTTGTATTGATAGTAGGATTTTTGGATTTTATTTGGCCACTATTAGATGAGCTTTTAAAGATTAAGATAGGTTCTATGTCAAATTAGACAAAAAGGGGAAAGATGGTACTTTTATAGCAAAACCATAAGATGAAATCATGGATAAGAATGCCAGAAAGTTGAAAAAAAACAAAAAAGAACATAACTAGATTTTAAAGGGATAAGCATCTGGAAATCTTCGCACTATACACAACAATGAGTGGAAACCAAGATGATGTTCTGAAGTTTATCTGCCACAAGACATCTTAATTGATGTTTACACAGGAGGCACTGAAATCTACGATAAAAAAGGAATACTATTATTTATAGATGCCTGGGTGTAAAGATAGAGTCAAATGGGCAAAGATATCTGCATAAATAGAGAAAATTTCCAATAATAGTAGTATCTGTGGGGATGGGGGGAAGGCATCACAAAGAAAACACTGGAAAAAAAGATTCAAACTAATTCATTGAAGTATCCTAGACAACTAAACGAAGAATTTGCAAATGTAAATTAGCAAAAAAACCAACAACAGCAAGTGAATGAAACGAGCAACAGTTGGATAAAACGTGTACTTCTTTAGTTTAAATCCATTAAAACTTTCATAACTTAATACAGCATAAATTTTGGTCAAGCACTGTTGGGAGTTCAACACTAAAGATCCAAGTAACTATTCAATGCTTTGAATGAGCAACAGGTTCTTTGATGTTTCTAATGCTAGAAAGAAATATCTTTGGGTAAAACAGAGTTAAGTATGCTAGATTTGGAAGTATACTATGCAATAATCAGTTCAAAGAAAAACTGATTGTAAAATAACATTTAAAACAAATTTCTAATATTTAAATCATTTTTCACCAAAACGAAAATAGTTGCAAAATTTTAAGAAATTCCTTTTCCTTTATCATTTATAAGTCAAGGGTATTAGTAATGTTTGTTAGACAATGACTGAATCAAAACTGGTTATAATAAAAATGGATACCATAGTAAAAGAATATGAATGCAAAATACTAAACTATTTGAAAATGTCTGATCAAAGTTTTTTGTTTCAAGTTCCGAATCCTTTGCTATGTTTCATAGTTCATAGTAGCCCTGGAAGGTTCTTTTGAATAAGGTAACTGATGAGAGAGGTAAGAACTGGTTCCACAATAAAAAAAAGGCTGATTCCAATTGTGGGAAATACATTTACTGAAAGCAAAAATTTTACCTGACTCACCAATTAAATGTAAATTAAGAGAAAATGATTCAGAGCCTATGCTGGTGATTTTTAAGCTAAAAAGTCTGTTTTCTCCTATTTTATTGCTTTTTCTTTTCTGTTCTTGCTTTTGTTTTTCTCCTTCTAATTGGGCTTTTCCTCATAAGGCCCAAATCAGTTCACTGAAATTAAATTCTTCTGGAAATTCCCAAACGGCACTAACCACTACATTTTTCTGATTTCATCACCACATGTTCATACTTCACTTATGAATGTATCTTATACACCATGCTAGAGAAATTGTTATAAATCAGAAAATTCTGATCAATGCTTACATTCTTCAGTTAAAAAGAAAACAAAAATTGGTATACTTTGCTTCAACTATTATGCTTTTACAGTGTTTATACTTTTTCTGAACAAAAAAAATTTACCACTAATTTATTCTTGGAGGACAAAATAGTTATCAACACCTATAATAATTTCCCTCTGTTTTTTTCTATAATTTGTAATCTGTCAAAGCAAAAATACTACATGATAGTGCTCACCCCATTTTTGAAATCAGGTTATAGGTTCTGACATATGCAGCCAGCCATGAGTTGAAAATGTTAAAATCAGGAACGGAATCTGCCACTACAGGTCACAAATTCTTTCTCACTGCGTCTAGTTCATGTCTACCTAATACAGATACTTAATGAAATAGAATTATCAGGATTGGTTGAAACCAGAAACCTGGGCCCACTTAAAAGTGTATACTATCAGCAAGCTGATTTTAGACTGTTAGTAGGTAACAGCTAGTATAAAAGACTATGTAACTTAAGAAAAACGCTAACCACCACACACTGATCATTTATAATGATTAGGCCTGCTATTCTTTTAAAGTTTTATGTGATTTAATTTGTTTAGACCCAAATCAGTCTGAGCCCCTATCTATTATAAAAAAAAGGAAAGGTTAAATGCCTTGTTCCAGGCTACATATGGACTATCATTCCTATGTCACTAATCTGATTTCATTTACTTTTCCTCAAATTTACATCACCATAACTTATCAATTATGTCTGTTTTATTGGAACACTTATAAAGTGATCCCCCCAATAAGTAGTACCCACCTGACACCACACAAGGTTATTATTGACTATGTTGTCTGTGCTGGTCATTTTGTAACTACCAATTTGTACTTCTTACTTCCTTCACCTTTTCACCCCCGCCTCCCTGACTTACCAAATGATAACCATCAATTTGTTCTCTGTTTCTGAATTTGTTTTCTGTATCTGTATTGTTCATTTTTTGATTCCACATATAAGAGAAATCATAAGGTATCTGCCTTTCTGTCTGACTTATTTCACTTACCATAATACCCCATAAGTCCATCCATGTTGTTGTAAATAGTAAGATTTCATTCTTTTTTTAAAACAATATTTTTATTGATTTTTTTTTTTTTTTACAGAGAGGAAGGGAGAGGGATAGAGAGTTAGAAACACTGATGAGGGAGAAACATCACTCAGCTGCCTCCTGCACACACCCTACTGGGGATGTGCCCGCAACCAAGGTACATGCCCTTGACCGGAATCGAACCTGAGACCCTTCAGTCTGCAGGCCGACGCTCCATCCACTGAGCCAAAACGGTCAGGATTTCATTCTTTTTTTTATGGCCAATTAATATTCCATTGCATATATGTATGTACCACATCTTTATTCAGTCATCTATGATAGATGCTTAGGTTACTTACATATCTTGGCTATTACATATACAAATGTCCTTCTTTGTCTCTTATTACAGCCTATGTTTTAAAGTCTATTTTGGGGCCCTAGCTGGTTTGCCTCAGTGGATAGAACGAACTTTGGCCTGTGGACTGAAGGATCCCAGGTTCGATTCTGGTTAAGGACACATGCCTGGGTGGCGGGCTCAATCCCCAGTGGGGGTGCATGCAGGAGGCAGCTGATGATACTCATCATTGACATTTCTCTCTCTGTCCCCCCTCCTCTCTGAAATCAATGAAAATATATCAAATTAAAGTCTATTTTGGGCACTCCTGCTCACCTATACCTCTCCCTTTTCCTCTGATGAGTTACCTTTGCTTTGCCTTTTCTTTCCCTTTCCTAAGCTCCAAGAACCCTTCTTCTGCCTCTGTAGCTTGTTTTTTGTTTATATAGCACCTCTATTTCACTTCTACTACCTAACTTTCAATGAACTTTCTCTTATAATTGGGGGGGTCTGTTTTGTCTGTAATAAGTATTGCTACCCCCCCTTTTTTTCATTTTCATGAAATATCTTGTTCCATTCCTTTGCTTTTAGTGTGTGTATGCATGTCCTTTGATCTGAAGTATCTTGTAATACTAGTTAATACTAACTCCTTTAGCTTTTTCTTGTCTGAGAAGCTCTTCATCTCCCCTTGGATTCTAAGTAACAGCCTTTCAGGGTAGAATCTTGGTTATAGATCCTTGCTTCATCATTTAGAATATTTCAAATACCTTCTGGTCTGCAAAGTTTCTGTTGAGTAATCAGATGACAGTCCTATTGGAGCTTTCTTGTATATAACTCACTACCTTTCTCATGCTTCGTTTAAGATTCTCTTGTTGGCATGATTGATGTTGGTTTGGGACTCTTTGGTTTTATCCTGTTTGGGTCTCTTTGTACTTCCTGGACTTGTATGTCTTTCTTTCACCAGGTTAGGAAAGTTTTCAGCCATTATTGCTTCAAATATATTCCCCATTGCTTGTCCACTTGTTCTCCTTCTGATACTACTGTGATGTGAATATTGTCCACAGTTCACTTATACTATCCTCATTAAGAACTTTTTATCCTTTTTGCTGTTCTGATTGGGTATTTTTTGTTACCTTGTACTCCAAATTGCTGATTTCTCTGCTTATTGTAATCTGCTACTGATTCCATCTAGTGTATTCTTAATTTTAGTTACTGTATTCTTCATTTCTGAATGGTTCTTTCTTATAGTTTCTATCACTGTGTAAGTTCTGAGTAAGTTCTCACTGAGTTCATCTTTTCTTCCCCTAAATTCACGGAGCATCTTTATAAAAATATACCAGATACAGAGTTCAAAATTTTTGAACTCTGTATTTGGTATATTACTTGCCTCCATTTTTATTTAGTTCTGTTTCTGGAGTTTTGTCATGTTCTTTTGTTTGTTTCCTCATTTTGGCTGCTTCCCTGTGTTTGTTTCTATGTACTAGGTAGATCTGCTATGTGACTCAGTCTTTGCAGGGTGGCCAAATATAGTAGGTATCCTATGGGGCCCAGTGGCAGATATTCCCAGGTCACCTGAGCTGAGTGGTCCAATGGTGTCACTTGTGTGAGTTTTGTCTGCCCTCCTGCTGTAGTTGGGCCTTAATTGCTGCTGGAACTTCAGGCTGACTGGCTGAGGACTGTACAGGACTACAATGAGCTGTTTTTCAGGGGCTGACCCCACAGAGAAGAATTTGCTTTAGTGGGGCTCTGGTGCCTGCAGAGTCCACCCTTTGTGTGTGTCATTTGTGGATCTATTTGACTGGTGCTCTGGTGTTGTGTGAAGCTGGCTACCAGGTGTGTTGATCCTGGACCTCTTGGGAGGAGTTCTGGTACAGCTCCAGGCCTGTGTCTAACCTAGGGCCACCTGGTAGGAGCTACAAAGTGATCAGTGTTTGGTAGCTGACTGTGCTAGGCATGGAGGCATCTTGAAGACACTGGGTGCCACTACTGCCAGGGGTCACTTAGCAAGAGGTACAGTATAGGGCACCACAAGTCAGCTACAGTTTGTTTGGGGTTTGCAAATCTTTGATTTTAAGAAAGTCCATAGTGTGAGCAATGGCTGGGTGCTTGTGAGAAATGGTTGCTGAAAGCCTTAGCTAGTAAATAGAGTGTCAGCCTACAGACGGAAGGGTCCCAGGTTTGATTCCAGTCAAGGGCATGAAGCTCGTTTGCAGGGTCTTCCCCTGCCTAGGCCAATCGATGTGTTTCTCTCACATCAATATTTGTCTTTCCCTCTCTCTTCCATTTTCTCTAAAAATCAATGGAAAAATATCCCCAGGTTAGGATTTAAAATAAAAAAGAAATAGTTGCTGGAAAAGGTTCAGGTTAGGGCAAGACTCAGGGAATCACCAGAGTGGGAGGAATGGTGTTGACCAAGTGGATGAACTCAGATATGGCACCTGCCTGCACCTGCCGGCTGTGGGAGAGCACAACAAAGAAACAATGGTGCCGGCCAGAACTTCTTTCTGGGAGAGAGCTGCCCCTCCACCCCTTACCCTGAAGCCAGACAATTCAGTTCCTCCCTGCATGCCCCTGGAGCTTTTCCTGCCTGCGGGTGCAATATCTAAATCACCTAGTCTTCAGATGGTTCTATAATTTAGATGCAAATTTGATGTAGCCACAGAAGGAGGCAAGCATAGTGTTTACTCTCCATCTTGACTGAAAGTCCTTGATAGTCCACTCTTTAAAAAAAGCTAAATTGGTTTTAAAATAATTTTAAATTTGCAGGAAACTTGCAAAGACAGTACAGGGTAAGAATTCTCTTCCTTTACCCAGTTCCCCCTAATTTTAACATCTTACGCAATTTTAGCACATTTGTCAAAACTATGAAATTAACACTGAGATAATTTTTCGACTTACTTCCTTTTCCTGTTACAGGGTCCAATTTAGGCTACCACACGGTATTTAGTTGTCACGCTTCCTTAATCTCCTCTAATCTGTGACAATTCCTCAATCTTTTTTTTTTTTTTTACAGGTCCTTGGTACTTTCAAAGAGTACTGGTCAGGTATTTTGTATAATGTCCTTTTAAAAAAATGCTTTCTTATGATTAGACTGGTGTTATGGGTTTTTGGAAAGAATTTCCAATCATATTATATCAAAGGATACATATTGCCATGATGACTTATTATTGATGAAGTTAACCTTGTATTTGGCTAAGGTGCTGAGGGCTAGGCTTCTTTACTATAAAATTACTATTTTTTTTCCCTTTCCATACTCTGTTCTTTGGAACTAGGTCACTAAATTCAGTCCATAATCAACAAGTTCCTCCATTTATCTAATCAATCATTTATTGATATTGGCATGGACTCATGGATACTTACATTATTCTTTAGGTTATAATCCAATACTCTTATTATTTATTTTGTTGCTTAAATTGTTCCAGCTTTGGCCCTTGAGCTCTGTTCTAGGATAACATTGTCACAAAGATAACTGACAATTTTGTAATACACGGTATAGTAAGTAGCCTTTTGGACATTTTAACAGGATACCAATTAATGTATAATGAATATATCTTCAAGTCATGTATGGAAAATATATCAACTGAAGACCAAGGTCAATTAAAATTAGCATGATGTTTAGTTATGCTTTTTATTTAACCCTTTTCAGTCCAACGTGGAGGCTGACTTGACAGACCAGGCGCTAGGAGCAGGTCCAAAGTCGAGGCTGAGGTATGCTAACCGGTTCAACATTCAATCCCGTCAATTAATTTGGACCAAACTGTTTGAATTCCAAAAATAAAATTGGACCGCAAAGGGTTAAGAAGAAAAACTATGTGCCACTAAAATAATCACAGATTGAGAAAATGCAATTATTTCCCTGACACTACAAGGAAAGAGTAAATAATAAACTAGACAAAATTGCTACAAAATTTAAAACTATAAAGAATTTTAATTGTCTGCATTTCCTCATTTTCCTTTCATTCCTTAACCAGCAGAAATCTAATATTTGACACTATGGAAATGGCTCTTAAGATCACAAAAGGTAATCTGCCAAAGCAAACTATCTACTTTTAGTCCTTATCTAACAGATGTCTGTAGCACCTGGTACTCTTTGACTATAAGTTCCCTTAGGAAACCGAGTATATTCACCCTAAAAAATCATTGTTCCTCATGACTTCAACAATCACATCTAAAACTTGTAGTTTCAGGTTTCTCTTCTGAGCAACAGATCCTTTTATCTGACTAAATAGCATAAACCCATATCCTTTTTCTATCTCCAACCTTCTTTTGCACACCTCCTACCTCTTTTTCACTTCACATCACCAACTGCCCAAGAAGGATATGTTGAAGACATTCTAAAATCTTTTCCCGTTCCCTTCCTTTTGTAAATTTACTTCTGAATATGTCTTCACTATCCCCAAGTTAAAGCCCCTATACTATTTGGGTGGGAAAATTTCCAAATTGGTCTACCTGATCTTTCTCTAATTAATCTATCATACCATGATCAATATAAACTCCGGCAAATCATTCTTCTACTTTAAAACTATAAATTCCCATTGACTATAGGGTAAATGCCAAACTCCTTGGTATCTTATATAAACAAGAGGCTATACCTATCTTTCCAGCCTCATCTCCTGGGTCCCAGATCAGACTATTTACAGTTATCTAAACACAGTATCAGATCCAGAGAAGCTTATTTGTAAGATGTAGTCTTCACCCTCCAGTCTTTGCATACTTAAAACATTTTCCTAGTTCTTTTTAAGTAAGTCCCTCTCTTTTGTGCTCCCCAAAACATGTTGTGAATATCTCAACTTTAGGAGCTATCAAATTATTTGTGTACATGTCTGTTTTCTGCTAAACTATAAATTCCTTGGGAGTGGAAATTATATCTCATTCATGTTTGTATTCCTTGCACCTGGCAAAAAACAGATACAGAATATCTGCTGAAGGGATAGCTACTATCAAAATAGTTAAGATTAAAAAATCAAATACATAAAGCTTTGCCTAAACAAAATAAGTTCTTACTTTTAAAGTGATTTAATTATAAGATACCTCATGACTTATTTAGTACTTTTACTTTCCTTAACTAAAAATATTTTTTCTCAACTGGTTTTAAGTGGGTAGGTAAACCAATTTTCATGTGTAACTGAAATAAAATTCCTGTTAGAAAACAAGTTCCACTTCTATCCACTTATCAACAGTAATTGTGAAGAAGAGGAGAGATTCCAAGATACAATCCAATTAACAGAAGAATGTAAACTTGTGATCTATATATATAAAAGTCTAAGTGACCATCCAACCATTTGACCAGTAGCTATGATGCACACTGACCACCAGGGGGAAGATGCTCAACGCACAGGCACTGAAACATGGAACAGACTGATGAATCTCAGAGGGAGGGGGGGCAGGGGCAGGGCGGGAAGAGATTAACCAAAGATCATATATGAAGAGATTAACCAAAGATCATATATGCATACTAGGGGCCTGGTGCACAGATTCATGCACGGGGGGTGGGGGGGTCCTCTTGGCCTGGCCTGTGGAGATCAGGCCGAAAACGGCAGTCCAACATCCCCCAAGGGGTCCCAGATTGCGAGATGGCGCAGGCCAGGACGAGGGACCCACCAGAGCACGAATCTGTGCACCGGGCCTCCAGTATAATAAATAATACAGGAGTGGGCTACTATACGTTTACAGTTGTTTGTATGGAAAGTAATAATTAATAATACAAAAATAAACTGTTTCACAGCCTAAGTGCCCATCAGGAGATGAGCGGATTAAAAACTGTGGTACATCTGCATAATGGAATACTATACTGCGGTAAAAAAAGGAGTTCTTACCATTTGCAACAGCATGGAACTGGAGAGCATTATGCTAAGTGAAATAAGCCAGCCAGAGAAAGATAAATACCACATTATCTCACTCATTTGTGGAATATAGTGAACAACACAGGCTGATGAAAAGGGATAGATCCAGAGACAGAGAAGCAGTGATACGACTGTCAAACCTCAGAGGGAAAAAGTAGGGGAGGGTGGAGGTAAAGGGGAGAGATCAACCAAAAGACCTGTATGCATACATATAAGCCCAACCAATGGACACAGACAACAGGGGGGCGAGGGCATGGGGGGAGATTTATTGGAGGGAATGAGGTCACATATGTAATACCCTAATCAATAAAGAAATTAAAGATTGAAAAAAAATAAAATAGACTAAAATGAAAAATAATAAAATAAAAATAAACTGTTTGAGTTACTCCCACGTGTAAACCTACTTTCTGTCCACCCTTGTATATCTGTTCTTTGTCTCTGATTCCTGGCATAGTTTCAAAAACCCTTGGAATTCTCTGAGTATAGGAGTGTGCAATATGCCAAAGAGGTCATTTAAGATGGACCCTGAGAGAAGCTTAGGATGGGGCTTGGCTATTAGGAAGATCAACCACATGATTAAAGGGTTGAAACTTCGGGCCAGCCCTATCTAAAGTGGATGAAGGAGAGCTAGAGATTGAGTTCAAGTACATGGCCAATGATTTACTCATTCATGCCTATATAACGAAACCCCAATCAAAACTCTAGACACAGAGACCTAGTGGAGCTTTTTGGTTTGTGAATACAATAATGTGCTGGGAGGGTAACACACCCACAAAGAGAGGGAATGGAAGCTCTGTACCCCCTGTTCGGCCCAGACAACGCCCCATGCATCTCTTCAATTCCTAATCTGTATCTTTTAACATAAAACTGTAATCATAAATAAGTGGTTTCAGTAAGTTGTGAGTAATTCTACCAAATTATCAAACCTGAAGGATTGTGGGAAGCCCCAAATTTGTAGCAGGCTAGGCAGAAGTGTGGGAGAATTGGGGACAATGAAATTTTCGGCTAGCATCTTAAATGGAGGCAGTCATCCTTAGAACTTTGCTCTTAACTTGTGGGGTCTTCCCTAACTGCAGGTATCAGAACTGAAATATCTCAGCCAGTGTGGCTCAATGGTTGGGCATCAACCCATGAACCAGGTCACTAGTTCGATTCCCAGTTAGGGCACATGCCTGGATTGTGGGTTTGATCCCCAGTAGGGAGCATGCAGGAGGCAGCTAATCAATGATTCTCTCTCATCATTGATGTTTCAAATCTCCCTTTTCCTCTCTTGTACTCTCTCTGAAATCAATAAAAACATATTGAAAACATTTTTTAAAGAAAAAAATGAAATGGAATGTGTAGGACAACCAGTTGGTGACAGAGAGCTGGTGTCAGAGCAGCGACTTCAGAGAGGTCTCAATGTTTTTGTATGTTATTTTTTTAAAGGAGAGGGGAAAAAGGGACAAGTTCTTGTTCTTAAAGTAGATATTTTTGCATCAGATAAATTTCCCTGCTGTTTCATTCCTTGAGGACCCTGAAATCAAACTCACATTCACCCTCACCCTCACCCTGTGGGTCATGACCATCGGAAAACACATATAGCATATCAGATATTTACATTACGATTCATAACAGTAGCAAAATTACAGTTATGAAGTAGCAACGAAAATAATTTTATGGTTGGGGATCACCACAACATGAGGAACTGTATTAAAGGGTTGTGGCATTAGGAAGGTTGAGACCACTAAGTCCTTTATATGGCCTCTTAGATGCCTTTAATGTCCATGTAGATGACAGTCAACAACCTAACCTTGACAACTCACTTCACCTTCACCTAAATTTCTCCAACTCTTCTAAACTCCTTCTCACAATTTTTAATTAATTTTTTAAAATATATTTTATTGATTTCTTAAAGAGAGGAAGGGAAAGGGGTAGAGAATTAGAAACATCGATGAGAGAAACATCAATCAGCTGCCTCCTCCACACCCCCTACTGGGGATGTGCCCGCAACCAAGGTACATGCCCTTGACTGGAATCGAACTCGGGACCCTTGAGTTCACAGGCCAACGCTCTATCCACCGAGTCAAACCGGTCAGGGCTTCTCACAACTTTTTAAAAAAATATATGTATTTTTAAAATATATCCTTTTTTAATATATGTAGTAGAGGCCCGGTGCACGAAATTTGTGCACCGAAGGGGGGGGAGGGGGGTGAGGGAGGGTCCCCTCAGCCTGGCCTGCATCCTCTCACAGAGCCCTCAAGGGATGTCCAATTGCTGCAGAGGCGGGAGAGGCTCCCGCCACCACTGTTGTGCTCCCCAGCCGTGAGCCGGGCTCAGGGCTTCTGGTTGAACAGCACTGACCATCAGGGGGCAGCTCATGCATTAAGCGTCTGCCCCCTGGGGGTCAGTGCACATCATAGCAACTGGTCATTCCACCATTTGTTCAATTTGCATATTAGACTTTTATAATATAGGATTTTTTTTTGATTTCAGAGAGTAAGAGAGAGGGAGAAACATCAATGATGAGAATCATTGAGCGGCTGCCTTCTACACACTCCCTACTGGGGATCGAGCCCACAACCCGGGCATGTGCCCTTGACCAGAATCAAACCAGGGACCATTCAGTCCCCAGGCCGATGCTCTATCCATTGAGCAAAACCAGCTAGGGCCTTCTCACAACTTTTAAATTAGGGGGCTTAAATGCAAATGCTCATTGATGCCAGATACACTACTTAAATAGCTGAATTGGGCCATATATAACACACAATAGGAAACTGATGGACTGAGGCAAACTGAAGAATGCATACCCCAATTAAAGTGGGATGGTGATGGCTGCCACCATGCGACCCAACCATTAATGTCATCCAGAAAACGTGGATTGCTGTCAGATGCTCTGATTTTTTTTTTTCTTAAGAGAAGCAGAATCTTTAAGTTTTATGTGAAATCTCCAGATTTTTAAATTTCAGCAATTTTTAAAAAACTGTACGGAGCCCTGGACAGTATGGCTTACTTGGCTGAGCATTGCCCTGTACACTAAAAGATCACCAGTTCAATTTCGAGTCAGGGCATATACCTGGGTTGTAGGTTTCGATTCCCGGTCGGGTGCGTATGGGAGGAAAAAGATCAATGTTTCTCTCTCACATCAATGTTTCTCTCTCTAATTCTCTAACTCTTCCTTCCTCTCTCTCAAAAATCCTATATAATAAAAGGCTAATATGCAAATTGACCAAACAGCAGAACGACCAGTTGCTATGCTATGATGTGCACTGACCACCAAGGGGCAGATGCTCAACACAGGAGCTGCGCCCCGGTGGTCAGTGTGCTCCCACAGGGGGAGTGCCACTCAGCTAGAAGCCCTGAGCCAAGCTCACGGTGAGGGAGCGCAGCGGCGATGGCGGGAGCCTCTCCTGCCTCCAAGGCAGCACTAACCATGTCTACGGAAGGGGGGTGGGGAGCAGGCCTAAGCCATCAGTCAGACATCCTCCGAGGGTTCCTGGACTGTAAGAGGGCACAGGCGAGGCTGAGGGACTCCCCGCCCTGAGTGCAAGAATTTTGTGCACCAGGCCTCTAGTCAATTATAAAGAACATATTTAAAAACTGAAGAGGTCAAATCCAAAGGCTGGTGGTTTTTAACCACTATTTTAAATATTGTAGTTTCTCAGAGCTGACCAAGGCACTCCTCTTTTCTTGCTCTACATTCTCTCTGTAGGGAAATATTATCACTCTTATGATGACTGATCAATAAATACATAATTCATAATTGCTCATATAAAATTGATAAAGAAAAGAATACTAGGATAATATGGAAGTTGTGTGAATTCATAAATGGTTTTTCAAAACACATTAACGTTTTTGAAGCACCAAGTTAGCAATTGAACAGAGTACATTAACAAAAAATAAATGCAGTAAACCATGGAGCAATGCAGTTTTGTTTCGAATGGCCATTCATCCCACATTCATCCTTATGGCTCCAACTGGTCACAGACTTACCTACAAGTGCGTATTTTGTGGTTTCCCCCAATCTTCACACAAAAGAAACAAAGACAATAAACTAGAACTAGCTATATCTGGCATCACTTCATTTATCTGCCAATGTTACACTTTTGTGTCTACAACTGAGCAACTTCAGACCTTCTCTATAACCCCTTCTATCAAACTACCTTCTTATTTTCCTAAAATTTTATGTCCCTTGTTTACTACAGTATTTTTTTATTTATTAAACAATTTAATGTATCTTTTAAATTACAGCTAGAACTTTTTAGAATTATGTTTCCTTGGTGCTCTGGTTACAAAGTTGCATAGATTTTGAGAATCTGCTCCCAACTCTATCTTTCTCAGAAGCCTTTTCATTTTTAGTGAATGATTTTGCCAAACAAGTTTTAAAACTCACAGTGAAATGCCCATATCTCCAGCTCAAACATCTGTATTGAGCTCCAGAACAAGATATCCAACCGCCTGCTCAACACTTCCACTTGAATGTTCTGGAGGCATCTCAAAGTTTTCATATATATATATTAAATACAAACGTGTGCTCTCCCTAAATCTGTTCTTCCTGTCTTCTCTGTAGTATTAGGGCAAAGCATCACAATCTCTCAAACGTTCACACAGATGTCTGCCACCACCCTCATCTAAGTAACACTATCTCATCTAGACTACTGCAATTGCCTACTGGCTTTCCTGTAACTATTTTTGTCCTCTACACTTTAATGTTCACACATGAGCCAGAATGGTTTTTAAAAATGCTTATCTAAAACCAATACTCCTCTGTCTTTCGCTATTAGTATAAAATCAAAAATCTTTAACATATGGTCTGGCTTCTTTCTTTTTTTAAAAAATGTACTTTTATTATTGATTTCAGAGAGAGGAAGGGAGAGAGAGAAACATCAATGATGAGAGAATCATTGATTGGCTGCCTCCTGCACGCCCCCCACAGGGGATCAAGCCCATAACCCAGGCATGTGCCCTTGACCAGAACTGAACCTGGAACCCTTCAGTCTGTAGGCCGACGCTCTATCCACTGAGCAACACCAACTAGGGCTGGCATCTTTCTTTCACCACAACTCTCACCATCTTCTCTTTTGTAGTCCCTCTTCTACCACAATTAACCTTCCCCATTATTTTTTAATATCTAAGTTCCTTTCCAGTTCAGGATTTGTAAGTAGCTCTTCACTCCTCAGCTTGAGAAGCTAGTAGCTTCTCATTTTTCAAGTTTCAACTTTTTATCCTCAAGCAATAGCTAATAATTCTTATCTAAATAGGTACCATTTCTCCCCTAATTATCCACTTTAACAATGTTATATAAACAGTGTTTTTCTAAATTATGCCATTATTTACATACTTACCACTGTGTTATCTTCCTTCACTAAGCTGAAAGTTAATGAGGCCAGATATCATGTCTTTTCTCTACTATATGCCAATGATTAGAAGAGTGCTAGATGTTTTGGAATTCAATAAATAAATGAGTCAATGAATGAAAATAAGTGGAATTCTGTTTACCTAGCTAACTGCTGCTTATCCTTCAGGTAACAGTTTAGGGTCCCTGTTTCAGGGCTCTCATAGAACCCTGTACTTTCTTTGTTTTGTTTTAATACATTTTTATTGAATTCAGAGAGGAAGGGAGAAGGAGAAAGAGATGGAAACATCAATGCTGAGAATCGTCCATTGGCTGAGGGATCGAGACCACAACCTAGACATGTGCCCTGACCAGGAATAGAACTGTGACCTCATGGTTCATGGGTCGAGGCTCAACCACTGAGCCATGCAGGCCGGGCTGTACTTTCTTTAAAAAAAATAAAACATGTACTCACATTTAATGTGTAATTGTTTTGTTTATTACTCATCTCCTTCACTGTAAGTTCCATGAGAATAATAAACCTATTTTATCACAAGTACCCACAAAGTAGAATGCCTGGCAGATAGTATTTAAAAACTGTTGATTAATAGTTGTAAAAAAATCTGTTGAGATGGTTACTAGACTTATTGTGGTGATGACTTTGTAAAGGTATACAAATGTTGAATCATTATGTTGTACACCTGGCGCTAATATAATATTGTATCAACTATAATTAAAAATAAATTTTAAAAATAAATAAAATATACAAAAGAAAGGATAGGGAGTGCATTATATCCTATCTTCTCCAAGAGTATTATAATTAAACTAGAGGCCCGGTGCACAAAATTCATGCATGAGCGGGGTCCCTAGGCCTGGCAGGCAGTCAGGGCCAATTGGGGCCAGGCCAATCAGGACCAGGCCGGAAAGGAGGTGATGGTCGCCAGGCCAGGTGCGGAAGGAAAGGGTGCTGGATGGTGATGCTGGATGCTGACACAGCCATCGTCAGCGCCCTGCCACTGCACGGTTCCCTGCCTCCCCCCTTCCTCCTTCCCTTGCCACCACGCCACCACCACGGTGGGTGGGAAGGGGCACAGGATGCTGACCGCTGGCCCTGAGGAAGGAGCGGGCCCCTGGCCCCCTTGGGGAAGGGGCCGTGTCCACCGCCACCCACCCCCAGTTCCCCATCCCAGCCCAGGGTTCGGGGGGAGGGACCACAAGAGGTTGGACAGCAGGGGAGGTTGGCTGTGGGAACACACTGACCACCAGGTGGTAGCTCTTGCATTGACTTTTATATATATAGTTACTTACTAGAAGTAAGTAACTCAGATTGCCTTTCTCTCTTTCATTAAACAAATATTAAAGATGCACAAAACTAAAGAATGTTCAGCTTTTTCTACCAAGGTAGCTTTTATTTTTTAAAAGTTCATAATGAAAATCAGGAATAAAAACTTGTTTTTGAGGGTTTTATCATTTCCTAAAATGCACAGGTTTTTAAACTTATGGATGAATAATACAATTAACATGTGTGCTTACTATGTACAAATCACTTTGAAAAACACTTCTTATAACCATACTTCTTATAACCATACTAATCAGAAGTGATTTTGAGTCTTAAAAAAAGTTTACTTGGAGAATCTGATGAAACATATGGACTTTCTCCTGAAATATACACACAATTCTACTTCAACATCAGAGGTTTTATGAACGTCCCAAAATTATTTACAAAGCCTCAGAATTGAGATCTTTGATAAAAAAAACCAACAATTCCTGACTTAGAGATATCTTCTATATCAATGATTTTCAACTTGTATGCTGCAAAAGGCACACTGATATGCCACATGGATTTTTAAAACATGCAATACCTGATTATTTAGTCAGGGCACTGACCTCTTTTACCCAACACAATAGCTGTCCAATGTGAATGAATCAAAATTATGCCTATTTTCTTTGGTCAAGTTGGCAAAAATATTTGTTATGTGTGCCATGAGACAAAGGTTGAAAATTACTGTCCCATTTGAATGGGTAATGCTTCCTCTTTCTTAATTTATATATTTTCAATTCTTAAAAGGCACTTTTTAGACATTACAAATGCATTATTTAATTTGTTTCATGTTATTTTATATCCAATTGAAGTAGCTTTTATAGATACTTAAATGTACTCTACAAATGAAGTCCCTCTGAATATTCAGTTCAATTTTATAGGTTGATAATTTGAACGCTTAGATTTTTATTATGAGACATACAGAATAAAATGCTTGTCCTAGAACAAGAAGTGTTAATAACTATTGGATTAGTATATACAAAAAAATCCTGAATAGTGACTAACAGATAGCTATGAGCCATTTCTCACTAAAGAAACTGTGTAACACGTAAGATAAATAATTTTTCTTGGTTTCCAAAAGATGACTGTTATTTCTTGTTTTCATAATGGTATCTCTTCTCAAAATTCAAAATTAATGCAAAGACCAGCCTTATCTCACTTCTCACAACAAATGAAAATGAGAACTTCACCCTGGTGAGTATAGCTAAATTGGTTGAACGTCATCCCATGTACTGAAGGTTCACCAGTTCAATTCCCAGTCAGGCCACATGCCCAGGTTGTGGGTTTGATTCCTGGTTGGGGTGCATACAGGTGACAACTGACTGATGTTTCCCTCTCCCTTTCTCTCTAAATCAATAAATTAAAAAGAAAAACAAGAACTTTTAAACAAAAATGATTACATCTATTAAAAGTTCATGTACATGGCCCTAGCGGATATGTCTCAGTTGGTGGGGCATTGTACTATGCACTAAAAGGTTGCCATTTCAATTCCCAGTCAGGGTACATGCCCGGGTTGCAGGCTCAATTCCTGGTAGAAGGCATGCAGGAAGCAGCCAATCTATGTTTCTCTCTCTCTCTCTCCCCTTTTCTCCCTCTAAAAATCTACAAGTAATCTAGTTCTCTAACACAAGTTAACAGGCAACAAAATGACCCTCTTACCTGTCAAGTTCTGTACTGCCCTTTCACTGGAAGGCAGTGGCTCCTTTCTGTGAGGCCGATTTAGTGAAGTGTCCTGTGCAGAAAATAGTCCAGGGTTATCAGTTAATTTCTTCCGGCCACTGGAGTTAGGGTTTGAAACTCTGCAGCTGCCTATTGCACTTGTGAAAAGGTTTGTATGTTCATCACTGCTGGCTGGATCAGAGTTGGGAGTGAATCCTCCAAGGGATAAAGTTGGAGAACTTTCTGAACAGTCAATCTGTAAAGGTGTCTGCAATCCCAAGGCCAATGGACTAGATTCTGAAGGCTCTCGATGGATCCACTGTTCTTCTCTATTTATTAAACTTTTTGAAGGAGAAATGTGAGGGCAGGATATATGACACCGGTGCTTTTCCTTATGTTTATATCGTTCTCCAACAGTATCCTTTCCAAATCGATAGCGTTTCAAAGTCTCCAGGACAGATCTGGAAGAGCCAGTGTCCATGGAAACTTGGGGTTGCTCAGAAGAACGGTGTTCTCTGTGCTTATGGCGGTGCCTGTGTTTGTGCTCGACCATCCAACCATAGGCCATCTCAGGAGGGACACTAGGGTAGGTACTCATGGAAAGGAGGGGAGTCCTGCTGGTTGTAAGAAAGGCCTCCTGTCGAAGCAGCTTATGCTTTTTCTTATGGTATTTGGTGGGATTGAGAAGTAAATGACCAGTATGCATATAGGAAGGAGGTGGAAGTGGAGTAGTGAAAGAAGGAGATGGAGGAGGTGGATAAAGAGTGGGGGGATACCTTCCATAGTAACCTAATCCTATCGGAGCAGCTGTAAGGGGTGAGGGAGAGTAAGGCATGCCATAAGAGGGATAGAATCCAGTACTAGAAAGAGGAAAACTAAGGCTATGCATAAAAGGCATTTCAGCCATTGCCTCTCTCATCTTAGGGGGTCTCCCTCTCTTCTTCTTTAAGTCAGGTTTTCGAATGTAGTGCAAAGGATCTAAGGGGAAAGAAGGGTGTGTATAGAAACTATTAAAGTTGATTCGAAAAATAGTGGGCAGGAGGTCTCGGGGGATAAAATGATGGCTTCGATGGGTGATTCGAATTTCACTTAGACGACTTATTAATTCCTCCAACTCTGCAATAAAGTCTGGATCCTGTCTATTTCGGAGTTGGGGATATTTCTTTTTCCGTTTTCGTTTCTGCCTTTTCATCTTGTCATAGCTGAGGTAATCATGATTCCTGCGCTTACATTTGTGTTTATGTTTTTCTTTAAGACTGCTTAGAACTGTAGAGGTTTCAGGGGGAATCAGAGAAACATGCTCAAAGGAATGCCTTCTCTTTTTTTGCCCACAAAATTTCTCTGCCCTGTCTGATGTGCTGTTATTATCTGTCCCAATTCCACTATCACTGGGAATGGTCTCATCACTATGAGACTCACTAATGGGAGAAGGAGTAGCTTCTTTCAGAGATGTGAGTTCACTCAAATGTGAAGGAGAATTGGGCAACAAAGTAGGAGGAGATAATCGCCTCCTCCCCTTTGAGGCTTTCTTCATTGCAAGAGTCTGAATCATACTTCCCTGTCTGGAGTGTAAATGCAAATATGGCACTGAACTGGGTTCAACAAAGCCAGCATCACTACTTACAGGGCTCTGACCTCCACTAGTCCCAGAAGACTGAGAACAAATAGGTGATGGAAGAATCTCAGAACTACTAGCAGATGAAGGCAGTAAAGGGGGAAGGATCTGTCCTAATGCTGATCCAGCTGCCTGCTGAGCTGTTTGCTCAAGAACAGCAAGGCTAGTAGGGCTACCAGAAAGTATGCCATTTAAGACAGTTTTTGGTTTTCGACCCCTCCTCTTTCCTATGTAAATGGTTCCTTTCTTGCTGACATTTATCTGTTGGCCCAATTTAGAGCCAAATGTAGCAGCAAGACTTGACACTGTATTATGGAGTTTGGATTGCACTTTCCCTTTATTACTTGATTCTACAGAGCTTGAAAGAATCTGATTCAACAGTTTCTTTCTCTTTAAAGTCTTCATTTTATTTATTTTGCGGATAATTGTTTTCATCAATTGTCCATTGTTTCTCTTGATTTTTTTATCTGGTTCCATCTCAAGGTCATTCATACTACAGACAGTTGGCCTGTGACTGTCATCTAGGTCATCTGGATCTGGAAGTTGATCCTCACTCTCAAAGAAATCACTACTACTTCTATGGTTGTCACTTTCACATTCTAGCTTGCTTGGACTTTCGGTGGCAACAAATGGAGCCACTGATAGTACAGGTGGCTTCATCTTGACTGGTGACCTCATTTGCCTCTTAGGTCTGCCTCTCTTTTTTGGGAAAGGAGACACAGACAGACTCTGTTTGAAGGAAGGAATTTCAATTTCTGGTTGCAAAATTGGGGGTTCTTGTTCTTCCTTAGACTGCAAAGAAAAAACTTTAGAGGCAGGAATTTTTAAAGTCCTTTTAGGTGGACCTTCCAGTTGAGGCATCTCTTTAGATTTAGGTCTTCCTCTTTTGGGCTTATAAATATCAGACAAAAGGTCACTAGAGACACACATACTGGAGGATAGTTTGTGAGTAGCAAAAGACTTATGAGATGGTTTTTCACTGTCAGTTAAGAGAGCAAGAGATGGAGTTGTAGATTTGCTCAACTTTGGCAATCGGCGTTTAAGGAAATCATGATCTACAAATGAAGATGGTCCAATGTTTTTCATAAACTTGGCTGGCTCAGAATTACTATTTGATAGTGAGCTACATGAAACATTTTTAAAAAGCTCTGATCTTTCTAATTCTAGCCCTTTTGGAGACCGGCATGTGCTTCTCGCCACCACTTTAGTCCATCGAGCTTTTCTTCCTTTCCTTTTTTTTAATGGTTTCGACTGCAAACTAGTGCTTAGGCTCTCAGCAACTTGGCAGTGTTTGTCAGAGGCAGTTACTGCACCAAGCTTTAGAAAAGGGTTGTTACTAAATAAACTAGTGAAGTTAACAACTGAAGGGGTAATTGTATGAATACTGGATTCAGAAGTCAAACTTGGCTTTTTTCCTAAAGAAGAGCTTATTCTTGGAATATCTAGATGTGTAGTTTTTGAATCATTTAGCTCTTTATCAATCCCTTTACATTCAATATTCATACTATGACCCACAGACCTGTGACCAATGTTCAAGTGGGCACTTTCAGAAGTAAATTGGTTCTTTCCACCAGATTCAGAAATGTCTTCCATTAGTTCTGTGGTAGGACTTAGAAGTAATGAATTAGGAGCCAAGTGTAGTGAAGTTTCAGGGGGACTTCTGGTTAAAGGATTAACAGATACAGTAGGTGATGGGGAGGGGAGAGTGCTTTCTCCTACTGCACTAAAAGGGGATTTAGCTGTAGATGCATCAGAAGCACCTCCCATTTGAAAGTCTGGAGAAGTGCAATATACGGGAGGTTGCTTTTCATGCTTTGAGGTTTCATATGACCCCCTTTCACTGGATGAGAAACTATCTTGCTGAATGCATGTTCCTTCATTAAACATTTCTTTCTCCAAATTAATGATTTCTTTTCGAACTGCGAACTTTTCCAATATGCTTTCTTTACTTTGTCGTATAACATTCTTCTCAAAAGTTTTGCTGCTGGCGCTGTCTTTCAAGGATTCAGAAAGTTCCTGACTTTCATGACTCTTGATGTTTGTACAAGAAGCCTTAAATGATTCTTGAGTGGAGAGCAGTGCTTCAGCTTTAAGGTTTAGGGCATCTTTACTGACCAGTCCTGCCATAGGACAACTCACTAGTTTCTTTCCAATGTCCTTATTAACTAATCCCATTGTTGAAGTTGCTACAATCTTCTTTGCACAGTCCTTGGCCACAAGGCCAACAGTAGAACCCAATTTCTTTCCCAGGTCTTTATTAACCAGTCCAACTACAGTGCCAAATCCTAACTTCTTTCCAGATTCCTTATTCACTAAACCTGGAACAATACCAATTCCTAGCTTCTTTCCTGAATCCTTGCTCAGCAGTCCTACTGTAGTGATAGTCCCTGGCTTTTTGCCTAAGTCTTTATTAATGAATACCGCTGTAGTGCCAGTTCCTAGTTTTTTCACAGAGTCCTTATTGACCAATCCTACTGTTGCATTAAACACTGGCTTTTTCCCATGATCTTTAGTTACCAATCCAACTGCTGTGCTGATCACTGGTTTTTTTATTAAGTCCTTATGTATTATTCCAGCTACAGAACCAACACCTGCTTTCCTGATCAAATCCTTGCTAACCAATCCTGAAATAGTAGTACCAGTTCCTAACTTTTTCGATTTTGTCTTGGAAGACTTGGAGGGGGGACAAGTTGCAATAAGGTGTGCCAACTTTTCTGTTACAGTTGTTCCTCCATTAAGTAATGTTTTGTTCTTTAAATCAGGATCCCGACTACCAACAACAGTAGATGATGTTGCATTAATGTAATCTGTCATTTCTGAGTGTATTGGAGAAAGCTTCTTAGACAAAGAATTGTTTTCTCCCTGTGAATGAAGATGGATACTTTCTTCAGAATGGCATTGAATGGCTGAAACATCACCTGATTTCTTGTACAACTTTGAAAGGTCCTAAAATATGAACAAGAAAGAGGTTTTAGAGAGGATAAACTTTATACCACTTCAATTCAGTACTTAGTTGAACAAACTTATTGACCACATGTCAGATGTAAGATCGGCAATACTCCTTTTAAAAAAACATGTAATGGAACTAGCGCAAATAATCCTAAAATTTATAAGGAATCATAAGAGACAGTGAGCGGCCAAAGCACTCGTGAGAAAAAAGAACAAAGTTGAAGATATCATGCTCCCTAATTTCAAACTAATATTACAAAGCTACAATAAAAAAAAAAAAAAAATATGGTACTTGCACAAATACAGACACATAGATTAATGAAACAGAATAGAGCCCAGAAACAGATGCACACGTATATGGTCAATTAATCTACATCAAAGGAGGCAAGAATATACAATGGAGAAATGACAGTCTCCTCAGATGCATGTACAGATACATGGGAAAAAATGAACAGGTGATACCTTAACCTTATAATATGTTTCATACTTGAAAAGACTATTTTTTCCTTTTTGTATTACATAGAAATTCCTTGGTTATTTTATTTATAATGTTATTGAGATACAATTCACATACCATAAAATTCACCCAGATTCAGTAGTTTTTAATATATTCACAGAGCTGTGCAACTGTTATTGGTAGAAGTGGAGTTCATTTTGTGAATAAATTTTTTAAAGTATTTTCTAGCTCAATAAACTGATGGTATTCAAGAATACTATAAAATTTTATGTTAACTATTTTTTAATCCTTACCTGGGGGTATGTTATATTGATTTTAGAGAGAGAGGCAAGGATAGAGAGGGAGAAACATCAATGTAAGAGAGAAACATCAATCAGTTGCCTTCTGGACTTGCCCAAACCAGGGATCGAACCTGCAACCTAGGTATGTGTCCTGACCAGGAATCAAACCCACAACTTTTCTGGTGGATGGGATGATGCTCCATTCAATTGAGTCACCTGGCCAGGGCCTGATTTTATTTACTTTATAATCTTAAATTCTTGCTCCATAAGGAATTCCTTTTTTCAGCAAATAGGTAGCAAGTACCTATAATTTAAATGCTAAGAATAACAGCAGTAAAAAAAAAAAATCACTTTCACCATGGAGGTTCCATTCTAATTCATGAGAAGAGTAGAGGCACTAAAAGATAAGATTTGCTATGAAGAAAATCAGAGCATGAAAACGAAAGAGGAAAAGACTAGGGTTGGCCCTAGCCGGTTTGGCTCAGTGGATAGAGTGTCAGCCTGCGAACTGAAAGGTCCCAGGTTCGTTTCCGGTCAAGGGCACATGCCCGAATTGTGGGCTCTATCCCCAGTGAGGGACTTGCAGGAGGCAGCCGATCCATGATTCTCTCTCATCATGGATGTTTCTATCTCTCTCCCTCTTCCTTCTTCTCTGAAAACTAATCAGATAGTTTTGGCTCTGTCTGATCGAATAAAAGGAAAAAGTCTTAAATATAATACATAGCATTTTCCAAGTGGCTAGGTAGGGGCTCTTTCTGACCATATTGCACATGGTACCCAGAACACTTTGTGATATTTATCTGAGGTCAATAAATATATGCTAAAAAAAAAAAAAAGACTAGGGTTAGAAAGGATTTGCAATTTTAGAAAAGGTTGCCAAAATATTACATTTACAGAGAAACACAAAAGAGGTGAAAGAGGGTTTTTCATAGTGACTAAGAAAAGAACAATACCAAAAAAAAAGGAAACGGAAAGAGCAAAGGCTCTCTGGCAGGAGCTTGTCTGGTATATTCAAGGAATCCAGGTTTGCTGGAGTAATCAAGGGAAGAATAGTTGGGAAAGAGGTAGGGGGGCAGACATTTTTTAGTCCAAGAGAGGGAAAGTTGTTGGAATGTTTTATGCAGAAAAGGTGTGTGGGCCTAATACTTAATTCAACAAGTATTGGGTGATTACTCATTGTTGGCAACACAGCAAAAAAAAAAAAAATTAAGACAAAAAATGCCTGCTCTCGTAAAGCTTACATTTTAGGAACACAATAAAGAAAACCAGTAACTTTTTAAAAAATATATTTTTATTGATTTTTAGAGAGAAAGGGAGAGGAATAGAAAGATAGAAAAATCGATGAGAGAGAAATATCATCGATCAGCTGCTTCCTGCACACCCCCCACAGGGGATCGAGCCTGCAACCTAGACATACGCCCTGAACGGGAATTGATCCCACGGCCTCTTGATTCCTAGGTCAATGCTCAACCGCTGAGCTACAACGGCCAGGTAAAAACCAGTAACATTTAAAAATATTTTTTGTTAGAAGGTAATAACTGCTATGAGAAAACCAGAAGGCAACAGAGAGTGTTAGAAGAGATTATGGAGCCAAAACCGGTTTGGCTCAGTGGATAGAGCGTCGGCCTGCGGACTGAAAGGTCCCAGGTTCGATTCCGGTCAAGGGCATGTACCTCGGTTGCGGGCACATCCCCAGTGGGGAGTGTGCAGGAGGCAGCTGGTCGATGTTTCTCTCTCATCGATGTTTCTAACTCTCTATCTCTCTCATTTCCTCTCTGTAAAAACTCAATAAAATATGTTTAAAAAAAAAAAAAAAGAGATTATGGAAAACTGAGTTCAGTGACTGGGCTAGCAAAGACAAGTAAGGAAGTTAACATCAACATGAAGAATACTAGTGTACCAGAACTTAAGCAGGTGACTGGGGAGAATCATACAATATGTAATAAAAAAAGGGCTAGTTAGATACTGAAGGGTCTTTAGGCCATTATAATGGCTTGTGCTTTTACTTGGTCCCTCCCTGACCAGAGCACTAAGATGGTGGTGTAGGTAAACACAGTACTCCCTATTTCCCACAACTACATCAAAATTACAACTAAAATACAGAATAATCATTATTCAGAACCACCTGAAAGCTGGCTGAATGGAAGTCCTACAACTAGAGAGAATAAGACAGCATATTAAGACTGGTAGGAAGGGTGGAGGCGCAGAACAGGTTGGTCCAACACCCCGCCCCACACCAGACCCTTCAGTGCCAGGAAGAGAAGTCCCCATAACTTCTAGCTGTAAAAAAAAAACAACCACAGAAAATATTGTGGATGAATGACACAGAGGCTGCTGGAGTCCCAGCAGTTCCTTTAAAGGGCCAGCGTATGGACTTACTCCCTCTAAGCTCCAGCAATGGGATAGCGGCTTAGGGAGTAGGGGGCGGGCGGTGATCCAGGGACATAAGGGGAGAAACTGGATTGTCTGGCACCAGGACAAGAACTTCGGGGTGACTTTCTCTTGGATAGGGGTAATCACAGGTTCATTGTTCCTATGCTGAGAAGTCTCCTGTCGAAGAGCTAACTGGCAGGCGCCATATCTGAGTCTCCATCAAACTGGCTCACAATGTTCACTCCGCTCTGCTGATTCCCTGAGACCCCACCCCACCCAACTTGCAGCCCCACCTAAGCTGTTTGAAGTGGCTTTTCCATATGAATGGCCTGTTCTGGCTCAGGCTTCAGACTTTCCTAAAATCTTTGAAACAAGCAGCAGCTGGCATCAACATGCCTCATACCTATCAATAAGAGGGAGGCCCAAGGCCCAGCACAAACAATAGCCTGCCTTGCTTCCCAGCTTGGCCTCTCCTGGGCACTTCCAAGCACAACACAAGTAGCAGCCACCTGCAGATCTCTGTGTAACAAGGCTAGGTGGTCCCAGGCAGTGGCCAACTCTGCACCTCCTGGGAGGCCCCAAAGCCAGTGCACCCAGTGGACAGCTTCAGACCACAATGCTACACAAGCGACACACTCAAGAGGCAAACTCAGCCCTAACTGGTTTAGCTCAGTGGATAGGGCATTGGCCTGTGGACTGAAAGGTCCCAGGTTTGATTTCCAGTCAAGGGCACATGCCTGGGTTGCAGGCTTGATCCCCAGTAGGGGGCATGCAGGAGATAGCCAAACAATGATTCTCTATCATCACTGATGTTTCTATCTCTCCCTCTCCCTTCCTCTCTGAAATCAATAAAAAATATATATACATTTAAAAAAGAAGTCCCACTGAAGCAAGTCCTGTCTCCTACACAGCAGCTCTTCCACTGTAGTTGCAGCTGGTCCTCACAGTCAATTAGCCTGGAAGTCAATTCCTCTGAGTGACACCAACAGCAATAAAGGCTCAACTACAAGGCTGTGCACACAGCCCACACAGGGGCACACTTAGATTGCCCAGCTCAGATGACTAGGGAGGCTGAGTCACTGTGCTCAACAGGGCACTTAGTATACCAACTCCAGGAGACATAGCACTCTACCTAGTACACAGAAGCAAACACAGGGAAACAGACAAAATGCAGAAACAAAGAAATATGTCACAAATGAAAGAAATGTAATCAAGCAAACAACCTGATACAGAGCTCAAAACCAGTAATAAGGTTACTCAAGGATCTTCATGAGACTTTCAAGGATCTTGGTGAGAATGTGAAAGACATGAAAAAAGACCAGTCAGAAATTAAGCATACACTACACAACATAAAGAATGACCAACAGTAGAGGATTCTGAGAATCAAAATCAACAATTTGGAATATGAAGAAGCAAAAACCACCCAGTCAGAAAAGAAAAAAGAAAACAAGAATCCAAAAATATGAAGATAGTGTAAGGAGCCTCTGGGACAACTTCAAGTGTACCAACATTCACATTATGGGGGTGCCAGAAGGAGAAGAGAAACAGCAAGATATTGAAAACCTACTTGTGGCGAAGGCCTGGGCTGGGGGATAGGGGCAGACTGGAGGGAGTCAATGGGGGAAAAAGAGGGACATATGTAATACTCTCAACAATAAAGAATTTTTTTAAAAATAAAAATCAATGGAAAAATATCCTTAGGTGAGGATTAACAAACAAAGAATAAAGAAAAGAAAACCTACTTGAAGAAATAATGACAGAAAACTTCCCCTACCTGGTGAAAGAAAGAGACTCATAAGTCCAGGAAGCCCAGAGAGACCAAAACAAGAGGAATCCAAAGAGGCTCACACCAAAATACATCATAATTAAAATACCAAAGGTTAAAGACAAAGAGTCTTAAAAGCAGCAAAAGAAAAGCAGTTAGTTACCTACAAGGGAGTGCCCATACGACAATTAATTGATTTTTCAACAGAAACTTTGAAGGGAGTGGCAAGAAATACTCAAAGTGATGAAAAGCAAGGACTTACAACCAAGATTACCTAACAAAGCTATCATTTAGAATTGAATGTCAGATAAAAAAGCTTCACAGCCCTAACCTGTTTGGCTCAGTGGATAGAGCGTCGGCCTGTGGGCTAAAAGGTCCCAGGTTCAATTCCAGTCAAGGGCATGTACCTTGGTTGCGGGCACATCCCTAGTGGGAGGTGTGCAGGAGGCAGCTGATCGATGTTTCTCTCTCATCGATGTTTCTAACTCTCTATCCCTCTTCCTTCCTCTCTGTAAAAAAATCAATAAAATATTTTTTAAAAAAAGCTTCACAGACAAGAAAATGCTAAAGGAGTTATTCACCACCAAAGCAGTATTACATAAAATGTTGAAGGATATTCCTTAAGAAGAGAAGGAAGAAGAGGGAAAAATAAAGATTAAAAATATTGATAATAAAGTATCAATAAATGCATATCTATCAATAATCCAATCTAAAAACCAAAATAAACAAAAAGGAATCTAATGAACAAAATAAACTGATGAATAAAATAGAACGAGAGGCATAGAAACATGGAACAGACTAACTAATCTCAGAGGGAAAGGGGAAGAGATTAACCAAAGAACTTATATGCATATATGCAATACTTATGGACACAGAGTGGTGAAGTTCTGGGGTGGGGTGGGAACTGGATGAATGGGGGTAATGGGGGGGAACATCTGTAATACTCTCAACAATAAAGTGTTTTTTTTTAATGTAGAACTATATACCCAGTGAATTTGACTCACTTAGTGATATTAGACAGGAAACAACTCTTCCATCATGTATCTAACCATGTCTCCCTATTAATGAAGTTTCATAAAAGCTCAAGGTTTTGACATCTCATCATATAGGGCCTTTAATTCTGATGTCTCCCCAAAAGTCTTCATTCATTTCTATGTAGCTGTATCTCAGAATTAAAATTAATCATCAATATGCATTTATGGAGCAGTCTGTATGCGAGCATCTCTGGAGTGATTTAGTCATTAAAATAAAATACAAGATATGAACAGTAAACCAGAAAAAGCAGCATGTGAATTAGCAAGTAAGTACAGCAATATTTAGGTTTAATTTTCTGGGACTAAAGCAGCTTTGCCTGCTATCAATTTGGTTCAATAATGACTTTTTCCATTAGCAAGTTCAACAATGAAGTGAGAAATATTCACATTCACCATACCTCATTATATATACCATTAAACCAAACCGTAATACTGACTTAAGCAGATATCCTTAACATTCTACACTTTAAGAGAAAATGAACTGCTCAATCAGCCAAATGCAGTGCTGATTAGAGAAGTTTCTAATACAATCTGAAAGCAAGAATTGAGGATGAACCTGATGAAACTAATTATGGCAGTTTTAACCTTCCTGGTATATATTTTTAGCAGAGGCTGTACAATGCAATGGAAGGGATCTGCTTCCCTCCATTTATGGGAGCATATGCTTCCACAATGAATGTTATTTTGGAAAAAGAGTGGCATGGCACCTTGTTTTGTCTCCAAGGCTTAGGACAGATAGTGGATGCCCCCTTGGCTGTCTGTTTTGTGTATGTGAAGGGAGAAAAAAAGGCTTTACTGAAATATGAAGATCCAGGAGAATTTACGTAATAGCTGCTGCCATGGAGAACCTGGGCTCTGTGCCAACTGTCCTCTAATTTTCTACTACAAAATAACGCTAATTCAAGTAGCTTCCAAAGTAAACAACCAATATAAAGGTAAGGCAACAGAACTCCATTCAAAGCAGGTTCTGGAAATACCGATATACCATCAGATTGCCCTTTTTAAATAACTTTTGTCAAAAAGAACATGAGAATGGAAAGATAGCAGTGGGATAATGTGGACTTGTCATTTGGACCTTTTCATAATTTGGTATAAGAAAGACTACATTCATAGATGGCAAACCCACAAGGTATTACAGGTAGGATGAGAAAATGGGACCATCTCCCATATTTAGCAAACCTCAAGTTCTCTGGGTAGACCTAAAGAGACTAAACATGAAAAATTCATTTAAAAAAAAAAAAAAAGGCATTGGGATAAACATAATACCAATAGAAGTAACAACAAAAAATTATCACTTGGGCTCAGGTGGTACCTTCTAGTGAATGAGTCACTAAGATGTGTTAAATGCTTTAAAAAATGTTTGACATCTAAAACTTAGTTTTTTAAAACTAAGAATCTAATGTGGGTTTGTTTTTAAATGGAGGTACTATAGACATCTTAGTTTACCACTGACTGTGTTGGGATAAAATACTTAAGGAAAGTTTTTGTTTCATCTAAAAGTTTTTCTTTTTCAGAACTGCAACCTTCGCCATGAATGGGTTTTCTAATGTATTTACTGAAGTTGTCCTTTATCAGGAAATTAATGCAAAGGCCACAGGTAATAGCATTACTACCAATAACACAGATTTTTCTTTTTTTTTATAATGACTATAAACAATGACTTTGCAGGGACATCAGGCATGAGAGTGAATTAATCTCAAAAAATATTGCTATTCTAGAAGGCAGAAAGAGAAAAAATTGGAGAAAAAAGAAGAGAAATACAATATTAAGCTTCTATGTTTCATTAGTACTCTCATTGACAGTGTTGCAAAAAGCCTGACAAGCAAAGAGAATTGTTCCATTAGGGAGTGAGAAAGGTACTTAAAGTAAGAAAGGAAGATTTAAAAATCTAGACTTCTGCAGAATTTATACCAATATTTACAGAAACAATAAGAGGTATTTTCTCAATACATTTTTTAAAACATGCATTTGTCACTCAGGGAATGTAAAAACTAAAAAGAGCACCCTGACACTCAAGAAACATTCATTAGTAAAAGAATAACAAATCTATAATAATAAAAGCGTAATATGCTAATTAAACAGGATGTCCTTCTGGATGACCTTCAGGACAGAGGAAGCTGGGGCTGCAAGCAAAGCCAGTGTCCCGAGTGCCAGCCGGGCCAGAGGGAAGCTCAGGTCCCGGGTGCCTGGAGGGAAACCTGGGTCCCCAGTACCAGAGGAAGCCAGTGCCGGCAGCCAGGGGAAGGAAGGCCCACTCTTGCACGATTTGGGGGAGCAGTCCTCTAATAAATTAATAATTACAATATAATGTGATATATGTTAAAACAGATATATACATGCAATGGAAGCACAAAGGTAGAGTAACTCTGGGAGTGTTCAGGGAACATTTCACATAATTGGGTGATATCTAATTGGGTGAGTCTTTCTACTCCCTCATCCCTCATCCTTCTTCCTTTCCCTATTATGTACTGAAGCATTCTCTTTTCATTTTTTTTAAAGGAATTCAATAACCTTAACTTTATTGTTGTAATTTTTTTCATTTTAATCTTAGATAATTTCCTTCTTGAAGTTGAAACAAAGAAACACTCACCTAGTATGTTTAGGAGAATTTTCACTTGTTTGATAATTTCTAATAGTCATAAGCAATAAACTGATTAAAAAAGTAAAGCTACCAAGTTTCTCTGCCTTTGGCTGGCAATTTTCAGTATCTCCCTGTCATGTCTTCTGTATGCCTTTACCTATGCAATCAAAGACTAGACAGGGAGCTACAGGATAATCACACTCAGCAATTTTGCTTTTACTGTGAAAGTCACTGATTTCTGTAAATTGTTAGGATCATCTTTCTGCCATCACATATATTCTCAGATGTTAGAATTATATGTAGCTTAGCTAAAAATAGGTAAAATATTCTAGTGTATAGTATATCCACCATCTGTGCATTTGTGTCAAATATCTCCTAAACTCTGACTTCCTAATATAGCAGCTTTTAAAAATTACATGAACAGTTAACGATCATTGAGTATTAACCTGATAGCAATATATTTTTTTCAGAGGGTCTTGTTTTTGCCCTCTGAAAACTGTTGAAAGAAAAATTACATTACAAGATAAAATATACAATCTGTATTTCTATGTTTTTACTATAAATTTTGCTTTAAAAGCAGCATTGACAAAAACTGAACTACTTTTGTGAATCAGGGGCTGGGGATAGCGTTGGCTGTGTTTGGTAATGCCTTGTTTTAAAATAAATAAAAGAAAACCCAAGCTTTCTTAGACTACCAACATGCTTCACAACAGTCAATCTTAGCCAGTGATACTTCATCTTTTTGGAGTCATGAATCCTTTTGAGAAGTTGGTAAGAGCTATATAAAAACACAACCAAACAAAAACACAAAATTCTGCACACACCATCATATTCCAAGGGCAACCACACACACCCAAACCCCTTCAGAGTCCCAGGTTGTGAAGTACTACGTTAGGCTATAAAAAGGGAACGAGAGCATTCCCAAGAGCCAGATACTAGATATAAATTTAATTATTTATATAACCATTTAAGATAGGCATTAGAGTCCCACATTATAGCCCTACCTGATTTGGCTCAGTGGATGGAGCATCGGCCTGGAGACCAAAAGGTCCCAGGTTTGATTTCAGTCAAGGGCACATGCCCAGGTTGCGGGCTCGGTCCCCACTGGGGGGCGCGCAGGAGGCAGCTGATCAGTGATTCTTTTTCATCATTGATGTTTCTCTCCCTCTCTCTCTCTCTCTAACCTCTCTGAAATCAATAAAAACATTTTGAAATGTATTTTTAAAATCAATGAGATGTACACAAAACTTTAAAGAAATATTTAAAACTTGCATTTCACAATTATTTTACTATTTTATTATAAACTTGGTTTCTCTCTCATTGATGTTTCTAACTCTCTATCCCTCTCCCTTCCTCTCTGTAAAAAATCAATAAAATATATTTAAAAAAATAAAAATAAAAAATAAATAAAAAGAAAAAAAAGAGTCCCACATTATAAATACAACTGGCACAATAAAATAAACCAAACTGCTGTGTAAGTTAAGCCAGTAGTTGAATTTTGTTCTGATTCTATCACGTAAGCTCTTGCCATTATTTCTGAAGAATTAATTCAGATGGTAGTAATACATTCAAATCCTATGCTAAAGTAATTGTTAGACAAATAAATACCTACCCATCACCAGCAGTTTTGCAAGTATACAAACACCTTCCCTCAGAAACCACAGACTCAGTGATTAAGTGTCAACCTATGAACCAGGAGATCAGGCCCCAGTTGTGAGTTCAATCCCCAGTGTGGGGTGTACAGGAGACAGTCAGTCAATGACTCTCTCTCATCATTGATGTTTTTATCTATCTCTTATCTCTCCCTCTCTGTTCCTCTCTGAAATGAAAACATTATTTTTAAATATCTGTACCAGAGTAAAAAGAGTTAAGAAAAATTAATTATATTTGGATAGCTGGTGAGAAAGAGGGAACAATTTTTTTAAGGTTTTTTTTTTTCATTGATTCTTAGGCAGAGAGGAAGGGAGAGAGAAACAATGTGTGAGGTAAACATCAATCAGCCGCCTCCTGCACGCCCCCTCCCTGCATGCCCCCTACCAGGAATAGAGCCCATAACCCGGGCATGTGTCTTGACCAGAAATCAAACCAGTAACCTTTCAGTACATAGGACAAGACAACACCCAACCAACTGAGCCATACCAGCCAGTGCAAGGGGACAATTTTTAATTTACTAACTTGTCTTGTGAGGAAAAACAAGAGTTAATACTTGTATAAAACAATTCATTTAACAAAAGCTCTCAACATATATTAGTGAACTGGATTCTTACAGTTCACTAAAAGATAGGTAATATTATAATCATTTAAAATCTTTGAGTCTCAGTTTCTTCTCTGTTGATTTGTCTATAGTCACACTGTTGATAAACAGGAACTAAAATTAAAATCTAGGCTTCCTAAACAAGTCCAGTATTCTTTCCACTATGCCACTAGAAGCAGGATTCTGGGTATACTCCATTTAAAATATTTGCCATGATTTTACTAATACAAATACATACATGGTAAGGCTATCACTCACAGCTCCTGACAAGCCACAAAGCCTATTTCATTTCAGTCTTATAAAACAGACTATTTTGAAATAACTTACAAAGATTAAATTCAAACTTCATAGAAAATGTATGCAGGTTAGATAAAAATTAATCGAGAAATCCAAATATTGTCACCACATATTGTTGCAAATTCTACTTACTCGTTTTGAAGGACAGTGCTCATTCTTTTCATCTGTCATCTTCCCACTTTTAAGTGCTTTCCTTGGGTGCTTGATAGTTGTTTTTATGGCAGGTCGACATACATAGTTCTCCAAGTTCTTTGGAGGTTTTTTAGTTCTCTTAGCCTGAAGGCCAATTTTCAATTTTAAATTTCCCTCTGAAAAGTTTGTTTCTTTCACTGAAAACTGTTGCTGTGCATCAGTCAAATCATCATCTTTCCCTGATTCAATGTTTCTTTCCCGATTCCATTTGCGAAGGCCCTCTTCCTCCTTTGCGTTGTTTTCTAGCTCTACTTCTCTATTGCTGACCAATGTTCCAGCATTGATGGCAGAGGGACTCTTTCTTGAAAATCCTTCGGAATCAGAACCCAATCCTAACATAGCAGTATTTCTAAGGTCCATCACAAGTGTATGTTATTACCAAGGAATCCTATGAATATTTTACAGAACTGTGTTCCATAAAAAACAGGAATCTCCAAAACTTGCAACCAGCATCTCTTTCTCTGCAGGACAGACCATAACAAAAATTTATCAGAGTAGAAGTAACGTGAGAAATGCGTATTAGGGGGAGAGGGGGAACAAGTTAGTCAGAAGAACACAGAATCACAGTTGAAACAAATAAAAATGTAGTTCAAAATGAATTTAAATTCACTTAGTTATGATTAGATTTAAAATTTTAGAGTAAGTTTATTATTTTACAGATATCATAAACAAGCTGAGTGGCAAACAAGCTAGTGCAAATCAATGTTTAAGAACCACTGTTATAACTCAACCAAAAAGTTTCTATAAACACAAGCCTAAGTAAAAAAAATAATTTCATATATTTTAGCACTCCTCAGTTTCAAGGAATATATTTCTCCATTTTAGTTGAATAAAATCAATTTCACTAAGGGTAAAAGAATCATTTTTGGCTGGTTCCAGTGTTCTGACCTTTTTTAATAAGAGGTTATCAGGCTTTTTACATTAGAACTCTTAGGCTAAAATTATCTTCGTTGTACAATTCAACTCTGGACTTATTCAAAAATATTTCTGAGCATCTATCATGTACAATACCCTGAAAGTACAGTATTCAACAAAACAGATCCAGTTCCTAAACTTACAAGCTTATACTTTAATGAGAAAGACAAAAGTTAAACAACTGATCACACAAATAATTTATAACAATTGTTATAAAAACTTTGAAAACCAGAAATTTATTTTTTATAGTAGTCAGTTGGCATGCTTTAATTCCCCAAATTCATAAGATATTTTTAAACCAGCATGCCAATTTATTTTACAGTAAGTGAGTGGTACACCCTAGCTGAAAATTTGAATAAACTACACAGGGCAAGCCCCTTCTCAAAAATACAGATCCTCAAGAAACTAGATTACCGTATTATAATCAGAAGGCTGACTAGTAAATATAAAACCGAAACAATGCACTTCACTATTCTTAAGGATTGATAGGCTAGTCTTTATTTCAAGCATATATCCCAAACAAGATCCAGCGCTACTATCTGGAAAAAGAAGAGAATATCCTTTCCCTTAGAAAGTCCCATTTATGAAGTAGAATATTTTATAGTTTAACTATGTGCCTTAAGACTTTTTTTCTCAATACGATTATAAGATTCTTAAGGCCAAAGACCATATGATAGAATTGTTTTAACTTCTGTAAAGAATTTAGGTAAAGTGTATAGCCCAAATGACTGGCACACAAAAGTTATCAACAATTTATTGTTATTACCATCA
This sequence comes from Myotis davidii, assembly GCF_000327345.1. Taxonomy (NCBI): domain Eukaryota; kingdom Metazoa; phylum Chordata; class Mammalia; order Chiroptera; family Vespertilionidae; genus Myotis; species Myotis davidii. The sequence continues at coordinate 1,505,830 of NW_006299706.1, forward strand.
ATAGTAGTAGCAGCAGCTTTTTAAGTACTGAACAAAGATAATGGCCAACTGACTAAAACTTTTGCTTTGTTCCCACTCTATTCATTCACACAAACAGCTGAAAGAGTAATCTTCCAATCAGCTCATTCTGACAATTCTTTGCTGTCTATAATGGCATTCAAGGCTTTACATAATTTGGCTCTAACTATTCAAACTTGTTTACCCTTACTTCCCAACACAGAGTCTCTATGTTTCAGTCAAATCAGTTTTCTTTTTTTTTTTTTTCTTTTTTTAATCGATGAGAGAGAAACATCGATCAGCCGCCTCCTGCACACTCCCCACTGGAGATGTGCCCGCAACCCAGGTACATGCCCCCGACCAGAATCGAACCTGGGACCCTTCAGTCCGCAGGCCGACGCTCTATCCACTGAGCCAAACCGGTCACGGCCAAATCAGTTTTCTTTACTGTCCCTAACAAATCATATTCATTTCTGTTTCTGTGCCATGTGTTTTCTTTCCCTTTAAATGTACAAAGTCCTATCTTCTCCATGATGGGTGCACAATCCTGAAATATGAAGTCTAAAAATTGGAAGTATTTGCATAATTCACTGATAACAAAACATGCTATGACCTGATCTCGATCCACTTTTCTATTAATTACCACAATTTCTATGATTAGTCATATATTTCATGGTGAAATATTAACGTGTTGATTAAGGAATGATACTCTAAAAACCACTGTGGAAATGAAATTACCTAATCTATATTATATTATCTTTCTAAAAGCATCAAAAGAACTTTTGGATAATGAATTATTGACCTACTAGGGGCCCGGTGCACGAAATTCGTGCACGGGGGGGGGGGTCCCTCAGCCCAGCTTGCCCCCTCTCACATACTGGGAGCCCTCAGGCGTTGACCTCCATCACCCTCCAATCGCAGGATCGGCCCCTTGCCCAGGCCTGACGCCTCTGCCAGAGGTGTCAGGCCTGGGAAGGGAACCCTCATTTCCCCGCATCAATGGTTCGGCCCCAGCCCAGGCCTGATGCCTCTGGCCCAGGATTCAGGCCTGGGCAGGGGACCCCCTTCCCCCCCCCATCTCTGGCTCTGCCCTTGCCCAGGCCTGATGCCTCGGCCAGAGGAGTCGACCCCCATCACCCTCCGATCACCTGATCGGCCCTTTGCCCAGGCCTGACACCTCCGCCAGAGGTGTCAGGCTTGGACAGGGGACCCCCATCTCCCCCCATCACTGGCTCTGACCCCCGCCCAGGCCTGATGCCTCTGGCCCAGGAATCATGCCTGGGCAGGGGACCCCCATCTCCCTCTGATCGCTTGCTCCACCCCCCTGCCCAAGCCTGACGCCTCTGACTCAGGCTTCAGGCCTGGGCAGGGGACTCCCAGCTCCCTGAGATCTCCCGCTCTGCCCCTGCCCAGGCCTAACACCTCTCCACCCCTGCCCCCGCAGGACACCTCTGGCTGAGGCGTCTGGCCAGGGCAGCATGGACCCGCAGCTGCAGTGGCCCCGCGATTGCGGGCTCTGCTTTAGGCCCAGGCAAGGGACCCCTAGCTCCCAGGACTGCCAGCTTTGACCCTGCCCAGCTCCCATCGCTGGCTCCACCCTTACTTCATGCTATTACTGGCCAGGGTGACAAAGGCGCCCAATTCTCCAATCATGGCTTGGGGGCAGGGCAAAGGCGGCCCCCTGACCCCTGGCTCTTAGCTCCCCGCTGGGTTTCCTTCCGATCACTGTCAGTGGCAGGAGGCTTCTTCCTGCTTTCCCTTTCATCTCCCTGCATTGTGCCTACATATGCAAATTAATCGCCATCTTTGTTGGCAGTTAACCACCATCTTAGTTGGCAGTTAATTTGCATATCACCCTGATTAGCCAATGAAAAGCGTAGCGGTCGTACGCCAATTACCATACTTCTCTTTTATTAGTGGAGATGTTCTCAGATCTATATGTAAGCCTGCACTGACCTGATTCTTCCCTTAATATCTATTATCCATACTGGATCACAACCTGGGTTTTTTTATTCTTGTTCCACATTTATCAGCTGCTTTCCCAAATAGACTATAATTGTAAGCCTGGCCCGGCTGGCATAGCTCAGTGGTTGAGCATCGACCTATGAATCAGGAGGTCACGGTTTGATTCCCGGTCAGGGCACATGCCCTGGTTGTGGGCTCAATCCCCAATGTGGGGCGTGCAGGAGGCAAACTATCAACGATTCTCTCATCACTGATGTTTCTATCTCCCTCTCCCTCTCCCTTCCTCTCTGAAATCAATAAAAAAATTATTTTAAAAAAATGTAAGCTTGATGTGGGTAGGAAACTCTTCTGGCTTGTTCACTACATTCCCAGCACCTGGAACAATGAATATCATATATGTTAATACCCAATAAGTAGTAGATGGAAGGAGGGAAGGGATTTTAAGGCCCCCCTATAGCTTCTAATATGTTTGGTATGCAGAAAATGTTTCTCCTTTTTGTTTGTTTTTTGTTTTTACTATGATTTCATCTTATGAGAAGCCTGTTTTTTAATTGTATTTTGACTATATTTCATATAAATGGTTTTCTGTAAACTTACTATCATATACTGCACTAGTAATAGCTTTCAAATCATATCTTAATACCTCTTCTAGTTCTGTACCATCAAAACTAGTCTAAGAAAAACAATGTTCACTAATCTCACTTTATATTCCTGACCACTAATATCAAGTGGCCCTTAGAGCTGTAACACATTCCCATAATCTATTCACTCCACCACCACTCTCCTAGAAGCTATTTCATATCATCTCATCTCACTGATTTTGCTTCCAATATGATGGCAATAAAGAAAACTGTCACAAGCTCCCACTGTATCGCACGCACCTGCCTGTACCTGTTTTCCTTCCTATCATTATATATAAACTAGAGGCCTGGCACAGGAAATTCATGCACTTGGGGGTTGCGGGGGAGGGGTCCCTCAGTCCAGCCTGCGTCCTCTTGCAGTCTAGGAGCCTTCGGGGATGTCCAACTGCCACGGAGAGGGGAGAGGTTCCTGCCACCACTGCTGCACTTGCCAGCTGTGAGCCCAGCTTCTGGCTGAGCAGCGCTCCCCCTATGGGAGCACGCACACTGACCACCAGTAGTCAGCTCCTGCACTGAGCATCTGCCCCCTGGTGGTCAGTGTGCATCATAGCGACTGGTTGTTCTGCTGTCTGATTTACATATTAGCCTTTTATTATATAGGATTGTCTCTATTACCAATCCCACCACTTGAAGATTAAATCATATTCCTGGGATCTTCTTAAGAGCATTATTCAGAAAACTATATTGATGGGCACTTGGGCTATTTCCAAATCTTAGCTATTGTAAAGAACACTACTATGAATATAGGGGTGCATATATTCTTTCTGATTGGTGTTTTGGGGATTCTTAGTATATATTCCTAGAAGTGGGATGATTGGGTCAAATGGCAGTTCCATTTCCAATTTTTTTAGGAAACTCCATACTGTTTTTCAATAGTGGCTGCAATAGTTTGCATTCCCACCAGCAGCGTACTAGTGCTCCCTTTTCTCCACATCCCTGCCAGTACTTGTTGTTTGCTGATTTATTGATAGCCATTCTGGCAGGTGTGAGATGATACCTCATTGTAGCCTTAATTTGCATCTCTGTGATCATTAGTGACATTGAGTATTTTTTCATATGTCTATTGGCCATCTGTATGTCCTCTCTGGAGACATATCTATTCAGATCTTTTGTCCATTTTTTAATTGAATAATTCATCTTTCAATCCCATCATTCTTGACTAAATTCTTCTAAGTGTCAAAAATATCTCACAATTCAGTCCAATAACTTCATCTCCCCAGGTTATATCATCAAGTTCTATGGTTCTCAATACCAACTCTACAATGATGAACTCCCAAATTTATACATCCAACTACCTATTCAATGTCCCAACCAGAAACACTTAATAGAAAACTAAAGTCAGTATATCCAAATCAGATTAGTTGTTGCACCCCCGCAACTTGCTTCTCCCAGTGTTCCTAATTTCAGTAAATGGCATCCAATTTTTGAGGCTCTCATTGATGTCATTGATTTTATATAGATTTAGCTATATTTTTATTGACTTCAGAGAGGGAGATATAGAAACATCAACAATGAGAATCAAAGACTGGCTGCCTCCTGCACACCCCTTACTGGGGATCAAGACCACAACCCACACCCTGCAGGTTTTGTTTGGCTCAGTGGATAGATCGTTGGCCTGTGGACTGAAGGGTCCCGGGTTCGATTCAGGTCAAGGGCACATGCCCAGGTTGTGGGCTTGATCCCCAGTGGGGGGTGTGCAGGAGACAGCCAATCAATGATTCTCTTTCATCATTGATGTTTCTCTCTGTCCCTCTCCCTTCCTCTCTGAAATCAATAAAAAATATATTTAAAAAAAGGTTATTAGGTAAATTTCTGTCATTACTTGAAGCCATAATTTATGATGATGTGTCAACATCACACTGCCCACTAACACTCCCAGTGAGGCAGTTACTAAAAAAGTGATTTCTAAAACATGAAATGTAAAAATGAAAGTTGTAATTAAGATGACAAATCATAAGTATTAAAATCTAACCTCTACATACAAAAGAATATAAACAAAAAAAAACACTCCAAGTAATTTAAAGGGGGAAAAAACACACCCTACAATATAGCTCGAAACGAAACAAAAACTATTTTAACTTTCCTCTCTTCTGGCAGCCAGGCTTAAGATATCTCATGCTCTGAAAAGGCAGACACAAAGTAGACCTCACAGTGGATTTCAGTAACCTTAAAAGATTTATAACACACATAACTTAAATAGCAATATGAAATTGTTAACTGGAGACATACCACCTACACATATGGTAAAACTTCTCTACTGTTTGTAGGCAGATCATTTTGGGCAGGATTGAATGTGTCCAAATCTTTATTGATACAGTATAGAAAAAGACTTAGAATAAAAAGCCTCAAGTAGTACTACTAATTCTATAAAAACACAGTTCTTAGCAAAATATATAAGTTATGGCCGAACCGGTTTGGCTCAGTGGATAGAGCGTCAGCCGCGAGACTCAAGGGTCCCAGGTTCGATTCCGGTCAAGGGCATGTACCTTGGTTGCGGGTACATCCCCACTGGGGGGCGTGCAGGAGGCAGCTGATTGATCTCTCACATCGATATTTCTAACTCTCTATCCCTCTCCCTTCTTCTCTGTAAAAGATCAATAAAATGTATTTTAAAATATATATATAAAAGTTATGGATGGACAGAGACTTGACTTGGGGTAGTAAACACACAATATAGTGTACAGATGATGTTTTGTAGAGCTGTGCACCTGAAACCTGTATAATTTTGTTAGCTGGTGTCACCCCAATAAATTCATGTTTTTAAAAAGATATAGGGAAGTTATGGTTTGTACTTTAAAACACAACTCAAGAAAAGGACAGAAAAACTGATTTCCATTTTTTTCTTTAAAAACATTTTTTTTAAATTGATTTCAGAGAAGAAGGGAGAAGGAAAGTGATAGAAACATCAATGATGACAGAGAATCATTGACTGGCTGCCTCCTGCATATTCCCACACTGGGGATCAAGCCGGCAACCTGGGCATGTGTCCTGATTGGGAATTGAACCATGACCTCCTAGTTCATAGTTTGATGCTCAACCACTGAGCCATGCTGGCTGAGCAATTATTTTCCATTCTTGATCCTTAAAAGATCCTGCAGAATTTTCTGTTATTATTACAAGCATTACTTTTGTGAAGTATCTCATACATAGAAAGAGACTATATACATATGTATCTATATGCACAGATATATAGGTTGTCCCAAAAAATGTATACACACTTTAACAGCTGATAACTCACTTGATTTTCACTCCTTTTCAGGTTTAACTGATTTGAAATAATAGGTGAAGCCAGACTAAGTTTCGAACGAAGAAAACTCATCCTAAAGTGCCACTAGACTTTTTCAAAAGGGGATACATAAAAAATAAAGTTTACAGTATAAAACCAATGAATCGAAGGCATGCAAATTCTGAACAAAATGATTCTTGACGTTTGCGATTCCACTGCTTCGTGTTATCAGTAGTGCATGGACCAGAATCGTCATCGGTTTGAAAACAGGCAATGACAAAAAAATTATTCACTTCTGTACATACTTTTAAATTTTGAAATGGAATGTATGTTAATGAATAGTGAATTTAATCTGTTCACAAACTTACATAACATTCTTACACAGAGGCCATGACAAAAAAGATGAGGCAATCAGAACATTTTTAAGATCTCTCTCCATTATCTTGCAGAATCCTATAATCTGTCCTATTGAAACACCTTTCTAATTTTCTTGTTCTTTTAAAAATTCAGTAATTGTTTTTAATTTCTAGTACTAGATTCATGGGTAGTCTGTGAAATAACTACTGGATTTTACCCCCAGAAGTGTTTTCTAGGTGCATGTATATCCAAATATGACATTAAGACATTTTTTAGCCAGACCAGCATAGCTCAGTGGTTGATCATAGTAGATCTTTGAGGTCACAGTTTAATTCTCAGTCAGGGGACAAGCATAGGTTGTTGGCTTGAGCATGCAGGAGGCAGCCAATCAATGATTCTCTCTCATCACTGATGTTTCTATCTTTCTCTCCCTCTCCCATCCTCTCTGAAATCAATAAAAAAATTTTTTTAATCTTTTTTACATAAACTTACTATGGAAATATATCCAAAACAAGATAAGGAATGCAACCAATGTCTGCCTCCTTTTCAAACCAGAGTTCCTCAATCCAAAAACATCAAATGATCAATCATTCAATATCAAAGTACATTTTTTAGTTACGAAGTTGCATAAAAAGTATGAAGACATTATAGCTTCCTAAGAATAAGTAGTGGCAAAAACTCTGCAATTAAGTTATGAAACCTTAACTCCTAGGAATATGCTTCCCACCTCCTTCTTTGCCCTTTTGAAAGTCCCTACCATCATACAATTCATAGCTTCAACTGGATTAGAATACCTTCAAGGATAGAGCCCATATATTATTCATCTTTTTATCCCCTGAATTGAATTAACTCAATATTTGTTATAACTAAGATAAATTTCAGGAAATGAGCCTCATTTCCAATACAAAACTGGAAAGATATTAGTTTGAAAATAAAGATAACTAAAAGGAATAAATTTATAAAAATTTGTGCTGTATTATATTCTCTTACCACCTAATTCAGAATCACATACTAACACTGCAGAAATAAGTATGCAAAGAAATAAAAATAATTAAAAACATGGATCTTCAAGTTCTCCTTACTGTCAGCATGCTCAAATAAAGTCACAGAATCCTTCATCTTTTCAACTCATAACAGCATACTCACTCCCAAACAAAACTAGAAAAAAAAAGGCTTTCAAATGAGAACTGAATATAAATTGGTTCTATTTCATTACAATTTAAGTTCCTGAAATTGTATGCATAACTTGTGTGACTATTCTTATGCTCATTTTCTACAGTTGAGGAAGGGTCTTACACTAGATTCTCAGAAGGGTAAGTGTCCCCCAAAAAACTTTAAGAACCACTGATCTGGCACATCAAAAAATTCAAACTTCATGCCCTGACCGGTTTGGCTCAGTGGATAGAGCGTCAGCCTGCACACTGAAGTGTCCCAGGTTCGATTCTAGTCAGGGGCATGTACCTTGGTTGCGGGCACATCCCCAGTAGGGAGTGTGCAGGAGGCAGCTGATCGATGTTTCCAACTCTCTGTCCCTCTCCCTTCCTCTCTGTAAAAAAGCAATAAAATACATTTTTTTAAAAATTCAAACTTCCAGAGAAATAAAATTAAGTTGGCTTTATTCAAGTCATATTCATAAAGGAGATCCTTACTATAAATTAGCCTTTCGAAGAATTCCTTCAGTCTAGCCAAAGTTTCAATATCCATAGGCACATATAACAACAATTCCAAGATCCCCCAAATAGTTTACTCATAAATCCCCCCTTCCCCAAAAAAGCAAAAGACGACACACTCTATCACAACCTGGCTACCTACCCTGTTAAGAGTCTTAATTAAAAATACACTTCTGCCGAAACTGGTTTGGCTCAGTGGATAGAGCGTCGGCCTGCGAACTGAAAGGTCCCAGGTTCGATTCCAGTCAAGGGCATGTACCTGGGTTGCGGGCACATCCCCAGTGGGGAGTGTGCAGGAGGCAGCTGGTCGATGTTTCTCTCTCATCGATGTTTCTAACTATCTCTCTCCTTTCCTCTCTGTAAAAACTCAATAAAATATATTTTTAAAAAAATACACTTCTATCCTTTCATATTAAAATGTCTGGAAGATCTAAATACCCTCCAAACCGAATATTTTTAGGAAGGTTTTCTAGTTTCAATTCCACACTGACTTGTTTGCCTCGCTCAAGTTAATATGTATCTCTGTCAAGACAAGTCCCCCTTCATATGTACTCAGGTTGTTTCAACAGGGTCACCTTGATTATTCTCAGCCTAAGGCAGGACAATTTATTAAGAAGTTATTAAATATTTGTTGACTGAATGAAAGATCCTTCCTCCCAAAGATTTAAAGTTAAGCTGTCAAAATAAAAATTAAGCTGTCAGAGCCCATGCAGCTGCTCTGGTACAAGTTATGCTATGAAAGATCCCTCTCTCAAACACACAAGCCTAACTGTCAAAAATGCTCTGCTTCTCCCGTAAACAAAAAATAATAGTCATGGATACACATTTTCATACAGGTCAACCTGAGCAAGGACAACATACATTCCATATACATGTCTGACACAATTGATCGGTACCAAATATATTATCCAACCAGTCACATATGCCCCTATCTTTCCAATAAACTCAAGATTTGCCTGTCAAAGACCTTCAGAGGCTCCATTCATTGTATGATGGAAATACTACTTGAGTAGTGGTCAAACCACTGAATTATAAAGCAACTTTGTCCCCAACTTAACTTGCGACCTTGGAAAAATTATCTCGTTATGCCTCAATTTCCTATTCTGTCAAATAGGAGAAAACATCTATCCTACCATTTTCACAGGTATTTAGGATCACACACACACACTGCAAGTGCAGTCTGAAAAATACAAATGCTTTACTCTATTATAAAGTGTTGATATAAACTCAGGTCCGCAAAAAGGCCAAGCATTCTTTATACCCTCACAATAATTGTGCTGTTAAAGATGGTCTGGGCCCTTGCATTTACACGATGCACTCTATTAGAGAAACCAACTATTCCCAAGACCACACCTGGCTCTGACAGGCTTCTCCCATCCCTGACCCCAACACACACACACACACACACACACACACACACACACACGCGCGCGCGCGCTAGTGTGTCTACAATACTACTGCCCTGACTGCTCTTCCCCAACAAGTAATAACGCACTCGCTCCCAAACCCTAAAATACACACGCATGTCAATCAGCAGGGAACAACATCCCACGTTTTATTTTTAAAATAAGCTAACTTACAGGGGGAACTCCATTACCCTTATACAAATACAAGCAAACTCTTCCGGAACACTTTCCTTCCTTACACACACACACACACACACACACAGCCGCTCTATACCAACAGACCATCTGTCTTCTAGACGAAAAACATGTCTTTCCATGTACAAACTAACCAGTAACATTTATTCAACTTAGAACCCTGAGATCGTTCTGTCGTTCGCTGCATGCAGTTCAGCGGGTCAGAAGCACAACAGACCTGACCGTGCAGGCAAACTACCCTCCGAAGATCGCTGCTCCGGCCACTCTCCTCCCCGTAACAGACGGAGCCCGGACCCGGGGGGATGCTCCCGTCGGGCCCACGCCACACGCGAAATAAACCTGTCAGGGACACGGGCGACTCCGCCTCCGCTGGCTGACTTTCCCGCCCCCCGGCCCCGCGCCAGGAGCCCGCCAGTGAGGGACACCCCTTCGGCCCCGCCAGGAGGGACTTCCCGATGAGCTCAGGATCCCCTGCCCTGCGCTCCCCTCCCCCATTCCCGCCGCCGCTCTCCCGGAGGCGCGGGTCCGGGAGATGACAGGAGCGCCCCGGCAGCCAAGGGCTGAGTAGCGGAGGAATGACTTAGGCCCCAAGACCTCCCCCGGCGGTTCTACTCACCGTGTCAGAGGCCGAGGCCCAGCGATGAGAGTGCAGGGAAGTGGGGAAGAGGGGACGGCCGCCACCAGGCTCCTCCGCTTCCCCGGGTCCACAGCGGATCCCTCTCGCTTGTCAAGAGGCGGCCGGCGGGGGAGCGGACTGGCGGAGACGGGAGAGAGGAGAAGAGAAAGGCGTGGGGCTAAAGCTAGAGAAACTGAGGGGAGGTGGGTCCCGCAACCGAGATGGGGATCGTCTCCCCCTCCGCCAAGCGAACCCAAAATGGCGGCGGAGTGGCGGCGGCAGAGCGGCGGCGGCAGCTCCTCGGGAGGGAGGGAGGGAGGGAGCGAAGGGCGC
>NW_006299706.1:1516781-1546131 GCF_000327345.1 Myotis davidii
CGGAGGGACCCTGCGCGGGGGTTTGCCCACGAGGGGAGGCAGCGGGCCTGCGCGCTCCCAGTAGGTAGGAAGTGGGGCCGAGCAGTGCCGGCGACCTTCCTGGGGGACGCGTTTCTGGGCTCATGGTTGTGGACTTGGGACCCAAAGAAAAACGCGCGCCGTGGTCGTCTGTCTGTCTTTCTAAACGCCGCTAAGATTTCTCGAATCTCATAACACCGCGGTCTTTTTGTGCACGATTCCTTCCTCCTGAGTGGGTGATACATTTTCAACTTCACGTTAGGGCAGCGGTTCTCAACCTTCCTCATGCCGCGACCCTTTAATACAGTTCCTCATGTTGTGGTGACCCCCAACCATAAAGTTATTTTCGTTGCTACTTCATAACTGTAATGTTGCTGCTGTTATGAATCGTCATGTAAATATCTGGTAGGCAGGATGTCTTTTCGTTGTTCGCGACCCACAAGTTGAGAACCGCTGTGTTAGGGGATAAAGAAACCATGTATGTCTGGTTCGGTTCCGGGCCCGATCTTCCGCGGCTTGTATGTCCTTCAGGAAGTTCTTTTCCTTCGCTCCGTCTTAGAGAACGCAATTTACGTCGAGTCGGAGTCGAATTCGCTCCGAGGCACAGGGAGGGGGCAGAGTATTCCGTTATCGTTCAGCGTACTGTTGATGTTGATAAGGTTTGTGGGTGTAATTGGTAGTTGTGTCTCCTTCTTCCAAATCATTGATAAAACTATGCAAAATTAGGCCTATCAGATTTCTGTGGCTCCTAATACTTGCTTCTCAAAACTCTGTACCAACACTTACTCTGAATGATTGAATGCAGAACTCTGGACTATTAAAGCACACGGATAATCCCACAGCCTCTTCATTTCACCCAAAGGGTAAAGCAGAATCAATGAGGAAAGGGATCTACGTAGGTTTCCCTTTTCTTCAACATCTGTGGGCTTCTAGGGACCTAGGGGACAGTTTGAAAATCTCAAAGGTCTAGTCAAGTTCAAGTAGACACGCCTAAATTTCACCCTTAATCATATTTCAATGTATGGATCAGGTTTTGATGGCTTGCTTTTTTTTTTTTCACTCAGTTTTAGTTACCTAACTATATATTTGCTTTTCCTAAGTATGTCTCAAGTTCCAGCTCTTTCATGGAGCCCATTTAGGTTTACCTTGATCTTTCTTTCTTTTTTTTAATATTATTTTTTATTGATTTCGAAGAGGAAGGGAGAGGGAGAAAGAGAGAGCTAGAAACATCAATAAGGAGAGAGAATCATCCATCGGCTGCCTCCTACACGCAAGCCCAAAACACGGCATGTGCCCTTGACCGGAATTGAACCTGGGACCCTTCAGTCCACAGACAGACGCTCTACCACTGAGCCAAACCAAGGAGGGCACATTGATCTTTCTTTAATTGTGTTTTATTTGCAAGTGCCTTATCCTACCGACACGTTTTTGAGGGCAAGGACTATGGCTAGCATGTGAGTCATGGAAATGTTGACGTGAATGTTAGATACTTTAAACATGAGAAGGGGAAGAGAATTGGCATTATCTTGTATGTTCTTCAGAAAGGAGAACATGTGTTCCTGTTTAATCCTCATAATAAACAGCATGTGAGGTAGATCACCTTATCCCCATTAAAAGCCTGAGACTCGGAGAAGTCCAGTAAGTTTATCTTTAGACTTTAGTTTGTCTGTCTCTTAAAAACTTAAATTATTTCACTATACCACATTGCCTTCCTGGTAAAAGAATTTCACCAGTTTATAAAGAAAGTTAGCCCTGGCCGGTTTGGCTCGCTGGATAGAGCGTCGGCCTGCGGACTGAAGGGTCCCAGGTTCGATTCTGGTCGAGGGCATGTACCTTGGTTGCAGGCACATCCCCGGTGGGGAGTGTGCAGGAGGCAGCTGATCGATGCTTCTCTCTCATCGATGTTTCTAACTCTCTATCCCTCTCCCTTCCTCTCTGTAAAAAAGCAATAAAATATATTTTTTTAAAAAAAGAAAGTTACTTATGGTCTCTGCCTTCATTTAGCTTTCAGTAACTGCACTAAGTTATGAATTGTCAGCTAAGTATAGGCAGATTCTATAGTACTCTGTTCTTTTGTGTATGCCCCAGGTGCTACCAGAGACCAAAATATAAAATAAAATGGCCTTCAGGCGGCTCTCTTGGAGGCAGCTAGCGCGAGGCTGGGAAGTGCTGCCCAGAGGAGCGAACAATACAGTCAGGATGGCTAAAGGTGATCGCAAGAAGCCAAGGGGCAAGATGTCTGCTTTTGCCTTCTTTGTGCAGACATGCAGAGAGGAACATAAGGAGAAAAACCCAGAAGTTCCCGTCAATTTTGTAGAAATGTCTAAGACATGCTCTGAAAGGTGGAAGACAATGTCAGCAAAAGAGAAATCTAAATTTGATGAGATGGCAAAGGCAGATAAAGTACACTATGATCGGGAAATGAAGGATATGGACCAGCTAAGGGAGGCAAGAAGAAGGACCCAGAAGGCCACTGTCTGGATTTTTCCTTTTCTGCTCGGAATTCCACCCCAAGATCAAATCCACAAATCCTGGAATTTCTATTGGAGATGTGGCAAAGAAGCTGGGCGAGATGTGGAATAACTTAAGTGACAGTGAAAAGCAGCCTTACAACAATAAGGCTGCAAAACTGAAGGAGAAGTATGAGAAGGAGGTCGTCGACTATAAGTCCAAAGGCAAGTTTGATGGCACAAAGGGTCCCGCTACAGTTGCCCAGAAAAAGGTGGAAGAAGATGAAGAGGAGGAGGAGGAAGAGGATGAATAAACTTTATCTGTCTCCTTGTGAATACTGTATGTAGGGGAGCTCCGTAATTGACACAGCTCTTATTTGAGAGGTGTCTGTTGCCCTCATTAGGATTAATTACACAATTGGACCATGATCATATGTAGTCTCTCAAAGTGCTCTAGAAATTGTCAGTGGTTTACATGCAGCGGCCATGGGTGTCCAGAGCACCCAGAAACTGCATCAAAGTTATACATATTTCCAAACATTTTTAAAACGAAAAGGCTCTTGTGTTCTCCTCGTTCTGTGCACTTTGCTGTTGGTGTGACAGGGCATTTAAAAATGTTTCTGGCATTTTCTTTCTCTCTCTCTTTTTTTAATCTGTGAGGTGGTGTTACCTATTTGGCTATTGGCTAGAAATCCTGAGTTCTCAACTGCACATCTCTATAGTTTGTAAAAAGAACAAATAACCAAGACAAGCTCTTGATGCTCTTTGCTTGGCGTTGAGGCTGTGAGGAAGATGCCTTTTGGAGGGGCTGTAGCTCAGGGTGTGCACTGTGAGCCTGGACCTGTGGACACTGTAGTGGGCATCCATTTAGCTTTAGGTTGTCTTGTTTTTGTACATTGTGACATAGCATCCTGCCATTCTTAGCTGTGGAAAAAGGGGGGTCAGCTGGCATGAGAAGTATTTGGATCGTTTTTAGTTGTGTGGTAGTTTTAAAACAAACTACAATTCTTCATTGTCAACAAAGTGACAGTGCATCAATGAAAGTTCAAGAACCTTCTGTACTTAACACAATTTGCAATATTTTGTTAATTTTTTATGTTTAGAATGCTGAAATGTTTTTGAAGTTAAATAAAAACAGTATCACATTTAAAAAAATAAAATGGCCTTATTGAATGAGTGAACCAAGGAAGGTATGGAAGACAAAATAATGGTTCCTCCAAAGACAGTGATGGCGAACCTATGACACGCGTGTCAGAGGTGACACGCGAACTCATCTTTTTGGTTGATTTTTCTTTGTTAAATGGCATTTAAATATATAAAATAAATATTAAAACTATAAGTCTTTGTTTTACTATGGTTGTAAATATCAAAAAATTTCTATATGTGACACGGCACCAGAGTTAAGTTAGGGTTTTTCAAAATGCTGACACACCGAGCTCCAAAGGTTCGCCATCACTGTCCAAAGATGTTCACGTCCTAAGCCCTAGGACCTGTGAATATATCACATGACAAGAGTAAATTAAGTATGCAGATGGAATTGAGGTTGCTAATGAGCTGACCTTAAGTCGGGAGAATATCCCGGATTACTTGATAGGCTTACTGTAATTACAAAGTTCTGAAAAGTTGGAAGAGGGAGATAGAAGTGTCAAAATGATGCAATATCACAAAGACTTGACCAGCTATTGCAGCTTTTGAAGATGAAAGCGCAGGCTTTAAAAACTGAAAAAGTAAAAGAAAATAAAAATTAAAAAAATAGCACACACACACACACACACACACACACACACCTCTCAACAGATTCTCTACTAGAGCCTACAGAAAGAATACAAGCCTGAAGACACTTTGATTTTGGACGTCTAAACCACAGAAAGTGGCAAATTTGTGTTGTTTTTTGCCGCTAAGTTTGTAGTAATTTGTTACAGCAGTAATAAGAAACTAAGATAGAGCTCTAGCTGGTTTGGCTCAGTAGATAGAGGTCCGCCTGCGGACTAAAGGCTTCTTTCTGGGTTTGATTCTGGTCAAGGGCACATGCTCGGGTTGCAGGCTCCATCCCCAGAAGGGGGCGTGCAGGAGGCAGCCAATCAGTGGTTCTCCTATCAAGGATGTTTCTCTTCCTCTCCCTTTATCTCTGAAAACAATAAAAATATCTTTCTTTTTTTTTAAAGAAACTAATATAGAAAAGGGAGCCAAATCATGACTAACCTCCAAAGTACTCTGATTTGGACTGTGATTTGTGCTTTAAGTGCGGTTGTGGTTTAACTGAAAGTTTTCTTTAAGCAAAGTTATAGGCACTCAAAGCTACCTAGATTTCCAGTAGAGGCATACATTACACTTCACTTTATTGTGCTTCACTTTGTTGCATTTTATAGGTGTGTTTTTTTACAAATGGAAGGCAACACTGTCCACCAGCAAAAAGATTACAACTCACTTAACTGCAATACTCACTTTATTACAATGATCTGGAACCAAACCCACAATATCTCCAGGGTCTATCTGTATTTCCCTATTGCTCTGCTTCTTCTGGCATCAGTCCTCAAGCTGTATGATATACTAGAGGCCCAATGCACGAAATTCGTGAATGGGTAGGGTCCCTTGGCCTAGCCGGCGATCAGGGCCAATCTGTGGGACGACCGGCGGGGCGATTGGGAGGGCCCCCATTGACACCTGCCTTGGCTGGCCTGGAGCCTGCAGGCTGGGGGCAGCACCTGTGTTGAGCTCTGCCATCTGGTGGTAAGTGCACGTCATAGCAACCAGTTGTTCTGCCGTTCAGTCGATTTGCATATTAGGCTTTTATTATATAGGATGGGCTATTTGATATTACTGTCCAGCAGCAGGTCTTAGCTAAACTGCTCTCAGATCCCCACCCCCACCCCTCTGCAATAGATGCAAATAAACATTTCATGGCGCTTCCTTGCTGGGATGTTGTCTAAATGCAGTCTAGATAAATAGGAAAAGCTCTGTAACATAAACTTTAAAAATAAGGCTTCAGATGTTAAAATAAATTTTTAAAGCCTTGGCTGTGTAGGTCAGTTGGTTAGAGCATCATCTCTATATGCCAAGGTTTTCGGTTCGATCCCTCCTCAGGACACATACAAGAAGCAAGCAATGAATGCTAAAATAAGTGGAAAAACAAATTGATGTCTCTGTCTCTGCCTCTCTTTTTCTCTCTAAAATCAATAAATAAATTTTTGTTTTGTTTGTTAATCCTCACCACAAGATACTTTTTCTATTGATTTTTAGAGAGAGTGGAAGGGAAGAAAGGTGGGGGGGCGGGGGAAGACACAATTGGTTGCCTCCCACACTCTCCCTTACTGGAGCTGGGGCTGAAACTGGGAAGCAGGTATGTGCCCTTGACCTGAAATCTAACCTAAGACCCTTTGGTGCATGGGCTGATACTCTAACCACTGAGAACACAGGCCCAGGCAACCAATCAGTAAATTTTTTTTTCTTAAGAAATTTTTAAAGATAAAACTTACTGGTTAAGTTTATAACTAAATGTTTAAAATAGTGAATTTATTTTAAAAATTTTTCTTAATAGAAGATATCAAATTGAAATAAGGTTAAATTAATAAAATGAATTTTAATAATTCACTTATTCTTAGCTAAGATCAAAATCAACAAATAGCTGCACAAATAAGGGATTGAGGCCACGTAGGGAGAAATATGGTAAATGATGAAGAACGTCACTCAAGTCCAATAGCCATGTTTACATTCAAGCTTCTCCATTTTTTAACAGTACAGTGGTTTCCATGCCAGAAAAATTGTGATTTTGCAGCTCTTCCCATAAAGAGGTAAAATCTACTTCCCATCCTTTGAATCTGCAGTAATATGTGACAGAAGACCATGCTGATTCTGAGCTAGGTTTGAAGAGGTCTTACGTTATTTCAGGTCCCTTGGACCTCTGCCACTGCTATGACAAGTCCAGGATACACGGCTAGAGAATGAGAGACAGTGTAGAGCAGAGTCAGTCATCCCAGCGGAGGCCAACCTTGACCAGCCAGCCACCCTCTTTGGTGGTAAGACAGACATTGGTGTGCAGCCAAGAGTGAGAACCATGCACAGATGTCAACGGTCAAGGAAATTGCAACCCATTTAACTAACATGTTGTCTTTTGGGTACCATTATACCAATTAAATATGCAGTACATATTTCTCCAAAACAAATATTCATGTACCCATTAGCTAGCATTAGAAAGAGATCATTACCAATTTCTCTGTCTGCCTTGCCCCAGTCTTATCTCTTTACTTTCTCTTTAAGAGTAAGCATTATTCCAAATGATGTGCTTATTCTCTTGCCTTTTCCTTTCAATTTACTAAATATGTATATACTAGAGGCCCAGTGCACAAAATTCATGCACTTGAGGGGGGAGGGTCCCCCAGCCTGGCCTATGCCTTCTCACAGTGCGGGAGCCCCTCAATCGATCTCCCTAAAGAGGTAGGCCCCGCCCACCCATTGGGGCTCCTCGATGGATTACCCCAAAGAGGTAGTCCAAAGCCAGGGGTCTCGCCTCTGCTGCTCCACATGCACGCAGCTCCGCCCACCTAGTGCACTCACCGCACACGCAGCCTCCTGGAGATGGATTGTTACAGCGTGAGGGCATCATGGCATGAGGGTGTGATGACCACATAGGCTTTTATTAGTATAGATTCCCCAAGTGATGAATTAAGCTTTGTATGTTTGATTTCTTTAATCCTCACCCAAGGATATTTTTTCCATTGATCTTTAAAGAGAGTGGAAGGGAGGATGAAGAGAGAAAGAGAGAGAGAGACATCAACTGGTTGCCTTCTACACGCCCCCAGACTGGGACCAAGGATTGAATCTGCAACCCAGGCATGTACCCTTGACCGGGAATTAAACCCAAACGCGAGACCCTTCAGTCCAAGGGCCAACGCTCTAACCACTGAGTAACCGTTCAGGGCAAGCTTTATGTTTTGAATTTTATATGTTCTATTGCTGTATATAATAGTTTTCACTCAATATTAGCTTTTTGTTTTGTTTTTTAATCCTCACCTCAGGATATGTTTTTTTTTTAATATATTTTATTGATTTTTTACAGAGAGGAAGGGAGAGAGATAGTTAAAAACATCAATGAGAGAGAAACATCGATCAGCTGCCTCCTGCACACTCCCCACTGGGGATGTGCCCGCAATCAAGGTACATGCCCTTGACCGGAATCGAACCTGGGACCCTTGAGTCCGCAGGCTGACGCTCTATCCACTGAGCCAAACCAGTTAGGGCCAGGATATGTTTTTTATTGATTTTTTAGAAAGAGAGGAAGGGAGAGAGAAGTATTAATCTGTTGCCTCCTGCTTTTACCCAACTGGGAATCGAACCCACAACCTTTTTGGTATACAGGACAATGCTCCAACCTGGACTAATATTGTCCAGGGCTCAATATTAGTTTTTGAGAGTCATACATGTAATGCATGTCACTGCAATTTATTCTTTTTATTTCTGTATGGATTTCCATTGTATGACCATATCTCTGTTTACTCACTCTTCTACCAATGGACATTTGGGCTTTTCACAATTTTTGATAATGCTCCATATTCTATTACTATGTACATTGTTATAGATATTTTCCAGTGTACATGTATAAGTGTTTTTGTAGAATAAATACCAAAGAATAGAATACCTGGGCTTCAGACTTGTACATTTTCAACTACAAGATGATGCCAAATTTATTTTTTTAGATATTTGTATTTACTCTCTCGCTGACAATGTATGAAAGTTCCTAGTGCTTCCTTCACGGCCTCTTTAACATTTGCTATTGTCTGATCTTTTCATTTTTCCCAAAATGGTGGTTGTGAATGATCTCATTGTGGTTGTTTTAATTTGTATTTCTCTGATTTGTAATGAGAATTCTTATGGTTTTACTATCCACCTGTATAAACTTTTCCGTGAAATGTCTGTCTGTGTCTTCTCATTTTTTATCTATTGTAGGCATTCTTTATGTATTCAGGATACTAATCCATTGTGCAAATGTCTTTTCCCAGTTCTGGCCGACCTTTTCACTTCTTCAAGAGTGTGGGGACAATGCTGAAAGGAGTGACAAGACTCGTCTCCAGGGTCCATAAGGTGAGTCCTAACTGACTTCAGTGCTTTGTACAAACTGTCTGTAGGTGGACTTCTGTTTTTACATGGATTTACTATTCCAGGATTAAATGCTCTAGAGAACTTCAGCTGACTTTAATTTATACGTTCACACTCAAAAGAACAGTTACAGTCCATTTCCCTTCCCATTCACTTCACTCCCGGCTGCCCTAACAATCTTCAAGTAACATGGTCTCCATAGAATAGTTCTGTTTGAGAATTTACCATGTCATAGGAGAAGTAACATTTTTTAAAAGATTGATTGCAGTTCTAACTTTTATTCATATTCTCTAGTTAGATTATCATTTCTTAATAAAGTACTTAAAAGAAAAATATGTTGCCAGTTTAGACCCTAAGTATCTGATAGTTGAATAAAATCATATGTGAAAAAAACATTCTGTTGCTCTACTTCATTCTTTCATTTATTTAGCAAATAGTTTTCATTACTTTCCATATTGCAAGTACTGAGGATTTTCAGATTACTCATTTCACTAATGGTTACTATTTGTTGGGCATTCGTTATGTGCCAGGCACTGGGCTAATGCTTTACTTTTTTAGTTGTCATAATAACCCAGGAACTAGATGATACCTTTGTTTCACAGGTGCAGAAATTGAGGATTAGAAAGGCAAAGTAAGAGGCTGTGAAATTGCAGAGCCCAGACTAGGTACCAGGTCTGTCTGACTTCAAAGCCTGTGGCTTCAACCACTGTGCTATAGTGCATGTTATAGTCCGTGCAATTTAGGATCTCAAAGTCAGTAGTGGAATCATGAACAAATGGTTGTTATAGTATGGTGCTGTTATTAAAGCACCCAGTAGGAGCACTTAACCTGGATTAGTGGGATCCAGAGGAAATCCTCCCAGAGCTGCATCCTGAAAAATGAGAACTGAGCCAGAAGGGCTTAGTCACTTCCATCTCATTGTTTAATTATTGCAGATTAGATTTCCTAGAAAAGCAGCCCTTCCTCCTATAGAATTCACCTTTTTTCCAGGGGCTTACCATAAACCTATGTACATCAAATGAAAATAAAAGCAAGGATCAACAGAGGAAGGATTCTGGTTTCAACATTTAAAAAGCTACAATTTCTTCTTTAATAGCAGACAAGGAAGACAAGTCCAAAATGCAGAGATGTCTGAAGAAATTTTGTGCTTCACATAGATTGGTTTAGAGTAACTGTCTTGACTTGGCTCATGAATGCTATTCTTAACTGCATGATGTTCATTCTGGAACTGTGTAGAGGCTATTGTACTTATAGTTGTTTTCCCTGGAAGCAAGAGACTAGCTGGGTGATGCCATATATAATGCTGTGATAAGTAAGGAATCCATTTTGCTAGCTCTTAATTTGCTTCAAAAAGCAGTTAACAAAAGTCATAGAATTCTTGTAGAAATAGCACCACCTTGTGGTCCTTGAATATCTTAAACTTTCCACTTCACTATTTTTTTAATATTTTTTAAATATATTTTATTGATTTTTTACAGAGAGGAAGGGAGAGAGATAGAGAGTCAGAAACATCGATGAGAGAGAAACATTGACCAGCCGCCTCCTGCACATCCCCAACTGGGGATGTGCCCGCAACCCAGGTACATGCCCTTGACCGGAATCGAACCCTGGACCTTTCAGTCCGCATGCCGGCGCTCTATCCACTGAGCCAAACCGGTTTCGGCGACTTCACTATTTTTTAGAGACACGGTACTTTCTCTCCAGTAGAATTGACACTGTCCTATCAATAGTAGGGTCTACTATTCAGGTTGCTGTACTGAAGCAACAGACCCTGAATTCTCATTGGCTTAACACAACAAATGATGTTGTTTATCAAGATCTGTCCCTGTGTTTTGTTTTTCCTGTTGCTGTATTTCCAGAGTGGTTTATAGGCACGTGTGGGAGGGGCTTGACATGGGAATGAAGGTTCATCTTGGGATGCCACCTCAGCACGTCGGCTGCCGTGACAGGGGAAGAAAGAGGATTTATAGTCACGCTAAGCTGACTGACTAGAAAAGACACAAATTATATTCATGTAGAGCTCATTTATGAGAATTAATAAAATAACCCCAATTTGCACAGGAGGTTGGGAAATATAGAGAATTTGGATATTTGACAAACATTGGAATCTGCAATCCTCAGACAGAGTTGGAGCAACTCTATTACTTTATATTAAATCTATAAGTGCTGGTTCAAGAGGTTTCTGTATGCAGTTGAGTTGAATTAGTGCAATTTATTTTCACTTAGCTAGATGCTTTACATACTCCCTGCTATATGTCTCCAATGAAAGATTCTTTATTCCAGAGCACAGTATGAAGTATTTGTGGTGTGTTACTTAGAGAAGGAAATACAAAGGTGAATAAAATCTGATCCATTCTCTTCCAAGTGTGTGTCCTACAATGGGAGACAGACTTGTGTATAAGATAATCTATATATATATAAAAGCCAAGTGACAGGAACAACCAGTTGCTATGACATGCACTGAGACAGCCAACTAGCTCGATCCCTGATCGGGGACCCCCTAAACTGCCTGTGGCCCCTCCCCCCAGCTGGCCCAGCCCCCAGTCAGCCCCACCTGATTGGTGACAGGGCTGGCCGACCAACTGCCTGCAGCCCCTTCCTATCAGGCCCCATCCCCAGTCACCCCCTAACCCCGATCAGGGGCAGGGCCAGCTGGCAAACTACCCATGGCCCCTGCCCTTGGCCAGCCCAGCCCAAATTGGCTGGATCCCACCCTTGCATGAATTCATGCACTGGACCTCTAGTATATAATAAAAAGAATAGATTTTGGAGTCAGACAAACCTGAATTTGAATTCTGGCTTCACCACCTGCCAACTCTGACCTTAGACAGGATTAATTTCCCTGAATCTTGGTTTCCCTCATCATAAAACATATGATATTATACCTATCTTCTAGGATTCTTGGCTCAGAAATGTGTTTAAAACTCTGTATTGCCTCACATCTAACAAGTATTCAGTTAACAAAAGCCGTGAATGCAGTTCAAGGCAGAGTAAAAATGCCATGGAAGCACTGGCCGGTGTGGCTCAGTTGGTTGAATGTTGTCTCTTATATAGGTCTCGTTGCTGGTTCGATTCCCAGTCAGGGCATGCAGGGGGCAGCCAGTTGATGTTCCACTCTCACATCCATGTTTCTCTCTCTAAAAATCAATAAAAATATATATTTTTTTAAAGAACCTATTGCCCTGTCCAGTTTTTCTCAGTGGTTAGATCAAAGGGTCACGAGTTTGATTCCAGGTCAAGGGTATATACCTCAGTTGAAGTTTCAATCCTCAGCTTGGGGGTCGTGCAGGAGGCAACCAGTCCGTGTGTGTCTCTCGTATCAGTGTTTTCTCTCTCTTTGCACCCCTCCCTTTCACTCTCTTTAAAAATTAATGGGACAATATCCTTGGGTGAAAATTTAATATATATATATTTTTTTATTTTTTTTAAATGCCATGCAAGACAGTGCTATCAGCAGAGAGGGAAAATAATTACTTTTGACTGGAGGTATCTGGAAAAGCTTCACAGAGGTTGTGACATTTGAGATTAGCCTTAAAGGAGGAGTAAGATTTCAATAGGGAGAGAGGGAAGTTGAAGTAGAATAAGCAGTATAGAAGTATCAAAATGAATAATATGGTCATAGGCTAGAATATGGAGTTCATACAAGGAATGAGACTAGAGAGGTCCATTGAAGTCATGGCCTTGATTACCATGCTAAGGACTTTGGGTCTTATTTTGGCATTAGTAGGAAATGAAACGTGTGTGTGTGTGTATTTATTGATTTCAGAGAGGAAGGGAGAGGGAGAGTTAAAAACATCAGTGATGAGAGAGAACTGTTGATTAGCTGCCTCCTGCACTCCCCCCACTGGGGATGGAGCCTGAAACCCGGGCATGTCCCCTTGACCGGAATTGAACCTGGGACCCTTCAGTCTGCAGGTCGACACACTATCCACTGAGCCAAACCAGCTAGGACAAAACCAAACTTTTATTAGAGGAAGGTTAAACTTACTATTTGGGAGGACAAGTCTTTTACACTATGAAAGATGAAGAATCAAAGATTTAGAGGTAAAGATAACCAATTAGAAAGTTGTTATTGAGTTTAAGGTCTTTTTAAGTGGATGTAAGTGTTATGAGGGCTGGTACAAAAATAACACATTTTCTGCACTCATGAGGCTGCTTGGTAAGACTAAATAGAAATACAGGCAGTTTCTATGTTACCTGTTGATTTATCGGTTATCTTCCTTATTGCAGCCATCTTTCATATCTGCTTCTGCTGATTTCATATCCTAATCTTTCCCTTGTAACTGGCATCTTTTCACTCCTACATAAGCCTATTATCCTCAAACTCAGTTTGGGGGTTCTCCAGTTAGCATTTTGCTAGATTTGTCTCCTGAATCATCCTCTCTCTGCACTCCGTCCCCCCAATCCCTTCCTAGTTCAGAGGTTTCCACGTGCAGTTCACTGAATTTAGCATTAACTTTTCACTTACCTAGATGCTGTACATACTCCCTCATTCTTTTATCAATAAAGGTTCTTTATTCCAGGACACAACTGGCAAGAAAATTGTAGAGAGTATAATTATACCTACCAAGTAGGAACATTGCACTAATCCCCTAATTACTGCAGTAACTACAATTACTGGACAGCTGAGAATTGAACAGTACTGGCCACCATTCATCATTGTGGGCAAGAGCATTAAAAGAAGTTTCCTGCTTCAGGTTAATGGCTGTACTATGTTCCTGAACAATCTCTAATGGAATTATTTGTTTCCATTTGGAACAGAGCCCTGGTATCCTATCTAATAAAAGCCTAATATGCTAAGTGTTCAGTCATCCGTTCAACCAAAGCGTAATATGCTAATGATATGCTAAGGCCGCTTAACCACTCTCTATACATGTACTGATCACCAGGGGGCAGACACTCCAACCAGTAGGTTAACTTGCTGCTGGGGTCCGGCCGATTGGGACTGAGTGAGATGGGCCAGACACGCCCTGGAGCCCTCCTGCAGTCCTTCCCTTGCTGGCCAACCTCCTGCGTCCCTCCCCGGCCCTGTCTGTGCACCAGTGGGGTCTCTCGGCCTGGCCTGCACCCTCTCGCAATCTGGGGGTGCACTGACTGTCAGGTAGTTCCATCTATATAATAAAAGCCTAAGCGACCGTTATGGTGCAACAGGCAGAATGACCGGTCACTATGATGTGCACTGACCACCCAGGGGCAGACACACTCGCAGGAGCTGCCCCTGGTGGTCAGTGTGCTCCCTCAGGGGGAGCACCGCTCAGCCAGAAGCTGTGCTCATGGCTCACCCCACGCCCCCACCCCCATCTTCACCCCTCCACCCCCCAGTGCATGAATTTCATGCACTGGGCCTCTAGTAGCAACATAAGCTGAAATAGATTCAGAGCCAGAATAATGTGATTATACTTAGAGAATTATAATAAGTACAAGGATCCTCATTTTACATAAAAATAAAATGTACGTTAGTGGCATTTTTCCCTGTTGCAGATATTGCTTAAAAACTAAGTGTTGTAGCAAGCATAAACTTTATAATTACAAAACACTAGCCCTAACCAGTTTGGCTCAGTGGATAGTGCATCGGCCTGCGGACTGAAAGGTCCCAGGGTCGATTCCGGTCAAGGGCATGTACCTTGGTTGTGGGCACATCCCAGTAGGAGGTGTGTAGGAGGCAGCTGATCGATGTTTCTCTCTCATTGATGTTTCTTAACTATCCCTCTCCCTTCATCTCTGTAAAAAAATCAATAAAATATATGTTTTTAAAAATTACAGAACACTAACATGGTTTCTTTTCTAGTTGGACCCTGGACATTTTTTGCGCCTGGGGACCCAGGCACCCCAGAGCCTTGCTGTTCAACTGGATAGCCAGGTTTCATTTGAGAGTCCTAGAGCTATTTCCTGCACCAGTGAGAATGACCCGGTGAGTTGCTAATATGTATATGAATTTTTTTCAGTACTTATAATCTCTGCTGCTGTCATATCAAGAAAATGTAAATGTAGTCAGACAATGCACCCAAGACAGCATTCTGGAACCCATGTCATCCCCATCCCCCTCTCTGATATTATAACACTAGAGGCCCGGTGCACAAATTCGTGCTCGGGTAGGGTCCCTCCGCCTGGCTGGTGATAGAGGCCTATGTGGTGGGGCGGGGGCCAAACAGGGAGGGGAGGGGTTGCAGGAGGCTGGCTAAGGGAGCGCGCTGACCACCAGGGGGCAGCTCCTGCGTTGAATATCTGCCCCCTGGTGGTCAGTACACATCATAGCAACTGGTTGACCAGTCGTTCTGGTTGTACTAGTAGTTTAGCTGTAGCAGTCTCTTAGGCTTTTATATCTACACTAATAAAAGACAAAGATGCAAATTGACCATACTTTCGCTACGCTCTAAGCCATGCCCACCAGCCAATCAGCAACTATATGCAAATTAGCCCAACCAAGATGGCAGCCAGCAGCCACGGAGCTGGAGCAAGCAGGAGGCTTGGTTGCCCCGGCAATGGAGGAAGCCAAGCTTCCCGCCTGCTTTGAGCCGGCTGTAGACTCCGCTTATTGGCAGCAAAGTTTCAATTATAGAAGACAAATAATGTACTAGTAGTTTAGCTGTAGCAGTCTCTTAGGCTTTTATATCTACACTAATAAAAGACAAAGATGCAAATTGACCCTACTTTCGCTACGCTCTAAGCCATGCCCACCAGCCAATCAGCAACTATATGCAAATTAGCCCAACCAAGCTGGCAGCCAGCAGCCACGGAGCTGGAGCAAGCAGGAGGCTTGGTTGCCCCGGCAATGGAGGAAGCCAAGCTTCCCGCCTGCTTTGAGCCGGCTGTAGACTCCGCTTATTGGCAGCAAAGTTTCAATTATAGAAGACAAATAAATCTCAGATCCCTGCTTCCAGCCAGCCTCCACTGAGAGCTTGGGTGGCTGGGGATCGTGGCCAGCCTGCAAGTAGCCATCAGCCCCTCACCCAGGATGGCCACACCCTCAGGGGGTGAGGGTCCCCGCTGGGGGGCTTAGCCAGCCTGAAAATGGCCCTCAGCCCCTCACCCAGACTGGCCAGGCACCCCAGTGGGGACCCCCACCCTGATCTGGGACACCCTTCAGGGCAAACCAGCCGGCCCCCACCCATGCACCAGGCCTCTATCCTATATAATAAAAGGGTAATATGCAAACTGACCCTAACAGCAGAACGACTGGGAATGACTGGTTACTATGACACACTGACCACCAGGGGGCAGACACTCAATGCAGGAGCTGCCCCCTGGTGGTCAGTGCGCTCCCACAGGGGGAGCTCTGCTCAGCCACAAGGCAGGCTGATGGCTGCCAGTACAGTGGTGGTGGTGGGAGCCTCTCCCGCCTCCTCAGCAGCGCTAAGGATGTCTGACTGCAGCTTAGGCCTGCTCCCCACTGGCAAGTGGACATCCCCCGAGGGCTCCTGGGCTGCCAGAGGGATGTTTGACTGCCAGCTTAGGCCCATTCCCCCCAGGGAGCAGGCCTAAGCCAGCTGGTGTCATCCCCCGAGGGGTCCCAGACTGTGAGAGGGCACAGGGCGGGCTGAGGGACCCCTCTCCCCCTGAGTGCACAAATTTTTGTGCACCAGGCCTCTAGTATATAGATAAAACACTTAGGCAGGTCAGTCCACATTTGTTCTCATTTAATCCTGCCATTAAATTCATCTTATGCCAAGGATTTTGCTGGGGATAGAGCAGGCACATAGTAAATACTTAAGTCAATTCCTCGGAAGTTAAATTTAGCAGATATTATTGATCTTACTACATGATGGGTTGACAAACATTTTCCTTAAAGGACCAGATAGTAAAATTTTAAGCTTATGATCCACAGTGGTCTCTGTCACAACTGTTTAGCTCTGTTATAAACAAATCGAAATGGATATGTTCCAATAAAACTTTATTTTAAAAATGATAGTCAACCATAGTATAGACTGGTAGGCAAAATTCTAAAGAAATCAACTTAACTTGTCCAAGATCACAGCAGATCAGTTACAGAACCTAGTTTTCCTAATAACCCATCTGGGACTATTTTCTATCTGTTTTTCTAAGTGGATTTCCTAGTTCTAGAGAAGGAAGTAACTTGACTTGTTGAGAAGAGCTGCATTTAAAATGAAGTTTGTCAGCAGAAGCTAGGATTACAGTGGTATCCAGTGTTGTATTTCTGCTTCAGATCCCATTAGACTAGATGTTGATTTTTTTTCTCCTTCCCCAGCATTATTGCTTCCTCTCATAAATGAAGTTAGTTGTAAGGTCTGTGATTAAATGTGAAGAAAACCAATAGCTTTTGTTTGTTTGTTTGTTTTCCTACTCTCTGAGTTTCCCCATCTTAACATATGCTGCTGTGCATGTGGGAGGGGAAAAAATAATTCATTACCCAAAACACTATCTCAGCAGGGTGTGTTTTATTTATATCTCCAGTGTTCACCTGCTTTCAAAAGCACAAAATGAAATAGAATAAGTGAATGAAATCATCAAAGTGCCTTTCCCTGTGAATATAGTCTCTTCATCTGCCAGTTCCTCTAGAGTTTCTATGGAAACAGCAGCATGCAGATGATCTTGTCACATGACTGGATCATCTCTATACACAGCACAGAAGAATCCAGATGGCAAGAATTGTCACTGCTACCTCCACATCTAGGGTTTACGTTGCTGGGCAACTGGTTTCATCACTCAGGCCAACCCCAGCGTATCTACACACTGGATTTGGGGACAACAACCAGCATATTTTTTGTTTAAGATAAGAAATGAAAGATAGGCTTTTCAATTCTGAGAGATGAATGTTTTGTCATTATTGTCTATCGGGCCCTTTACACTTTTCAAAGATTTTGTCACTTTATCTACAGCCCCATTATATCTGTTTGCATTTTTATTTCATAGGCCAGGCATGAGGAGAAGCATGAGGGTCAGCACTACAACTTACCCCTCCAGGATATGAAGACTATATTCCCCCATGGCCTGCCTCCTCGATATGCAATGCAGGTGCTCAGAACAGGGGAGGGAATTGGAGGGAGCCCAGAACACAAGCTGTTCATAGCAGTGATGTGATGAAATGAATAGAAAACTATAAAAAAAAAAAAAAAATTGCCGAGACCAGTTTGGCTCAGTGGATAGAGCGTCGGCTTGCGGACTGAGGGGTCCCGGGTTCGATTCCGGTCAGGGGCATGTGCCTGGGTTGCGGGCACATCCCCAGTGAGGGGTGTGCAGGAGGCAGCTGATCGATGTTTCTCTCTCATCGATGTTTCTGGCTCTCTGTCCCTCTCCCTTCTTCTATGTGAAAAATCAATAAAATATATTTTTTTTAAAAAAAAAAGAAAACTATAAAAAAATGAAACTTGAATCTTAAAACAATAGATGAATTCATCTTTTGTTAATGGTGCTATTACTTTAAGCCAATGTTTATCTGTGTTTAACCGATTAAAATCCTTTTGGGAGGCAGGCAAAATATTCTCTTTTTTTTTTAACGCTCACACAAGGATATGTTTCCATTGATTTTTAGGGAAAGTGGAAGAGAGAGGGAAAGACAGAGAGAAATGTCAGTGTTAGGGAAACACATCGGTTGGTTGCCTCCTGCATAAGTCCCAACCAGATCCCAGGCAGGAAGGAACCTACAACCAAGGTACATGCCCTTGACCAGAACTGAACCCGGGACCCTTCAGTCTGCAAGACGATGCCCTACTGAGCCAAACTGACTAGGGCCAAAATATTCTTAAATAAACAAACAATATTCTGCTATTTTCCTTACCTAACAGGTTTTGGAAAATTTGAATATTTAAATAGTTGTTAAGAAAATGAATTTAATATTTTCCTTAGAAAAGTATCATGAAAATAGTTAATATGCTATAGAAAAAATTATAATGTATTCCTAAGACATATAGAAATTATGTTTGGATTAGATGTATCGTGTTCTTCAATTTCACAGATTTTCAGAAAATTCTAGATTTGTGGTCATAACTTAAACCCAAAGAGTTGCTTAGGTTGTGTTGTAGCCAATAAAGAATTCATGATCACACTGGCTGGTATGGTTCAGTGGTTGGAGTGTCAGCCCTCACACCCAAGGGTCTTTCTTGGGTTTGATTCCTAGTCAAGGGCATATACATGGGCTGCAGGTTCCATCCCCGGCCCTGGTTGGGTTGTGTTCAGGAGGCAACCTATCAATGTGTGTCTCACATCGATGTTTCTCTCTCCCTCTCCCTCTCTCCATCCCTCCCTTCCACTTCTAAAAAAATTTAATGGAAAATATATTCTGGGGTGAGGATTAACCAAAAAAAAAAAAAAAAAAAAGAAAGAAAAGAAAGAAATGGTCTACCCACATGTTTAAATGCTTAAAACCATTCAAGACTTGAAACTTAGTGGCACTTAAGTATGTGTTAAAGGGTTGCAATGGTTACAGTGGGCTTGTGTCTGTTGTTGTTAATCCTGACTGAGGATATTTTTTTCCATTGACTTTTTAAAAACATATTTTTATTGATTTCAGAGAGGAAGGGAGATGGGGAGAGCTATAGAAAGAAACATCAATGATGAGAGAAAATCATTGGTCAGCTGCCTCTTGCACACCCCCTACTGGGGGGATAGAGCCTGCTACCTGGGCATATGCCCTGACTGGGAATCAAATGGTGAGCTCCTGATTCATAGGTCAACACTTAACCACTGAGCCATGCTAGGGGTAGCATTAAGTAGCATTTTATATGCTTTTAGTATTTACATCAACCCTAAGTGGAATACCTACCAGTAGTTATGTTGTGAGATGTCTGTATTATTTGTAGATTTCAATTAACTGATGCAATATCTGTACTTCATAACAGATACAATCAAAAGCTGACTCTTACGTTAGTTGGTGTGAGATCATGTGTTTCAGTTTTTAGCTTAATTATCATATATGGATATATTTTCAAAATCAGAATCAACTCAGCCCCTCCTAACTGCATAAATTAAAAATATACAGTTTGTTGCTATATTAGGCTCCGTGTGCATACCAGGAACAGGTTAGAAGTTCCACACCCACTCTCTCCTTTCACCTTCCCTGTTTTATTAGATGAAGACATTCAATGAAGCTTGCCTGATGGTAAGGAAACCAGCCCTAGAGCTTCTGCATTACCTGAAAAACACCAATTTTGCTCATCCAGCTGTACGATACGTTCTCTGTATCCTTTCCTGCCTACATGGGCTGTCTTAAGCCAGTGCTTTCCTCCCTCAAATGTGAGAAAAGAAGAAATGCAAGTGTACTCTTTGTTAGCAGAAGTGTTCCTTCTGGCAATGTTTTCTTTAACAGCAAGTGCTTTAGATGGGGAAAAAGGAACAGGAAAAACACTCAGTCTTTGCCATGTTATTCATTTCTGTGCAAAACAGGACTGGCTGATACTGCATATTCCAGATGGTAAGAACTCTATCTTCACTGTACGGGTTTGTTACCCTGTTGCTGTGGTAGCGTTGTGGCTTTAATTTTCGGACAAGGCTCTCTGATGGCTACAGGGGAGGCCTTTGCTCCAGATACAGAATCATCTAAACTAGTTCATAATGTCTTCATTTTACGGACAAGCAAGGTGCAAGGTGAAGTAAATGCAACAAGAAGAAATTCAGCTGCCTGGCCAGTGTGGGTCACTCGTCTCATGCGCCAGGAGGTCACGTGCCCTGGTTGCACACTCAATACCCAGCAGGGGGCCTGCAGGAGGCAGCCCATTGATGTTGATGTTTCTCTCTCACCCATGTTTATGTCTACATCTCTCTTCCTCTCTCTCTAAAATTAATAAAAACCTATTTTTTAAAAAGAAGAAATTCAGCTGAAAGCTTCCTGGAACCTTTTGATAATAATGAACTATTTTGGCCCAGGAGTCCTCACTTTGATATGTGATGCCCAAGAGCATAAACTCCCACCTTAGAGGTCACCACAGGCATTATGGCCATCAGTCAGCAGTTTTGAGTATCCAGAGAAACTGACATGGTACTGGTAATCAGCATTCTAGAGTTTAAAAACTTAAATTCTCATTCTTTGTACATATCCTTGTTGTGTATGTGCATCCACATACTATGACTATCTTTAGAAACTACCAGGAAGCTGAGGTGACCATTAATTCACTTGGTATGCCTTGTGTATTGAGTGTAATGATAATGTTCAATCTAAAATAAACCTTGGAAACAAGGCTTTAAGAAATATATAGGGCCGTAACTGGTTTGGCTCAGTGGATAGAGCTCCGGCCTGCAGACTGAAGGGTCCTGGGTTCGATTCCGGTCAACAGCATGTACCTTGGTTGCGGGCGCATCTCCAGTGGGGGGCGTGTAGGAGGCAGCTGATGGATGTTTCTCTCTCTCATCGATGTTTCTAACTCTCTATCCCTTTCCCTTCCTCTCTGTAAAAATGCAATAAAATATATTTTTTAAAAAAGAAATATATAGCCCACTAAAATCATTCCCCATGACTTACAGTTAATAGAGTATTTTGTGTTGTATACAGTTAATTCCTGCCTACTTTGTTCTCTGTGCCCCCCGCACCCCCTTTTTTTAGCTCATCTTTGGGTGAAAGACTGCCGGGATCTTCTGCAGTCCTCCTACAACAAACAGCGCTTTGATCAACCTTTAGAGGCTTCCGTCTGGCTGAAGAATTTCAAAACTACAAATGAGCGTTTCTTAAGTCAGGTGATTAGACTCCCAGAAGTTTGGTGCTGGCCATTCTTTAAATAGATTTTACCTTCTTTGTGCCCCGAGTACCAGTAGACTGGAGAACTAGTATCATGGCTGAGATAACTATATCATTTTCTACTTCTTGCATATATAGTATTTTACTCACAGTGAGCTCACAATCTGAAACTCATTTACCCATAGAGCCATCAGTAGGCTGTTCCCATCTTGTGGGAAGCAAATTGAAGTTCAAATTAATTCACTGACTTTTCCAAGGTCACAGGCTCAAATTCTCTAAAGCATATTCTAACTACATAATTTTCTCCAGATAAAATCTTTTTTGGAACCAGAAATGTATTGGTAAAATTACTCTTTACTCTAGTAATTCTTAAATATGATCTCTAGGCCAGAGGTTTTCAAACCTAGATATTTAGAATCATCTAGGAGCCTATTAAAAATGTAGGTGTCAAGGTCTTATCCTGGACCTTTATAGTCAGAATCGTGTGTGTGTGTGTGTGTGTGTGTGTGTGTGTGTTTAAGTTCCAGGCAGAAATGGGCTACATAGCATTCACTTCCATACTGAGATAGACCTCTTACAGGGTGTGAAAAACAGATTTAACTGATTCCTAATAACACAACCTTTTGTTTGGCTTTAGATAAAAATTCAAGAGAAGTATGTCTGGAATAAGCGAGAAAGCATTGAGAAAGGCAGTTCTCTGGGAGAAGTAGTTGAACAGGTATAAAAAAAGATACTGTGTACTGTGCCATACCAGAGAAGGCCTCTTACAGACAGGCTGGACTGTAAGCCACTCTCCCTTTTGCTACAGGGTATAACACGGGTGAGGAACGCCACAGACGCCGTTGGGATTGTGCTCAAAGAGCTAAAGAGGCAAAGTTCTTCGGGTATTTTTCACCTCCTGGTGGCAGTGGATGGAGTCAATGCTCTCTGGGGAAGGACCACACTGAAAAAAGAAGATAAAAGTCCAGTAGGAAAACTGACTTTCTCTGCTCTGGTTTCTCTGGTTTCTGGTGCCATATTATATATAGTCTGGGCATAGTAGACATACAATATGTTTTCTTGCCTAGGAATATTTGAATTAGATGTATAGTGAAAATAGCATCAAAAGAAGCTGATACAGCCCTGGCCGGTTTGGCTCAGTTGATTGAGCACCGTCCTGTACACCAAAAGGTGGTGGATTTGATTCCCAGCCGGGCACATACCAGGTTGTAAGTTTGAGCCCCAGTCTGGGCAAGTACAGGAGGCAACAAATAGATGTTTCTTTCTCTATCTCCCGCCTCTTCTCTCTAAAGTCAATTTTTTTAAAGAGGATGATACCAAGTTCCACTATCCATTGAAAACTAAGGGAGAATATTTTGGTTTTTTAAAAATATATTTTACTGATTTTTTACAGAGAGGAAGGGAGAAAGATAGTTAGAAACCTCGATGAGAGGGAAACATCCATCAGCTGCTTCCTGCACACCTCCTACTGGGGATGTGCCTGCAACAAAGGTGCATGCCCTTGACTGGAATCAAACCTGGGACCTTTCAGTCCGCAGGCGGGGGCTCTATCCACTGAGCAAACCGGCTAGGGAAGGGACAGTATTTGAAGAGCATGACAACAGAAGCTACTAGTACATTTTTTTTCTTTCTATTCTCTTTTCAAAATGAGGCTGTGTGGTGTAAAAAGAGATCAGAAGTATCTTGGGGGTATTTGGAGACAGTGGGTGTTTTTGCCCTTGAGGACTGTTTTTAAACTCCAGAAGCACAGTAGTTTTAGGGCCAACAGCTCTGTAGCTTATCTCAGAGGCTTATCTTCAGCCTCTACTATGGTTATGTAGTAATTGAAGGTTCGTTATCAATTACTAGTGATTTGTCTCAGGGAAGCATCCAGGCAAAAGCAAGTAATGGCCTCTTCCTGCTCCCACCCCTTGCTCCCACCCCTTCTTCCCCTCACACACTGACCAATGTGCAGATCGCCGCAGAGGAACTAGCACTTATTCACAACCTGAGGAAGATGGTGAAAAATGACTGGGTGAGTGATATGATACCTAACACATTTCAGAGAGAAATGTATTTTCATTTCAAAGATCTTTCACTGTGTCATTCCTAGCACTTGGCAGTCTCTAATTTTATGGACAGAACGTTCTTTTATCTCATAACTGTACCAATTCCCATAACTGTACCAATTTTAAGATCTATATATTTGGTTTCTAATCTTTCCATTTAACTGGAGTAAGCTTATTCAAAACCATTTTATTTAAATATTGGTGTAATTACTTTGCTTACAATTGTTCAAAGTGTTTTTAGATCTTCTATCTGTTTTAGCTTTTTCTAATTGTCTTTTTCTCCTTTCTTTCAGAATGGAGGTGCCATTGTGATGACTTTGAGCCAGACTGGGGCTCTTTTTAAGCCCCGGAAAGCCTATCTGCCCCAGGAACTGCTGGGAAAGGTCAAACCATTGAAAAACTTGTTTCCCTTAGATAGTCATTCTGTCTAAAGACATCTTTTTCTTTTTTTTACATAATTTCAGACTTGGATAAAAATTATATTCCTGTATGACTTCACCCAAATTCCTAAAATGTTAACATTAATCATATTTGCTTTATTCTTCTTCCTCTTCATTCATTTTTTTCTGAATATGTGGCAGTAACCTGAGGATGCCTCTTTATTTAAAAATCACGTGTACTTCTTAAAACCAAAGATATCTTAATATATAACCAAAGCACAGCCGTCACAATCAGAAAGTTGACATCGATATAATACTGTTAACCTAACCTATGGAACTTATTCTGGTTTTGACAGAATATCCCAATATTCTTTACAGAAAAAAGAGGGTCTTGGGCAGTGTGTTGCACTCAGTTGTCATGTGTCTTTAGTCTCCTTTAACCTGGGACAGTTCCTCAGTCTTTGTCTTCTATAATCTTAATATTTTTATTTCTGAAGAATACATGCCAGTTATCTTAGGGGTTATTTTATGAAGTTGTCTGATGTTTTTCTCCTGATTATATGTGATATTAAAAGTGATGTGTGCTCTAAGTGCATAATATTAGGAGGCACATGAAACCTGTTTCTCCTACTACTAGCAATGTTAACTTTGAACACATAATTAAGGTGGCATCCATTTGGTTTCTCCTCAGTGAAGTTGTTATTTTATTTTTATAGTGAATAAATAACCTTGTGGATGTATATTTTGAGACTAGGTAAATATCCTGTTACTCCTCAAATTTCTCCTTACTAGTTTTAGTACTCATTGGTGATTCTTCCTAAATTAGTTATCATGATAATAGCAAAATAGATATGTTCTAGTTCTATCATTTCCTCTAAATGTATCAGTTGGCTTTCTATTATATGTAAGAGTTTTCCTTTCTACCTTATATATTTATTTATTTCAGTACAGACATGTGGATTCTTAATTTTTACTACCATTATTTATTTCGATGCTTAAATTATCCCAGATTTGGCCAGTAGGTGCCCCTTTAAGCTTACCCTGGATGCATATGGGCTACTAATAACACCCAGTTAAAGGCACCTTCTGGACCATGGTTACCCTGGATGCATATGGGCTACTAATAACACCCAGTTAAAGGCACCTTCTGGACCTTGGTTGGGCAATGTTAATACCCACCATTTCTAAGCCATGGAAAACTGATAGAGAAGAATTTATTTTCAAGATGAATTCGTGCCCTGGCTGGTTTGGCTAAGTGGATACAGCATCGGCCTACAGACCAGAAGGTCCAGGGTTTGATTCTAGTCAAGGGCACATGCACGGGTTGTGGGCTCGATCCCCAGCTGGGGGCATGTAGGAGGCAACTGATCAATGATTCTCTGTCATCATTGATGTTTCTAGCTAACTCTCCCCTCTTTCTTCCTCTCTGAAGTCAATAAAAATATTTTTTAAATTGAATTTCTAATGAGGTCAACATAGAACACAGTTGCCTGCAACAGCCACACACACACACACACACACACAGGCAACATGTAGTAGATGAACCAGAAGGAAAAGAGATTATCTTTAAAAGAGTATGTGTGGCCAAAAGCGCTACCTAGTGCAGTGATGGCGAACCTTTTGAGCTCGGCGTGTCAGCATTTTGAAAAACCCTAACTTAACTCTGGTGCCGTGTCACATATAGAAATTTTTTGATAATTGCAACCATAGTAAAACAAAGATTGATATTTTTGATATTTATTTTATATATTTAAATGCCATTTAACAAAGAAAAATCAACTAAAAAAATGAGTTCGCGTGTCACCTCTGACATGCGTGTCATAGGTTCGCCATCACTGACCTAGTGCGTACAGGCCCTGTGTGTCACTTAACAATTACTATATCTTTATCCTTTTTCTTTTCCAGGAAGGATTTGATGCCTTGGATCCCTTTATTCCTATCCTGGTTGGCAACTATAACCCAAAAGAATTTGAAAGTTGTATTCAGTATTATTTGGAAAACAGTTGGCTTCAACATGAGAAAGGTCAGTTGTTTAATTTTTTCTATAAGGACTTCATCTGTCAGGAAGAGCCCCACTGTCAAAACCTTGACCTCTTCTTCCCTCAAGAGTAGTGTGTAATTTGTATTTCATCTTTATTCCCTTTATCTTGACTTCTTCCTGGCTGATCACATGGTACAGAAGGGGGGCGGGGGTAAGGTTTAATTTACAAAAGACATTATATCTCTCCCAAAATTCTCAGAGTAGGCTACAATAAAATGCTCATGCTAAGAGAGGAGGCCAAACCAAGCCCAGTCACTTGGTTCAGGTTGCTGGCCACACTCTCATTGTTGCATTTTTCTTGGTTTTTTTATCTTTTTGTTCATTGTTGCATTTATTCATCATTCAACAAACTTCAGTTGACTCATATGCTAGGACACCCACAGAATAGTTGACTGTGTAAGAGGCTAAACCCCACCGCCCCATCAAACCAAATCTTTGCTTTGTCTGTCCTAGTCTTATACACGAGAGCATTCAAGCTGTTCTTTGTATCCTTGCCCTCAGCTTGAGGACAGGGAGGAGGAGGAGGATATAGAGGAAAAGTCAAGGCTGTTCTATCGATAGGTCATAGAGAATTAGCTGTAACTGGAATATGTTACCAAAGGAAAGAGTATAAAGCAGCGCAACATGATGGGTTGGTAAGCACAATGGAGAGATTTGGGGTGGTAGGGAGATTTGACCATGTCCTAAAGTCCAGAAGATAATCTTGGAATAATGGGAAAGATAAATGCTGGACTGGAAGAATAGAGACAGAAAGGGAAAATGTGCATAGGAAATATAATCATTTATTAGGATGAAGGATCTAGCAGTGAGGTCTCTGGGAGTGCTGATGACATCAGAATGTAATCTAGAAAATGTAGCCTCTGCAGAATTCTCTGGGTGTAACTTAATACTTCAAGAGAAAACTGCCAATTATTTGTGCTTGACTCCATTCAGCTCACACGGAAGAAGGTAAAAAGGAGCTGCTGTTCCTAAGTAATGGGAATCCTGGGCAGCTGGAGCGGCTCTGTGCCTACCTCTAGGCCATGGCCACAACATGCATGGAAGGCACTGGACATCACAGACAGGCCCAATCAGATGGGACGTCCCACAGCATACACACAGCTCATGAGACTGGACAGTACTGCAAATCAACTCCCAACTTGGCTGAAATGGGTTCCTTGTAAAGTGACTATAATGGCAATAAGACATTCTCTTGTTCCTGAAACTAATATCAGTTTATTATATATGGTTTTCACATTTTAATTGTGCCTCTTTTCCTAAAACTTAAATTATCTTTCTTAAAGTGTTGTGTTAGATCTATACGATGGGAAGAGTCTTCAGATTGGCCAAATTTTACACTTTTATTGGTGGTCCTTGAGAACCTTACTGACACTCCACCTGAATCTGGCAGCTTTGTACAGTACAGCCCCTTTATACAGGCTCCCAAAAGAATTAAGTAGTAAACCCCGACAGAATGCATTGTGTGTAATGATTCACGTGTCCTTAATGCATATAGAGTAGTACTAGCTGTGTACCATCTTTGGGAGATTTGAGAAATAATTACTCAAATAAGTTTCAATAGAGTTAAATTGTCTGACCATACCCAGGTTTTTGGTATAGAGTCAGAGTTTTGAGTCACAAATCTACCACTTAATCGCTATCTGAGTTAGGGTCTCTTACCCTATTTCCTTCTTTGACTTCACCTTATCTCTATTTCACTACATAAGGCCACTCTACCAAGTACAGGAGACAGCATCTCTACCTAATACATAGAAACAAACAAAGCCAAACTGACAAGACTAACAAATAGTTCCTAAATTTAAAAACAGGAGAAAATTTGAGAAAAAGAACTAAATGAAATGGAAGCAAGTAAATTATCAGATAGAGAGTTCAAAATACAGGTATAAGGATGCTCCAGGACTTTAGTGAGCCCTTCAGTAGCATAAAAAAAAGATATGGAATACCTACCTAGCAGGAGAGAGACCATGATCACAAGGGGGTTTTCCCAAGGTGAGGATACACTGCACTCCAGATGTGCAGACCCCGTGATTTCCCCAAATGTGGGAAACTTGGCTGCATAATTTGTGGTAGTGGGAACTGCATTTGCGTTCTCCCCCGAAAAATAAATAAAGGCATGGAGCCCTAGCCAGTGTGCTTAATAGTTTGTGTTCGCCCATGCACCAAATGGTCAAGGGTTCAATTCCCAGTAAAGGGCATGTACCTTGTAGGTTTGATTCCTAGCCCCAATCAGGGTGCCTCTGGGAGGCAACCAATTAATGTGTCTCTCTCGCATCGATGTTCTTCTCCCTCCCCACCTCTCTTCTTCCCTCCCACTCTCTAAAAATCTATGGAAAAAATATCCTCAGGTGAGGATTAACAAAAAAGTAATTTTTTTAAAAGGTCATAGAAACCACAAAAAAAGAATCAGATGAAGGATACACTAATGGAAATGAATAAATGATCACGGGGCCAGGTGTGTGTGTGTGTGGAGGGGGGAGCAGAGTGCACACCCAGTGTCTGCCCCCTCTGCCTAAGGCAGTGGTTCTCAACCTTCCTAAGGCCATGCGGCTCTTTAATACAGTTCCTCATGTGGTGACCCCCAACCATAACATTATTTTCGTTGCTACTTCATAACTGTAATTTTGCTACTGTTATGAATCGTAATGTAAATATCTGATATGCAGGATGTTATTTTCATTGTGAAAAACTGAACATAATTAAAGCATAGTGATTAATCACAAAAACAATATGTAATTATATATGTGTTTTCCGATGGTCTTAGGCAACCCCTGTGAAAGGGTCCTAGTTCCACCGGGGTTGCGACCCACAGGTTGATAACCGCTGGCCTAAGGGGTGAACTCTCAAGCCCCTACCACACCGGTTTGAGGACTTGGGGCTGCAGGCAGGACCTGGGGAACTGGTGACCGGCCAGGCCGGGCTCAGGGAGTGCTGAGGGTGCCTGTGCTGAATGGGGGCCCAGGGGAGAGCAATGCTGCCACGGAGGTGGGGGGCCATCGGGGACTTGGACCAGGAGGCCCCAGGCAGAGCCACGTCTCAGAGTGAATGCAGGCAGTCTGCTGGTTTGCAGACCCCGAATCAATCTCACTTCGAGGTAAAACAAAATCTGCCAGGAGAGGCAGGCAGCGGAAGCCAGAAGGGAAATCATGGCGCTTTGTAATCTAAGCCACAGGCGGCGAGGGAAGGGGAGGCGGGATGTTCCCCACGAAGAGTCCTCGCCCCAAAGCAGCGGGACTCCGCCAAGGTTACCAGCTGGGAGGGACCTTGGGACAAAGAGAGCAGCCGCCCGGAGGCACTGGTGCCTGACCGGACCCCTGTCTGCTGGGGGGCGAGGGGGGTGAGGGGAAGGGTGAAGCCCATCGAAGCAAATGGCCCCTTACCCAGAGGTCACAGGTCAAGGAGACAGAGGCTCTGGGCGGCCGAGGGTTCCATTTCCAGCTCCGACCTTTTACTGCTGTGCACCCTCCAAGGAAGAAGCCACTCGCCCTCTCTGTGCCGCAGTAGCTTCACCTGTGCAATGGGCACGTGAATGGGGTCGGGGCCATGTGATCTGCCGGACGTGAACACAGTGTGGGGTTATGTTGGGAAGGACGAGGGGAACCTGAAGGTGGAGGTTAGGCCACGTGAAGACGAGGGGAGATTGAAGGGATGGGGCCAGGAGTCAAGGAGCCCCAGAAGCTGACCAGGCAGGAAGGACA
>NW_006299706.1:1547664-1550580 GCF_000327345.1 Myotis davidii
CCCCCCCTTCCTGCCTCCTCCACTTGAGCCTGGGCTCCAGCACCTTCTGCCTCGCCCCATTTGGAGCCGGCTCAGGGTCCTCTCTACACCCACAGGCCTGTGTCTGTTGTCCCTTTGGAGGCAAGGTCATCACACCAGGAGGCAGGCGTGCACTTGGCTCCATAAGGAGCTCCCTGTGTTGGGGAGAATTGGGAGAACGGCCTCCATTCTCCGAAATCCAGGGCCAGGCAAGCTTGCAAGGGCCTGAGGGCTGACCTTGAGCAGGGGACTTCAAAGGGTTTCCACACTGAGTGCTTTCCGCAGACAAGGCCTTACCTGATGGCCGTGACATAAAACAGATGGAAGCTAAGCTGCTTGGGCGAAGTGGTGCATGTTGAGGGCGCCTGGGAGAGGGGACAAAGATAGTTCACAGGGTTAAGGCTGTGACTTTTTGAGCGGAAGAAAGGGGTGCGTGGGAAGCTTTAGGGGAGCGCCTTTTCCATCAAGCTTTTAATTTTGCCGGAAGCAGAATTATCCCGAGAGAAGAGACCAACGCTGCAAGAGCAGAAAGACGTAGGGTGAACCCCGACAGTCCCCACCTGAGCAGCAAAGACCACCGCACCAAGAACGCGCCAGCAAGGGGCGGAGGCTCGAGCACTACAACTTCCGGCGTGGGCCCCACCCCTTGGCAACCACGAGCAAGTAGGACTAGTCCACGACAGGAAGAGGCGGGAATGATGAGCGGTGTCTCTAAAGCCCAATGAATCGTTCATCCTCTGGGAAAAGACGTATTTGTGGACCAATAGGACTCAGAGGATGAGGCCCCGCCTACAAGCCTGCCGAGCCAATCGGCTGAGAGCGGCGAGTGGGCAAGCGCTGGCTTTGCGACTTCGTGGAGTCGCGCGGCATGGCGGGCGGCGCCCGGGAGGTGCTCACGCTGCAGTTGGGACATTTTGCGGGTTTCGTGGGAGCGCATTGGTGGAACCAGCAGGTGAGGTCTCTTGGCAGTTGCCCCAGCGGAGCCTTTCGAGACCTCCAGCCCTCGCCTCCGGCTGGCCCATCTTGCCACCCCTGAGTCCGGTCCCTTTTCTGCCTCCCCAGGATGCTGCGCTTCGTGAACCGACTGACACCCAGGAGCCGCCGGGGGAGCTGTGCCCCGACGTCCTGTTCCGGGCCGGCCGAACGCTGCACGGCCAGGAAACGTACACGCCAAGGCTCATCCTCATGGATCTAAAGGGTGAGCGGTGGCCGGGGCCTGCCAGTGCCCATGTTCTCCTTCGCATCGGAGTCTCGAGCATCCGTTCGTCTCAGGACCCTCTGACCATACTAAGCTGAAGGGCACAGATGAGTTGCCTAGGGAGAGCTAAGCACAATATACAAGTGCCCAGGGACGCAAGAAGGCACAGCTTTATTCCGTTCACGGGCCATCTCTGGAATGGGCTGCTGGTCCCTGGAGACAGTGACACCGCCCGCCTCTAAGACCGCCGAGTATGGTCTTTGCCGCATACCCACGGCCACAGCTAAGGACAGGATGAAATCTAGATTCTCCTAGGCAATGTTTGTTTGTTTTTCCAACTTATGGATATTCAGGAAAGCTTGGAAGTGCCAAGTGCTGGAGGGATGGTGACAGCAGGTTTTCGGGTGATCAGAGAAAGATTATCTGAAGCCTGGGAGGGACTAGGCTTTGATTTCACACTTCCTGTTATTTCTGTGCAGGTAGTCTGAGCTCCCTAAAACAAGAAAGTGGACTCTACAGGGACAGACAGCTGGACGCTGCAATAGCATGGTATTTGTCATCTGGAGAAGAGTGGGAGATGTGCACAAAATGCTGGAAAACAAAGGCAAACTGGCTATGATCCGTCTCCACTTTCTTTAAGGCAGGGGAAGCTCACCACACACAAAGAGGAACTCCATCCCAAGAATCCTTATCTCCAGGATCTTCTGAGTGTGGAGGTGAGGGTCTCAGCCCTGAACTTCTTTTTCAAATTATGAGAGAAAGTTTATTTAGAAAATTACAGAGGTAGTAAAAGTGAGCCATAGAAGAAACAAATGGCTAAGGAAACAAGTTACAGAGGCAAAAGAAGGGTTTAGGAAAGGACAGTGGGAAAAAAGAAAAAAAAAAAATGTGGGGTGGTGTGGGGGGGGGGGGGGGACAGAGAGACTGCTCTGAACTTGCACACCGAGTGCTACAACCACAGTGCCGCCACTGGGTCAGAGAAATGGAGGATTTCAATCATCTTAAATGCCTTAAATAGTAATTTTGGAAGAAGCACATTTCTTCCTAAAAGACTGTGACTACAACCTGGACAGTGTGGCTCAATGGTTGAGCATCAACCTATGAAACAGAAGGTCACAGTTCGATTCCTGGTCAGGGCACGTGCCTGGGTTACAGGCATGATCCCCAGTGTGGTGCATGGGGGGAGGGGGGGGCGGCATGCAGGCGGCAACTTATGGATGATTCTCTCTCATCACTGATGTTCCTCTCTCTTCCTCTCTGAAATCAATAAAAACATATTTTAAAAATTAATAAATAGCCCTAACTGGTTTGGCTCAGTGGATAGAGCATCGGCCTGCGGACTGAAGGGTCCCAGGTTCCATTCCGGTCAAGAGCATGTACCT
The DNA here is from genome assembly GCF_000327345.1 of Myotis davidii. Lineage (NCBI taxonomy): Eukaryota > Metazoa > Chordata > Mammalia > Chiroptera > Vespertilionidae > Myotis > Myotis davidii. The sequence goes on from NW_006299706.1 coordinate 1,550,263, forward strand.
GGGTGGCTGGCACATTCCCAGTAGGGGGCGTGCTAGAGGCAGGTGAATCGATTGTTCTCTTTCATCGATGTTTCTCTGTATCCCTCTCCCTTTCTCTCTGTAAAAAATCAATAAAATATATTTTTTAAAAATTAATAAATAAAAAGGACTGTGACTATATAAACAGAAAGGAGGCTGCAGGGTGTGGCCAGCGAGATCAGGGAGGGTGAGCCTTCTGCCTTTAGACGCCTGGAACTGAGTACAGATTTTTCTCATCCCTCCCAGGGAGTGCTGAGCAGTGATGGTCTCTGGAGGGTCAAATCCATTTCCAACGGCAAA
>NW_006299706.1:1550634-1551954 GCF_000327345.1 Myotis davidii
GGGGGGCGGCATGCAGGAGGCAACTTATGGATGATTCTCTCTCATCACTGATGTTCCTCTCTCTTCCTCTCTGAAATCAATAAAAACATATTTTAAAAATTAATAAATAGCCCTAACTGGTTTGGCTCAGTGGATAGAGCATCGGCCTGCGGACTGAAGGGTCCCAGGTTCGATTCCGGTCAAGAGCATGTACCTGGGTGGCTGGCACATTCCCAGTAGGGGGCGTGCTAGAGGCAGGTGAATCGATGTTTCTCTTTCATCGATGTTTCTCTGTATCCCTCTCCCTTTCTCTCTGTAAAAAATCAATAAAATATATTTTTTAAAAATTAATAAATAAAAAGGACTGTGACTATATAAACAGAAAGGAGGCTGCAGGGTGTGGCCAGCGAGATCAGGGAGGGTGAGCCTTCTGCCTTTAGACGCCGCTGCAGGGTGGGAAGTGGGCAGAGCGGGAACATGAAAAAGGTGAATTTCCTCTAATTTTCCTTCAGGTCTCACAGCACTCACTACTGCTGCAACTCCAGAGCCACTTGTCCCCACAGAGGGCAGCATCAGGGTCTGGTCAGACTTCCTCAGAGTGCATCTCCATCCCCGGAGCATCTGTATGATTCAGAAGTACAACCACGATGGGTATGGGGTGCCCCAGAGGCTGTGAGGCAAGAAACTGGGTCCCTACCAATGTTGGATGGGAGATGGGGGGGGGGGGGGGGCAGGACCCTGTAAGTCCCGGATTGTGTTTTGCATGATAGCGAAGCAGGTCGCCTGGAGGCTTTCGGCCAAGGGGAGAGTGTCCTGAAGGAACCCCGGTACCTGGAGGAGCTGGAGGACAGGCTGCACTTCTACGTGGAGGAATGTGACTACCTGCAGGTAGCTGAGGGGCACAGTGGACACTGGGGTAAACTCTACTTTTTTTTAAAGGTTTTTAAATTGATTTTTGAAGAGAGAAAGGGGAGAGGGAGGGAGGGAGAGAAACAATGTGAGAGTAACACATCAATTGGCTGCCTCCTGCACAACCTCTCCGAGAGCCAGCAACCTTTTGGTGCCTGGGACTACGCTCCACCGAGCCACCCCCACCAAGGCTCACTCTGCTCATCATTCACCTCTAGGGCTTCCAGGTCCTGTGCGACCTACACGATGGCTTCTCTGGTGTAGGTGCGAAGGCTGCAGAGCTGCTACATGATGAGTATTCAGGGCGCGGGATAATAACATGGGGCCTGCTCCCCGGTCCCTACGCTCTTGGGGTGAGTAGAAATGGGAAGAAAAACCTCAGTGGAAGGGGAAATGAGGGAATGATAGCCCAGTGAGACAGTTGCTGAGAAC
>NW_006299706.1:1552028-1554148 GCF_000327345.1 Myotis davidii
TCAGCAGGAGCCCCAGAAAAACATCTATCGTCTGTTAAACACAGCTTTTGGTCTGGTGCACCTGTCTGCTCACAGCTCTCTAGTCTGCCCCTTGTCCTTGGGTGGGAGCCTGGGGCTGAGACCTGAGCCACCCGTCAACTTCCCTCACCTGCGTTATGATGTAAGGCTCAATGCTCTTGTTCTGCTAGTAAAAGGGACTGCCCCATTCACCAGGTCAGCCTGTTCTTGAAGCCTCAGCTTGAACTCAGCTATGATGGGGCCTCTTAGATCACATCCTGTGTTTAACCAGCCTCAGGCCAATCACACCGATTTGTCTCCAAGCCCCCCGATCTCCCTGCCAGTACTATCCCGCTTCCACACCTCTTCCCAGAGCTGAAAGACTCAGTGCTCTTTTTGGTTTCCTCTTTATAGGCAACTCTGCCCTTCCACTGCAGTGCCATCCTGGCTACAGCCCTGGACACAATCACTGTTCCTTATCGCCTATATTCCTCACCACTCTCCATGGTTCATCTAGCCGATATGCTGAACTTCTCTGGGAAAAAGGTATGAAGCTTTGTGAGGGGTTCGGTCGGAACTGAGAAAAGGCCCTGTAACTTGGTTTTGTCCTTACCTTTAAGGTGGTGACAGCAGGAGCATCCATCCCCTTCCCTTTGGGTCCAAGCCAGTCCCTTCCTGATACCCTGATGCAGCTCGGAGGGGCCACCCCTTGGACTCCACTGTCTGCATGTGGGGACCCTTCTGGAACACACTGCTTTGCCCAGTCAGTGGTGCTGAGGGGTCTGGACAAAGCGTGCCACACCAGGTGAGGACTGGGGGTCCTTAGCAGCCCCTGTCAGGCCTGTTTCATGTTCTTTTCTCTCTAATACCTCTGGACATTCTCATGGTATTGCCCTTCTCTTCTTCCCTCTGTCCCACTTGAAAAAAGAAAAAAAACCTGAGCACCCCCATATTAAAGGTGATTTTGTCTTTGTTCGGGCAGTCGGCTCACCCCAGGTACACCTCTGCCTTCCCTACTCCATGCCTGCACCACTGGGGAGGAAGTCTTGGCCCAATACTTACAGCAGCAGCAGCCTAGAGCCAGGAGGTTAGTAAAACACTTGCTCCTGCTCTCCTCCTAGATCTCAGACCTCCCTTGACCTTTTCTCACTCAGCTGCTATTCTCTTGTCCCCAGTTCTTCTCATCTGCTGCTGACTCCCTGCAAGGTGGTTCCTCCTTATCCCTGCCTCTCCTCAAGCCTCAGCCAGCAGGGCGTGGTTCTGGATAATCCCCCAGCTGGGGCAGGTATGTAGGAGACGACGAAAACCAAGATTGACTCTATCACTTCCTGGATAAAGATACTTTAAAGTCACAGTCAAACATTTCTTTATTCATTCAGTGGTTCCCGAAGACTTTTCTTCCTCTGGAGTCCTGGTATACTAAGGGGACAGTACACAAAATTTATTGAGTTTACTTTATAATCAAGTCAACTAAAGACCCAGACTTCCCTATCTATACGACAGTCTCAGGGTGAAGAAACAATCTGACTGCAGGTCTCTTTTCTCTCTCCCTCTGCAGCAGGAGAGAGCATCCCAGTGCTTGGGGCCCTCCGTTCCTCTTCATCCTTGAACCGGACCCTGGGAGACTTGGCCAAGGAACTCACCAAACTCAACCTGCGGCGCTGGGCCAGCTTCATGGACGCTGGAGTGGAACAGGATGACCTAGGGGAGCTGCTGCAGGAGCTCTGCAGTCTGGCCCAGTGCTACCAGCATGGTGACAGCCTTATGGACTGAAGTTCCAAGAAAAGGAAAAAACTAGTTTACAATAAAAAGTGCTGGATGCAGGAGCTATGTCTTGGGACTGGCTACACCAACATACGCACTTATTACATTTATATAGAATCACTGTGCCTTACGTCACAATAAATGTGAACCATCAGGACAAAAAGTTCAAGAAGGGTAGAAAGGAACTGAGCCCCTCTCCCTCAACACTATTTACAAAACGACTCTAAAGACTTCGTAACAAACACTGAGTGAGGCGGAGAATGGCTGAGCCATGAAAACCCCCAGCCTTGCTCTGTCCTGTCCTTGGCGCTGCTCCGTCAGCTCTATACTGAGCTCAAGGGGCACACCGGCAAGGAACA
>NW_006299706.1:1554709-1591078 GCF_000327345.1 Myotis davidii
ACATGCTTCCTGAGTCTCACTCATCCAGCTCCTCCTCAGACAGAAGATCCCCGTGGTCAGAGAGCTGGTCTGCATTGCTGGTGCTGGTTGCATCGTCTTCATCCTCCGAGCTGGCCTCGCAGGCGGTGTGGAAGAGCTGCATGAGTTCTCGAAAACGGTGGGAAACCTAGGAGGAGAGGGGAAGGTTGGTGTTCCCTGTCTCCAAGTAACATAAAGCGTTATAGACCAAGTTAAACAACCTTGTTTTCTCCACACAATAAGGTCCTCCTCAAAGATAAGAAAATTCAGGTTTGCCAAGACCAGTTTGGCTCAGTGGATAGAGCGTAGGTTAGTGGCTAAATATTTTGTCCAAAGTCACTCCTAAAACCGAAACTACAATGGAATCTCTGGGGCTTCCACCTCGAAATCCAATGCCCTTTCTCTTCTAGAAGCACCACAAGACCCTGGGAAGCCAGGCCCTTCCTCAGCAGAGCTTTACAATCACCTCCTCTTACTTGGCCAACCTGTCCTCTTCCTGCCTCTCCTGGATCTGAATCTGTAGAGGACTCCCCCCGCCCACTTACCTCAGTAGCAGTCTTATTTCCTAGCTGCTGGGAGATGATTCGAAAAGTCTGGGGCTGTGCTCCTTGTTCCTGGCACATGGTGAGGATCACACGGTCAGCCTCCCTGTAACCATACATTGTGATGAGTCCTGAATAGTCTCATGGATGTGGTCCACGTGCTTTATACACACACCCACCCCGACCTACCGTGTCCACAGGACCACCTTTTCCCCGGTGGAGCTGACCTTGCTGTTGTTCGCACACACGGTGACTTCTGTGGCCTTTGGCTGCGGCTCCCCTTCCGGACCCTTGGCCTGTATTCCACTGTCTTTAGCCAAACCTCCTTTAGGGGTTTTGGGAGAAGTCTCTGCGGTGTCAATTCCTGATGGAGATTCATGGACTGAGGACTTCCTGTCTGATGCCTTCATACCAGTTCTGCCTGAAGGCAGCCAGCTCTCTTGAGTATCTGGTTTCCCAGGCACCTGTCTTCTCCCTACGTCTCTGATCCTGGAGGAAACAGGACTCGGGAAAGAAGCAGGGGGTTCAAGAGTTCCAGAACATTGAGTTTCTGAAGCATCGCAGACCAGCGTGGAAGACTCGGCGTCACCTGCTGCCTGATGGCCCTCCCCCTCATCCTGAAGCCTGGGGACCTCCGTGCAGCAGGAAACCTCCGGTTTGACCTGGGTTGTCCTAGTGTCTAGAACAACTCCAGTGTTGGAGGGAAGCTGAGGAGTCTCTGGTGAGCTGGGCGGTGGGCCATCCAGGAGGAGCTGTCGTTCTGTAAGAATCACTTCTTGAGGGGACAGCAAAGTGCTCCCCACTGCCAATCCTGCTTAGGAGGAAACAAAGATCTAACAGTGTGGACAGGGTGGAGATGCAACTAAGGACTGACTTCAGATTACCACAGGGTCACTCTGATAAGATACTGTGACAAAATTCTAATCCAAAAGAGTGAGGTGGGGGTCAGGGCTAAAGTCACGTTTAAAGAAATAAGCCCTGGCCCGGTGTGGTTCAGTTGGTTGAGTGTCGCGCCATGCATGGAGAGGTCACGGTTCAATTCCCAGTTGGGGCGCATGCCCAGGATGTGGGCTTGATCCCCCAGGGGGAGGCATGCAAGAGACAGCTGATTGATTGCTCTCTCACTGATCAGTAACAAAAACATATTTTAAAAAAAGAAATAAGCCGAAACCGGTTTGGCTCAGTGGATAGAGCGTCGGCCTGCGGACTGGGGGGTCCCGGGTTCGATTCCGGTCAAGGGCATGTACCTGGGTTGCAGGCACATCCGCGGTGGCGGGTGTGCAGGAGGCAGCTGATCGGTGTCTCTCTCTCATCGATGTTTCTAACTATCTCTCTCCCTTCCTCTCTGTAAAAAATCAATAAAATATATTTTTAAAAAAAAGAAATAATATTTGCGCCCCTAGCCTAATATAATATCTCAGTTGGTTAGAGCATCGTCCCAATACACCAAGGCTACAGGTTCTATCCCCATCAGGGCACATACAAGAAGCAACCCATGAATGCATAAATAAGTGGAACAACAAAACGATGTCGCGCTCTCTAGACATCAATAAATAAAAAAATATCTGCCTGCCAAAGCTGATAATGCTGGAGTCTTTAGAATGCAGATCACAGAGGCTCTGGAGATAGAGAAGGGATTCAGGAATGGGAATACAAGAAAAGGCTGAATCATGTTGATTTTGTAGCATTTTTAGTTCTGCAAGAGTATTAAAGCCACAGGAGAGAAAATTAAGGCTGAACAGAAGGGTTTCCTATTGGTGTATTAGTAACAGTCCTTGACAACACTGTGATTTACCAGATTCAAATACATTTTTACTTGAAGTGTGTAAGAATAAGACAGAAGTAAATGGAGAAAGGCTGGACTGGCAGCCAGATCACTCACCTGAAATAGGCCTCTCTCCCTGCCGGGTGCTCCTGCCAGTCCTGCTCTGGGTTGCCTCAATGGTTTCTTGTTCCTCTGGGGCTTCCTCCTCCATCACATCCTTGCCCTGCCCAGCTTCCTTTGCACCAGGCATAGGACTGGCCTCTCGGTGGGGGCTGCCACCCACCAACTCATGGGGCTCCTTGCTCTTGTAGGATTTGCTGTCATAGACCTGCGGGGATGGCCTTGTGGGTCAAGGGTCTCCTGACCCTCCTTTGTCTTAGGGGGCCCAGCCAAAGGAGGAAGCCCTGTTGGGATGCTCAGCAAGTCAATCAAGATGCACGCCTGCTTCAAGGATTTTAAATGCCCAGAATAGAGTATGGATTCAACAGCTCTTCTACCAAGGACTGTGTTTTTGCTGCCAACCAGCTCTACTCTACCTAGAGAGCCAGCATTACCTTTAGGGTCTGTTTTCTTGACACAGGCTTACTTCATTAAAAAATAAAATCTATGAAGGAACTATTCGAACTGATTTTTTTTTCCAACTCCAAAAACTATCCACAGGATTCTCTTTAAAAAGTAAAATCTGCCAGACTGGTGTGCTCAGTGGTTGAGCTTTGACCTAGGAAACAGGAGGTCACAATTCAATTCCTGGTCAAGGCACATGGCAAGGTTGCAGGCTCAATCCCCAGTAGGGGGCGTTGTAGGAGGCAGCCGATTACTGATTCTCTCTCATCATTGATGTTTCTCTCTCTTCCTCTCCCTTCCTCTCTGAAATCAATGAAAATATATTTTTAAAAAAGAAAAACCCACAATATATTTTTAAAAGATTCTGTTTGTATTCCATGTGTGCATACAAGGTTCACATTTGTGATAGCAAACAATACCCCAACAATAAGGCAAGCTGGAGGGTGGCCGAGGTAGGCAGGTCTGATGCCTCTCGGTACAGTCCCTGCCCTCACCTTGCTGCTGCAGTGGCTGCAGTTTCTCCTTTTGCTCTTCTTCAGTTTGGAATCAGCACCTCCTTCATGGCATGCGCAGGCACAGTCCTTGGCGCCATCTGGCCACTCAGTCTCCTAGGAGATATCTGGGCTTGGTTAGCGGCCAAGCATTTTGGTAGCAAGAGAGAAAGAGCTTGCTCTGGCCCTGCCAATCCCATCCTCTCTCTTTCATTATATACCATCTTTATATTGCCTGAGGAAATCAGCCTCTAAACTCGATTAAAGCTTATTGTGAATCCCTAAAACAATTCTTAAATGACCCCAAAACTGACATATCCCAGTTGCCTAGATGTTTCAAGGAATATTTAAGTCAAATATAATCTGAGGCAAAGACACCGGAGAGCTCCAACATAAGATATGATCTGCTCACTCATCTGTCTTTGTTTCCATCTCCCTGTGCTTTGAGCTCTCCCCTCCCAATCACCTTGAGAGAGGCTTTGTACATATGGAAGGCTCACTCAATGATGCTATTTAATAAACCCAAGACATAAGTACCATATTTATTCCCGTTGATGATGAAAAAACTGAAGAGATATTAAATAAATTGCCCATGGTCACTGAGCTCCTATAAAGTTCTCCCCTAAGAAATAGTAAGAGACATGGAGTAAAGGGACATGGAGTAAAGGGACATGCATTAAAAAGACTACTTCTTGCCCTAGTTGGTTAGGCTCTGTGGATAGAGCTTCGGCCTGCAGACTGAGGGTCCTGGGTTCGATTCTGGTGAAGGGCACATACCTCAGTTGCAGGCTTCATCCCTGACCCTGGTCGAGCACATGTGGGAGACAACCAATCGACGTGTCTCTCTCACATCAATGTTTCTCTCTCACTGTCTCTCCCCCTCCCTTCCATTCTCTCTGAAAATCAATAGAAAAATATCCTGGGGTGAGGAGTAAAAAAAAAAAGACTACTTCTTGCCCAGCTGGTGTTGCTCATTGGTTCACCCTCTACACATGAACCAAGAGGTCACCGGTTCAGTTCCTGGTCAGGGCAAGTGCTGGGTTGAGGCTCAATCCCCCGTAGGGGGTGTGCAGGTGGCAGCCAATCAGTGTTTCTAACTCTTTGTCCCTCTCCCTCTTTCTCTAAAAAAAAAAAAAAATCAATAAAAACATATTTTTTAAAATAATAAAATAAAAAGACTACTTCTTGAAGAGCATTCGAGAGCAGTATGAGCAGGCTCTGGAGCTGGATTCCCTGGGCTCATATCCTAGCGTTGCCACTTATTAAATATGGGGCCCAGGCAATGGCCTCTCTGCACTTGAGTTTCCTCTTCTGTAAATGCAAACAAGAGCGATCGCTTCATAGGATTATTGTGAGAATTATTTTTATTTTTTTTATTTTTTATTTTTTTATTGTGAGAATTAAATGAGTGAATAATCCATTGAAAATATTTCCAAGAGATATATATTTTATAAGACACCTAAGGACTAGCCATTATCATTATTAAAATGGGCAATCTTAGTTCTATTTTTTCACATAAACAGAAAAGGAAAAAGTTAAGACCCAAGGGCAAGAGAAATAGCTCTGAACTAGAAAGAAAATGGGAAACAGCCCTAGCCGGCTTGGCTCAGTGGATAGAGCATCAGACTGTGGACTGAAGGGTCCCAGGTTCGATTCCGGCTGAGGGCGCATGCCTGGGTTGCGGGCTCATTCCCCAGTGTGGGGTGTGCAGGAGGCAGCCAATCAATGATTCTCTCTCATCACTGATGTTTCTATCTCTCTTTCCTTCTCCCTTCCTCTCTGAAATCAATAAAGAAATTTTTTTTTTTTTTTAAAAAGAAAAAAAATGGGAAACAGACTCTTCTAATGAAGCAATCCAGAGTGGGGCCTCTAGCAACTGCACTGTTCTTCCCATGGGCTCTGCATGTCCACAGCAGCCTCAGATCCCAGAAGCTTTGCCAGAGAAACATTTAGGCAGAAACTCAAGTCTTGATTAATGGAAAATGGGCCATCTCCAACAGCTTGGTGTACCTTGTCATGGTTCTGTACCCCAATCTCCTTTCTTCTTTTGTTCTTTGGGGCTGTGGGTATCTTGGGAGGCTCCTCTTCCTCTTCCACATCAGGCAGCGCCACTTCTTCAAAGCCATCAAACTGGGGAGAAGGTGGTGCCACTCAACATTGACCATGGACAGATAACCCCTCCTACACAGGCCTCTCCCTTCACAGCCCTACTGCAGCCTCAGGGCTTTTACCTCATATTCCTTCTCTTCAGTCCAATTGATCTCTTCAAAGTCACCCATCCGGCTGGCTGCTGGGCGCAGATGGTCAAAGAAGATGGAGAACTCATCCTGCAGGTGGTCGTGGCCCTTAAGGAGATGCCACATCTGTGTCTTGAGCTAGGAAGAGGTGTAGAGGGAAAGATGAAATCCCCAGATCCTCTCTAGGCCATATTCCAAACCAGTCCCATATACTTCCAAGTTCTATTTTTCTAGTCAACTGGGAGACACACAGAAGCTTCTCTTGGCTAGATAAAAGTTCTTGAATTTCCTCTCCCTCCTTGCTTGCCTACACAGGAGGAGTATTTATAAGTTTGATTCCTAATAACAGCACCCTCTATCCTGCCCTACTGAGCTCCAGGTCAGGCATTAACCCAAGCAGAGCAATAAGCCTCTCCTGGGCCCCATCATCACCTCCTTCCTTGAACCTCTTCCTTCCAGGGCACTGAGGGGATTCCTGCGCCTGGGAAGGTCAGCCAGGATCCGGTTTCAGGGGGCAATCAACCCCCATTCCAGTGAATTATGCTACAGACAAGCCTTAAAAGGTCCGTGCCTTCTTCATCTCCTCTAGAAGCGCACGGTACCCAGAAGCAAGAGGATATCGGCTAAGTGAGGGAAAGGGAGAAGGGAAGGGCCTAAGGCCTAGATGAAAATGGAAAGGAAGGACAGGAAAAAATACCTCAGTAATCTCCTGGGGCAGGCAGTCTGCACCACTTTGGAGGACCTTGATAATCTTCTGGTGATGTGCGGGGTTTTCCGCAAAGCAAATTTCAAGCTGCCGGAGGAACTTGCGACTCTTCTCAAAAGCCTGCTGCTCCTCAAACTACCAGAGTGAAAAGCGAGCAAAAGAGGAGTCACCTGTGCAGCCAGAGCGGATGTGAGGGCTCTAAGCTAAGAACCAAGACAAAACGGGTTGGGGGACTAGGGGGTGGAAGGCTCCAGTTTACAACTGTGTGATCTTCTTATTGACCTCTAGCATCTATTCACCCTGGGTTACTGGAGTCTACTGGTCCAAGGTAACTATGCTGTGAATGAAAGATTCAAGAGATGTACAAATCTCAAGTTGTTTACTGTTTCATGCGCTGTGAAATCAGACACTCAAACTGAGGTAGCATTCAGTTTACGAAGAATTTTCACATACGCACTCATTGGATGCTCATAATACAGACAGAGAAGATTGGCGTGATATGCATAATCATTCCATTACCACTGAACTGCCTTAAGACTATCAGAAAATTCTCATTATATCCTTTATTCCTGTCTACCACTCATGACAAGAAAATGAGAACTACCAGGATATCCCTCATGTTTAGATACTGGATCTCCAACATTTCAAATGTCACCTTATCACAATGGCTCTCCCAACCTTCCATGTATAAAACACCCTAGCCCTCACCCATTTTACCTACTACTCTCTATTCCCTTTTCTACTTTATTTTTCTATAGAGCATTATTACTATAAATCATTATATACTATATACTATTTATGTCTATTTTATAATTTTTATAATATACAGGGAAGGATAAAAGTAGGTTTATAGTTGTTCATATGGAAAATACTACAATAATTAACAAACAAATAATACAAGGATAAACTGTGTTTCACATACAACTATAAACCTACATTTGCCATACTCTGCATATATATTTACAATGATGTATTTTACTGTTTGTATGGTAAATGGGAACATGGGCCCTTTCCCAAGCTCCAACTCCCGTTCCCACCCTGTGGGAATATACAGAAGGCCTGTGAGTGGACGGTGAGGCCTTCGGAGCCTGGCCAGCAATTCGGACTAAGAAAGGCCAAAGAGGAACTGCTTCCAGATGTGAGCCCGGATTGCAAACAGCTAGTGTTTTGATTTCACACAGCCTGCCCTCGGGCATGACCCCCTTCCCTGCGTGCCCCATTTGCTTTGTTTTCTGTGCTCTAGGATAAAACCGTGTGCTGAGGAAGTCTGTGTGGTGGTTAGACAACAGCACCAGCTGGCTGCCCCCAGGGTGGCCTATCAGCAGGCCAGATGGGACTCGATGGAAAACATCACAGATGGAAGCCAGTGCACAAGTCAAGTCCTAATCAACTCGTGTCTTTCACAGCTCGTCCTCGGGGTTATTTCTTTGGAAACACCCTGAGGTTTTCACAGACCTCAGCACTTTACATAACACAGTTTATCATGTGACTTTCCCCACGAGAATGTAAACTCCATGAGGACAAGGACTTTTTTATAATTACTATAGTCGTAGTACCTAGGACTGTGCCTGACACATAGTAGGCACTCATTAAATATTTGTTCAACGAATGCCTGTTTTACAACAATGAGGAGCAATAGACATATGATTTAACTAAGGTCTTCACTGGCAACTGAAGGTAAAAGCCTCCTAGTCCCATGTAACGTACTTGGGAGAACGGAATTGGGAAGATCATTCTTGAAAAGGAGGCTCTTACCGCCTTGTGCTGGGAAAAGCTATCTGACTGGAAGCAGTCGGGAGCCTGGAACAGTGTAACCAACTCTCTATTCAAATCCAATCTCGCTCTGACCCGGGAGTCCCATTGTGCTGTCTTTGCCCATCTACTCACCAATCCACAGGCCAGAGCTTGCTCAGGCAACAGGAAAGCAGCAAAGTCCTTCAACAGCTGAGGCCAGTCTTGGAGAAGAACTTTCAGGCTTTTGTAGAGATCCACAGCCGTCTGCCTCTGAGTACTTGACTCAAATTCATAGATAACCTGAAGGAAGTCCTCATACCTGCCAGGGATATGTTGCAGGGCTTCTCGTACCTGTACAGGAAGACTACCAGTCATCAGTACCCTTCCTTTGCGTTGCAACAGAAAAAGGCAATACCAAGAAAGGATGAGGAGTTGTTGTTAGAGACCTCTAAGAATTGTCCTTCTTCTAACAGGCCCTAAGATCTGACCATTAATGGGAAGACAATGAGCAAGGTACATACAGCTCCTTTTCTGCTAAGGGGCAACTGAAAGGCCATTTTCCCCACAAAGGGAGGTAAGCTTTTTTTCTAGCTCACAGCCCTATCCTCTATCCTTCCTGATTTAGCTCCATACTGAAACAGATAAGTATTCCATCCCTATATTTCAGCATGGTATCATTTGAGGATAACTAATACAAAATTAGGATTGTTAGTAAATATTAGGAGACAAGAAAGTCATGACTAGCACTGCTAGTACTCCACTTTGCTTGGGGGGGATAAAGGAACCAGGTAGATAGCAAAAGAATGAGACCGCCAGCCAGGACAACTCAAGGAGCAGGTTGGTTCCTCCCTCTGAAGACTGGGTGCCTCTCAGAGATCCACTCCCTGGCAGTGTACCAGAGGTCTCCACAAGCCAAGGGCTCAGTAAGGGCCCTACTTTAGCTGACCCAGGGAAGTCACAACCTCTTACTGATGATGGTGGTGTCCATCTTTCCCCCATTTCTAGGCAATAGAGGGATGATGCTAAGGTACTAACAGTAAACCTCCTTAAAACTGAATTCTATCTCCTTATGGTTCTCTCACAGATCTTTAGGAAATTCCAGGAGAGCAAAGGCAGAGGCATCGAAGGCTGTTGTGGAGCCTGAAAAGCAAACTTCATTTTAAAAACCTCTTCCTTAGAGGAGTAGCCTCATTCAGAGGGAACAGCAGTACAGGAAGTAGCATTCGCTTACCCTCGTCAGATAAGCCTGAGCAAAGGCCAAGTCCTTCTGCTCTCGGAGTGGGTCCCGCTCGAGAATGTGCTCATCATACAGCAGCAGCAGTTTGGAGGTGTCCTTGCTGGCTCGGGCCCGACTGCCCCTCTTATTCCGAGCTCGATGGCTGTTCCGGCCCTTTGCAGAAGCTTTGATGCTCTCTCCTTAGAGTACGTGAGAAAAAGAGTGTTTCTTCATCGCTGCAACCCCTACTCTTCCCACCCCACCACATGCGCCCACCCCATGCAAACCCTTTTAATGGTATGAAATAAATCAGGAGAAAAACTGCTGGGAAAATGGCATGAGAGGCATGTCTGTCTGACAGGTCAGCTCTATGCAGAGTCAGCAGTCTTAAGCGTGAGCATGGCCTATGTCAAGCTCTCAAGGGACTATGTCTTGGTGAGGAATAAGCAGAGCTTTCTGAAATACACACAGTGTTAGCCTCATGCATGAAAGATGAATGAAGAACCAGGAGAGCCTGGCTAGTGTGGCTCAATAGACTGAGCATCCTCCCATGAACCAAGAGATCCTGGACTCAATTCCCAGTTAGGGCACATACTCGATCCCCAGTAGGGCGCAGGCAGGAGGCAGCCGATCGATGTGTCTCTGTCATAGATGTTTCTATTTCTCTCTCCCTCTCCTTGCCTCTCTAAAAATCAATAAAAACATATATTTTTTAAAAAGAACCAGTACAAAAATTTAGATAAACCTGATACAAATCTAACAGCTGATGGGAATAAAATTTTAAATTTTTTGAGCATCTCGTCTGTAAAGGTACCAAGTTAAACTTCCGTTTTGGGGAAGGGAAGTTGCAGGGGTGACCCAGAGGAGTTTTTCTGAAGTCGACACCTGGCTTACAAGCGAGCCACTCTGCACACGCCTTTAGACAGTGAGGCCAACTGCGACCTGCCCTCACACGGGCTTGCCAAGCTCACCTGCCGGGGCCCTGCTGGTCTCTTCTGGAGCAGCCTGGGGGGAGGCAAAGGCAGTGGGAGGTTTCTCAGCCAGGTCTCCCATGGCTTCATCCGTCATTCCCTCCTCTTTCTGCAGGCTTTCCATGCCTTCTGCTTCTGCTTCCTCCTCCTCCTCTTCTTCAGGCTCAGAGTTCTCTTCCTGAGAGTTCTCTTCCTCAGACTCACCCTCCTGACTCATGCGCCTTTCAGATGCGAGCCAAGTCAGTTTCTCCATTGTTTCCTGCAACCCTCACCCCCCAAAGAGTGTTCATAAGGGCTGGTAATGGCTCATCAAGTGCCAACTGCAGTTTTTCAAGAGGAACTGAGGTTAATCAATCAGAGTGTGTGCGCGTGCGCACATATATGGCAGGGGGCACCTGTGGGGGTCACCACAGAGATTACCACAATTATCGGAGCCTGGTTCTCTGAGGTATGGAGTCATAGGTGTAGCTGGGATTGTTGCCTGACAGCTGACTGGGAGAGGGGATGGGGGAGAGGTCCCCTCTACACTGAAGACAGTTTTCCTTTGCCCCAGTCCACACTTATGACCATTTTTTAGGCATTTAAATTGTGCTTAGGTAATTCAACACAACATTTAAATGTGTTTAAGTCAAATATAATGAGTCAAATGTCACCCTTTCCCTCTCCTCACTGCAAACCCAAAATTTTATTTCAAAAGGCAAATAAAAATGATTTTAGAAATATCTATAGTGCAGCAACCAAGGTAACCTACTGATATTACTGAGTCCACAAAATATTTGCAAATACTTCCCATCTCTCACCTGGAGTTCTGGGACAGAGAGCACAGATTCCTCAGAAGCTGAGGACATCTCATCTTCCTCATCTTGGGTAAGGTCATCAAAGTCCTCTTCTTCCTCTTCCTCTGGCCCATCCTTCTCTCCTCCAGCTTCTGGCCTCGCCGGGGTCCCTGCTAACTGACCCTCAAGGCTGGGTACGTCTTCAGGTTTCCCGGGGAGGCTGCTCAGCACCGTTTCAGGGTCAATGGAGGATGAAGCGTTCTTTGGCGATTCTTTGCTCACATTTCCTGAGTTTCCTCCATCAGGAGGCTCTTGAGAAGCTGATGGGGTTTTAGCTAGTTGGTTCCTCTCCTCCTTTTGTAAGACTGTCTGTTTCTTTGCTTCTCTTGCACCACTTGAGCCCTCACTTGGGAAGCCAGTGTCCAATTCCACAGGGTACTCTTCTTTGATGTCATCATAAATGGTGTGCTTCGGGGATGCCCGGGGGGCTTCCTCCCCAGGGTCTTTAGGTTCCATCTTGACAATTTTCTCTACATTCTCAGGAGGAGAGCTTAGAGATTCTTGGAAGCCCTGAGGCAGTGGTTCCACAACTTGCCTCCCCTCCTCTGTTTTCACAACAGTCCAGATATAGGCACTGTTTTCTGACATGTCTTCCTGGCACACTCCATCTGATGGCAGAGGTCCTGGGCTGTGCTCCTTTTTGGGGAAGACGGGGGCACAGAGAGGAGATAGGTCCTGGGGTTCTAATTTGGGTACCAGGCCTGGAAAGGCATTTTTCCCTTCATCTAAAGGACAACCAACATCCATATTCACTTGGGCCTTCTCTTCAGAGGTGGACTGTACAGGAAGATTCATAGAGTTGCCAGAAACAATTAAGGGTGGGATGGAGGAGGCTACAAGGGGCTGGTTCAATGGACATGGGAAGGAAGAAGGGTTAACCAAGAGTGTGGTGATGGGAAGGGTCTGAGAACTCTGGGCCACAGTCGCATTTACAGGCTGAATCATGTTGCAGCCACTGCCAAGGCTCACAACCTTCACAGTGGTGGCAGGAACAGTGAAGATAACAGGTGCAGAGTTGATGAGGGGGACAGACTTCAGACAGAGAGAGGCCTTGGTCCCCTTTTTCTTTGGGCCTCTCCGTTTCACATACGGCTTTCGGAACTTAGAAGGGGCAAGTGAGGGCAGCATTATCTTGGGCACAGGAGCAGAGAACAGGGTCTGGGGCTCGGACAGAGGGAAGCTGGTCCTGGCCTCGGGGGGGAGAGGAGGCAATACTGTTGCGGACTCAAAACCATCACCTCCAGTGACCCTCAGTTGAGGGACAGCTGGCACCGTCTGTAAGATCGGCTGGATCGTTTGAGGAATCCGGACCACCATTTTGCTTGGAGGGGCTTCTGACTGAGTTGACCTAAGCGGTATTTTCCCAGAATTGGAGGTAGGCTGGAGAGAGGGGCTGGGTCTGATAAGGAGGGGCTTCAAGGTTGATGACCGCTTCTGTCTCCAGCCCTTCCTGGAAAAACAGTTGGCAACTGGCTTCAGTTTCAGGACTACACCCTTAGGCAGTAGCAGTGGGTACCGAGTCTCACTCTCCAATTCCAAGCTGGTTTTTCCTACATCTGGGTCCGGCTTGATCTCAGTGGTGCCAGTCGCATGTCCTGCCTCTCTGGCACCATCGGCTATGTGCTGCATTTCCTCCTGGATGGATGGCAGACTGGCCTATTGGGAACAAAAACACTCTGATCTAGCATATGTCAGAATTCGGTAAAAAATACAATAGGGTTTTCTAGATTTTAGGAACTTTGTCAGGACAGTCTCAAGGTAATCTTTTCAAGAAGGATTTTTCTGCACAATATAAAATTTCTACAAAGACTACATTCCTATTGCATACTCTAGAAACTCTTCTCTGAGTTTCCTATAGGAAACTATCATTTTACCCACCTCGGGGGAGGGGAGAGGAAGGAGAGAAAGACGAATGAGGAAGATTTCTTAAATCCTGGTTCTACAACTAAAGCATTAGAGGTGTAAAGTGGAACTGATGTTTCTGCCAGGTTTTTAGTGACCCGCTGCCCCTGGTCCTGGAAGAGGAGGGCTCACCTTTAACCAGAATGGAAGCCGGTGTTCTTCCCTCTCTACAGGTGGCTTCCACTGATGTGGCTGGATCTCTTCACAGCACTTCCCGAAGACGGGCAGCTGTTTGGTCTTCTTGTAAAACTGAGCATGAAGAAAAGAAGCATGAGTTGTATTTCTTTCAGAAACATTGCCCTCCGTCAGGGTGAGGAGTGGGGTGGACACTGGTTTGACTGACACAAACATACACACACACACAGGTACACATCCATATACACATCTATATAAACAGCATGTGCTGAATGCTTCTGCATTTAAAATTAAACTAATCTCTAATTAATAAAGATTTTACAATTATTCAATGTCTTTTAACTGATCATCTCTATTCATCTCACCAGGAAGGGAAAAGTTTAGGTCACTGAGAAAAGGAAGCAGAAGGTCAGAGAAATCTTATTTAACATTTGCTCCTACACAACATCTGCCTTAACCCTCACCCTGGACATATGGAAGCTTCTTCTTTTTTTTTTTTAAGCAAATAATGGCGAAAGAACATTAGAAGGGAGGGGAAAGAACAGAAAGACTGAGACAGTGAGGTTTTAAGCATAAATGAAGATGGAAATTGAACTTACAATGACAATAAGCACCCATTCATTCACATTTGCAGAATGGCTTCTATGTGCTGGGTCCTGGGCTACTAGCTAAGCATACAAAATAAGAGAAGCAATTCATGCTCTCAAGGAGCTTACAGACTAGGGGGAGAAACAGTCAAGTAGACCAATAATGACATTCTGTGTAAAAAAGTACAAGATGTACTGTTATACAAAAAATGACACATAGCTTCAAACTTGAACAGTATTTTCCTGGAGCAGGTGCAACTGATTCATAGATGAATTTTAATGGAACGGAGTTGCTACATGAGGCAGGGGAGGGCAGAGTGTACTTCACGTTCAAATCATGAACATGTTTAAGAAGCCACAAAGAGAAAACTACTGCAGTAATCCAAGTGTAACCAAGTCCTGAACAAAGGCCATGGGCAACTGAGTAGGAAATAAAGTAAGAAAGCTGAGGATGCGATGACTGGCAGACATGGTAGTGATCAAACAGGAAGAACTGAGAACACTTCCCAGGTTTACGGACTGAGACATTCATGTCATCCACATACACACAGACCACATGGGGTAAGCCGGGAGGAGAGTTTGCTGTTATTGGTGGTGACAGTGCACAACTGGAGAGTACAGAGGGAGAGACAGAAGTTCTATTTGAGGAGTCAGTGAGGAGTGAGGCAACCAAGTTAAGAATTCCTTTAAGCAGTTGGCTACACTAAGTCAGAGCTCAGGAGAGAACTGGACCAAAGACACAAATTTGAAAATCATGAGACCATTAATCCAATTTACTGTGGAACACTAATACTTAAGGACAGAGCAGGAGAAGAAGAGTTCATGAAGGAGCAGCCTGCGGTAAGAGTCCTGGTATCACAGAGCATAAGAGAATAGGGAGTTTAAGGAAGGAATGAGTGAACAGCACTACAAAGTTTAAGAGGAGAAGAAAAGTATCTACTGGATAGCCAACTGGGAGATAATTCAACATCTTTGCGGGGATAATATCCACACATTCACAGGTTAAGGAGTTAAGGAGAAACCTACTGTTAAAACCATTTAAACCATCCACTTGTCTTTGTTCCCTTTAAAACCCCATGAAAACAACAGAAAGGAATTTCTTACAGGTAAAAGCCTACAAGGAGAGAGAGAATGAGAGAAAATAACAGCAAAATTTTCAAGGCTAAAGAGCAGATGGAGCCCTGGCTGGTTTAGCTCAGTGGATAGAGCGTCAGCCCCAAGACTCTTGGGTTTGATTCCGGTCAAGGGCACAGACCTCGGTTGCCATTGGGCATAACTGAGGGTTGGGGTACTTTGCTTAACCAATACAGAAATTCCAGCCTTCTTCCTCTCCTGCTTGCCCACTGTACCTCTGCCATTCACTATTTTAAAGTATTTAATGAAACTAGACCCAAACTAAGGACTATTATTAAGAAATTTCAAAACAGTAAAGAAGAGGAAATATCTCACATCTCTGCACCTATCTCTTCTTTTAGTTGTGAATTCTTTCACAGCCTGAGTCACCAGCCAAAGCCCTAACAAGTCCCAGGCAGAACCTGCAGGAAACACTTACTTTGAAGATATTGTCAGGAGCTCTGTTCATGCTGCGGTTCTTGATTCTCACTGTCAGCTGGTGGGCAGTTTTGCAAGTTAAAAGGTACTTGCTGATTAGAGGCTTAGGAAACTCAGTCCCTTCAAAATGCTTTAGTCCTAAAACTAACAAACTGAGGAAGGAACAATATCACAAAATCTCACTTTACAATCCATTCTTCTAAAAAGGCTCCCCAGACTAACCCCACATTTTACAATCCACTTTTTCTACATCCAATTCTTGTATAAGTTCGTGGCTACTCAACAAAAAATTTCAGATATTTACTGAGTGCTAATAAGTACAATGAGTAAGACTCAATCAGAAGTTCACAACCGGGTGGGAAGAGGAAAACCTAAGCGTAAATCACTAATGAATGTCAGAACATGTGAGTTTTCATACTTTGCATTCCTTTGAACTTTGTATTCAAAGGAAGGAGGATGGCTGTAATAAAACAAATATAAAAAAACAATGGGCACCATGCTAAGTATATGAAATCAACACCAACACTACCTCCCATCATAACAGCATTTATTATGGTTACCTGTGTACATATTTACTGATGGCAATACACATCAAGAGCCATAAAAATATTCCTAGCCTTTATCAAATAATCTCACTCTGCCTCCCTTCCAATCTCTAGAAATCAATGGAAAAAAATATCTATCCTTGGATGAGGATTAACAAAACAACAACAACAAAAAGACATTAAGTTTAAAAAAGGCAGAAAGTATATGTATTTAAATAGCCAAGAATCACCAGGTATATAAGAAATGCAAGAGAAAAATCACTATCTTGGGGTGGTTAGAATAGGGGATAAAAATTTTTTTCCTTTGCTAAGTTTCCCCTAATAGTACATATTACAAGATTGTTTTTTACAATCAATAAAAGACAAAACATAATTTAAAATGTTTGGAAAATGTGCATGTCATCCCCCAAAAAGAACAGTATTTGGCAATGCTGAAACGAGCACATATTACAGAACCTTATCCATAACAATCAACACTGCTTTTCTTTGTCTTTTGTGTCCGTATCTTATACGGGCCTTACTTCCCTAAGCTCCTTAAGAAAAAAGAACTAGACCTTCTCTTCAGGATATTCCGGCTCACCCCTCCACAATAAACCCTTACTTGTCCTCGGCCTTGGTGAAGGAATTCTTATCCTGGGGATTCTTGGCCTTCAGGGCACACACTGGAAGGAGCTCTGGATACATGAAAACCTTGCTTGTGGCCAGGATCCAAGCCACTTGCTTTGGTAAACAGGGAAATTTACAGGCTGCAAGAAAAAAAAAAAACAATAAATTAAATTCTAGAACAAAGAGGGCTTCATAGAAGTTTCTGATTGCATTTTTGCATTTAGATAGAGCTGTCCCTACCTAACTTAATCCCCTCAAAATCCACACAACTCTCCCCACAAAAGTTTCCACAACTTTCTGAGCCTAACATACACCTCATGGGAATCCCATTCAATGTTACCAAGAGTTGATTTTCTTATTCTTTCCTATTTATTTCTTATTCTTTCCACTTAACACACTAAGTAACATAAATACTTAGAAAATACCTAATACCTGGCACACTGTATATGCTAAAAATATTTTTACCTCCTTCCCCCTTAAAATCCTTGAAAGATAAATGACCTTCAACAATGCTTTCTTTCTTCCAGGATAAGATTTCAACTTCTTACATGTCCCTCACAAATCTGGTATTCCAAATTCCAAATTTTATTTTATTTCATTCTTACTTAACTTTCATTAAGTTTCTCCCAGATTCCTCTTGAGGTTGGAAATTAAAAAGAAAAAACAACATAAGGGGAATAAGATGACACAGTCCCATTCATTTCTGCCTTGCTGTCTGTCTCTCAATTCCAGGCATTTTTCTGCCTTTCCAGAGGTAAGAACTACTATAGCCATACTTCTCCTTCCATAAGTGTTTTTATATCACCAGAAAAAAAAGCACAGGACACTATATCTATTAGTCATTACTGTAGTTTGGTGTTAAATTAAGTTTTCAGTACCAACTTATAGCTAATAAAGTAGTTCGAGATCAGTGTCCATGACCTAATGAACTTAAATTCAACTATATTCAATTTAACTATAAGAGTCATGGATTTAAAATCAAATCCAAAGACAAACCTAAATCCAGACCAAACCACGACTAATTGTTTAAACCAGGAAATAAATCAAAAGCAAATATTTATAGAGCATATGGTGCTGCTTCTTTCTGATGAGATACAAAATGGTGGATGACACTGGTGCTACAGGAGGGCCCAGAGGGCCCAGGGGCCCCGTAATGGGAGGCTGCAGCTGCTTCCGAGGAGGGTTTGGCAGCGGCATCTGGGGCCAAGGTCAAGGCTGAGGGGGGCCGGGGCCGGGGCCTCGGCCGTGGAGCTCTCAGAGGCAAGGCCGAGGACAAGGAGTCCTTCCAGTCACCAAGCTGGGTTGCCTGGTTAAGGACATGAAGACCAAGTCCCTGGATGAGATCTGGCTCTTCTCCCTGCCCATCAAGTAATCTGAGATTATTGACTTTTTCCTGGGGGCATTCCACAAAGACGAGGTTTTGGAGATTATGCCTGTGTGAAGGCAGACACGTGCTGGCCAAAGGACCTGGTTCGAGGTATTTGTTGCCACAATAGACACGTTGGTCTGGGTGTTAAGTACTCAAACAAAATAGCCACTGTCCCCTACCCGTCTTGACAGTTTTGCGAGGACTCCAATCAATGCTGACATGTGTTTTGAAATCTTCAATGAGCTTCATGGCTCCAGTCAGGTTACAGGGTTGGAACAAGGTCTGAAACTTAGGGTTGAACTGATGGTGAAGAGCGATGGAGCTTTGAGCAAAGGTTCCCAGCTCTTCCTGGGAAAACAGGGCACAAAGGAGATTTAAGTTCCAGGCCATTATTATCAATAGCCCTTAGCCTCTGTGTGAAAAACTGTCCTTCCTATTACAGGATAAAAACAGGTAAAAAAAACCATCCTAAACTCTTTCACAATCAACATTACCTCTTTAAGACTGCAAGTCAGAGCAATACTCTTAAGAAAACTGAATACACTCTCTGCCCTTTCATGAAGATCAGATTTATGTTCTTTCAGCAAAGATAGGAAGACATAGGAATAGCTACCCAAACATGCAGGAGAGAAGAAGAAATATAGATTATGGTGGGTGAATATCTGTGAGAAATGACTTGCCAAGGTAACTGTATGCTCAATCTTTAGAGTTAGGGATATTTGGAACCTTACCAGAAATATCCTGGTAGTACTGGCCTCCGAGTTGAGATTGGGGTTGGAGGTGGAGAGAAGGTGAATTTGTGTCAAGAGCTGAACATGCTGGGGAGGGAAAGAAAACAATACAGTGATGTGTTATGATGCCATTTCCGGAACCCAGAAGATCTGGTCAAGATATTTGCAACTTTATTATACATCTTTTGCTTTCTCGATAGTCTACGAGTACCACATTAGTATAAATTCTACAGATATGTTCCCCTTGAACAAAATCATAGAATCAGAGAAGTTTAACCTCAAACCAGAGAAACTGAGATTAGAAAGAAGAAAAAACTATTCTGGCCCCAAGGCTGTTAAATTCAGAATGGATTACTCAGGATTCTTTGAAATCTGTAATTCTGAATATTATCAACACACTTACATGCATTCTTGCCTGAGCCATGATGACTCATGAACATAAGTTCTCAGGGCCTAGTTGATGTGAAGATCCTGTGGTCCTATGGTTCCAAAGGGTGTCAAGACACCTATTTCTGACTTTTACCGAGCTGCTAATTCTGGCTCCAGGCCAAGCCAAGGGATGATCCAACAGTAACGTCACCAAGAAGAGTCTTACCTGCTGCATCTGCTGCTGGAGTCTCTTCCTCTGGGCTGGGTCTAGAATCAGAGTCTGAGGCGCTTTCTCGGTCTGGGGCTTAACCCTTTCTACTTCCTGCTGCTGTTTGGCTGAAGCTTTCCTCAACTTAAGCTGCTCAAGGAGCTCCTTCATTGTACGATGCTGCTCATTTAGCAAGTTGGCCAGTGGTTCCTCAAACCTACCCCAACAGGGAGACAACTGAATGTGAACAATTCCCTAGGTCCACAACACATCCAGTTCCTGCTAATAGTGGTCTCAGAGAATCTGCATAAATTCTACCTACTAATAATTCCTAAATCCCACTTTAGCCAATAAGCAAAACTCCTAGTCTATCCAAATCTTTTCCCAAAGTTGTTAACATAGATTCAAATAAGATGGTTCTGAATTGTACCACATCCCCGTTTTTTTACAATCAGTCCTCTGAGTAATCCTATATAATAAAAGCCTAATATGCTAAGTGTCTGACCATTCAACTAGTCACTATGACGTGCACTGGCCACCAGGGGACAGACGCTCCAACCAGTAGGTTAGTTTGCTGCTGGGATCCGACCAATCGGGGCTGGGCGAAAAGGGCCTGACACACCCTGGACGAATCCGTGCCCTGGGCCAGTTTCGGCCCAATCCCTGCAGGTCAGGCCGAGGGACCCCACTGGTACACAAATCTGTGCACTGGGCCTCTAGTATACAAATAAAAGGGAAGGAGCAGAGAACCATCAGGATAACAAAGCAGTCAAAGAGCAAATGGAAACTTATCATTCCAATATCATACTGATATGCACATTAATCTGGAACTTGTTCTTAACAATTATATAAAATCTCCTCAAAGTACAACATAAATTCTCTGATTTACCCATTACTCCAATCCCCGATCTAGCTTCCCCCATTCCGCTCTTGTTCTGGCACTGCTTTTGTTTCTTAAAAATTCAAAGACCTTCAGGCATGAAGCAACAAGGAATATACTAAAATACATGGCAGTTTAACTGACCTAGTGAATATGGCTCACCACACCCTGATAACTCCCTAAAACCCCATCCAGGTGAGACAAAGGGCTGCTAGAAAACCAGGTGTCCTCAAAAATGGCCTGCCTACAGACTCACTCGCTTACAAATACTCACTTTAAGCTGAAGCCTAGAGACAGCAGCTCCAAAGGCGCCAGAGATATATCAAGAACAAACTGAATTGTATGGCTTCATGGCAAGCGCACCATTATCCCTGTGTTGAGCCCTCCCTGCACACAGCTGGCAGATGCAGGCAGGTGCCAAATCTGAATCTACATTTACCTGATGAACACCATTAGCACCAGCAGGGGACACGGAGACCCCGCTCCACCCAACTCGCACACTGTCAGTAACACCTCCATAAAGCTCAAAGGGGAAATCCTGAGATCCTTGTTATAGTTTCATTACGGTATTTATTGTAATGGAGTACGACTAGTACTTCCAGCTTTTACACATTGGTTAGTATACTTTGTTGTCTTCACTAAATTTTAAGTTCCCTTAAATACTACCTTTCAAATGGATCCCAGGCTCTCTAGTTAGGTAATGCTGTTCTGTTCAAACACAGGACTAATTAGAAGCATGGATCTCTAAGTTTTGCTTTATTCCACCCATGGAATAAGCCCCATCCTGACTTCTGTTTCTACTCAGAATGAGTAACAATAGTGTAGATAGATTATGCAAACCCATCGCCAAAATAGGGGAAAAAAAGAAAGCCTCTACTTTCTGGGTGGAGCAACAGAAGTGCTAACTTTATGTGAAGAGGGCAGTACATACATTTCAGACCCTAGGGCATTATTACAGGTGCTTCATGGTTTGCTCAATTGATGCCTAGGTAATTAACAAACATTCATTAACATTTACTAGATGTTAATGGCAAATGAAGTGAACAAAAGAGACATGATGGCTATGAAAATTTGGGGTAGTTTTTGTGGCTGGCCACATAGTCCTACATACCTCTCCAGCACCACTCACCTGGAGAAGTTGCCATGGACGCCAGCTACTGTTTTTTCTCCCTTCCCAAACAGATACAGCTTGGTCTATAGCTGCACTGCCCCATCATAAGGAGACTTATTCACCTGACAGCTAACGCCCCCTGAGGGCTGGGGAATTAACTGAAATTGCTGAAAACCTTTCCAGAAGACATTTTTTCTCTATTCTGTTTCAAAGTCTTTGACAGGCCTACCGTAGGGCTTGAGGGGTATTAAAGTTAGGTCGAGGCTCAGCCACACGTTCCTCCTCCTCTGGGCCATCATCTTCCATGCTGGGGAATCCCATCTCATCTTGGAACTGAGGAAAAGGAAAAGGAGCGTTTTCCTTGGGAACGAGCCTGTGAAGTCACTGCAGCAGTGAGAAGGGAAATTAACCACTACAGCTTACAGGATAATGCTGGCACTCAGAAAGAGCTTGCACCAGAGTATTTTTCTCACTTGAGGACTTCCACAGCCCTGCACGTGGGATGACTCCACTATTACCCTAGGGGAAAAAAATCTCTCAACTGGTCAGTCTGTACAGCTAAGAACAGAGCATGGATAACTCACAGTGATCATAACTATCTTTCACGAGACAAATTTACGAGCAAGGTAACTATGTGATTTAGAATAATCTAAAACTAGTATGCAATCTTAAAGCTGCACCAAATGATGGTTGGGAAGGCCTTCCAAAGTTTGCAAGTAAAGTTTACTAAGAATTATCTATATATGGATAACCAAAGTTCGTTAGTTACCAATATTCTCCTGCCATTATATTCTCTCTTGGGTGGGCTAAAGGGGGAACTGGCTTTGTATGAATGCCATTCTGGAGGCAGGGGCCCTCGGACCAAAAAGACAGAGCTCGCTGAAGAATCCACTTTTACCAGCCTGAATTCATACTCAAGGATCATTACTCACAGTTTCAAACAGTTCTTCCATCAGTCCATTCACTTCCTTTTCTGCAAGAAAACCCAAACAGTATGTTGTGAGCACAAGTTAATTTCATAAGAGGGAATTCCAAGAAAACAATGTATGTTATTTTCAGCAAGGCATTTGACAAAATCCTCATATATATCTAATATTCATTATTCAAAAACATTTACTGAATACCAACTATGCCTCAAGCCTGTTCTAGATACTTGGAATACATGAGCGAACTAAATAGTCTTATTCTTGTGAAGCCAGAGTAGCTCAGTGGTTGAGTTTCGACCTATGAACAAGGAGGTCACAGTTCAATTCCCGGTCAGGACATATGCCATGGTTACTGGCTAAATTCCCAGTAGGGAACATGCAGGAGGCAGCCAATCAATGATTCTCTCTCATCATTGATGTATCTATCTCTCCCTCTTCCTTCCTCTCTGAAATAAATAAAATATTCTTAAAATATTTATATAAAACAACAGTAATAATAAAAATTGTCCTGATGAGGTCTCAGGACCAATAGTGGGTGTTTAATGCATGCAATAAAAATCAATAATTTCTGCCCTGACCGGTTTGGCTCAGTGGATGGAGCATTGGCCTGCGGACTGAAGGGGCCCAGGTTCGGTTCCGGTCAAGGGCATGTACCTTGGTTGCGGGCAACATCCCCAGAGGAGGGTGTGCAGGAGGCAGCTGATTGATGTTTCTCTCTCTTTGATGTTTCTGACTCTCTATCCCTCTCCTTCCTCTCTGTAAAAAAATCAGTAAAACATATTTTAAAAAATCAATAATTTCTGAAATATGTTTTTCATCATTGGCAATGAAGTAATTTTTCAAACAAATGACTCAAGTCAAGTGATGTGCTTTGCATGCCTCTAATCTTGCTCTCTTTATATTAAACCGGCATTTAATCAAAATGGTATTTCTAAAATCCAAATAAGTTCCTATTGATTTCCTACTTAAAACTCTTTGAGCTCGCTCTCCTTTTTGATAAATCAAAACTCAAATTCAAGGTTCTCAAATTCAAGTTCTGAACACTGATTATCCTTTTCTACCACCACTCACTCACACAACTATACCAACCACTTACTATGTTCCCAACACACTTATTATTGTTTCACAATTCTGCTGTTTATAGATGCTCTTATATTTATAATATCCTTCTCTGCCCCCATTTGCCATAAATTTCCTATTCCTCCTTCAAAACTAGGATAAAAAAAAAAAACACCTCATCTTGTGAATCCTTCCCTAAGCCCTCCCACCCTAATTTCATACCATACACTAGATTATACCCTCTTTTAGGCCACTAGCATACTTTTTTTTTTAATATATTTTATTGATTTTTTACAGAGAGGAAGGGAGAGAGATAGTTAGAAACATCGATAAGAGAGAAACTTCGATCAGCTGCCTCCTGCACACCTCCTACTGGGGATGTGCCCACAACCCAGGTACATGCCCTTGACCGGAATCGAACCTGGGACCTTTCATTCCACAGGCCGACGCTCTATCCACTGAGCCAAACCAGTTTCGGCCACTAGCATACTTTATACACAACTTATTATAGCACCTATCACTTTGTATTATAATGTTTTCTTTTTTTTAAATATATTTTTATTGATTTCAGAGAGGAAGGGAGAGGGAGACAGAGAGAGAAACATCAATGATGAGAGAGAACCACTGATTGGCTGCCTCCTGCACACCCCCTACTGGGCAACCCAGGTACTTGCCCCTGACCGGAATTGAACCTGGGACCCTTCAGTCTACAGGCTGATGCACTATTCACTGAGCCAAACCGACTAGGGCTATTATAATGTTTTCTGTTTGTATCCCCTACTAAACTGTCACCCTATAAGACACAGCCATGTTTTATTCATTATGGTGTCCTAAGTATAATCCCTGCCAAATACTGGACTCAATACATAACTGTGGGATGTGTAAATGAACAACTGATAGGCTTTCTGAATATATACCTACATTTAAAGATTTATAGAAATAGGATAGAGGAAGCTTAAATGTCTTAGATTAAATGGAGTGCAAACTTTACCCTCAAAAATATACAAAGTGAACAAATGTAGATAGGACAGTCAAGAGCAGGACCCATAGTAAACACAGACTCACTGGTGATTCTCACTGCCCGGTCGGTGCGGAAATCCTCTGTGTCTGGTTCGTCACGGTCTTCCAGGAAATTATATTCTGGATCATCATCATCATCCGCCTCATCTAGAAAACACAAAGTTTCAGACACTCATTCTCAACTCGCAACTCTTATCTTTAGTGACAATGTAAGATATTCAGCACTATGATAATCTGTTCCAATAAAGTACATTCATCCTTAAGTTTTTAAATAGTTTTTTTCCCTCTATGCCTTTGCACAGATCACTTCCTATAGCTGACTCATCTCACCTATTCTCTCCAATAAGCCAAATTTCTTCCGTCCCCCAAACAAGACTTAAATCTGTCAAAATGCAACAAAAGCCAGAAAACTGAATATATAATTTATCTCAGGAATCTCACTTTGATTAGTGCATATCTTATGAAAATAATACTTTTGTTAAACCCATGAAGGCATTGATAGTGAAAAAAGGAATAAATCTAATTCCCCCAAATTAGGAAATGACTATAATACAAAATGCAAAGATGCAACATTCTATAAAAGTTCAATACATACATGACAAAAAACACAATTAAGAACATATAATAATCATTAAGTTTCAAAAATTATATCCCTATATTAGGACTCAAAAATAACTAAAACACACAAATATAATAAGCATTTGTTATGTTAGGACATAGAAATGTGGTTGTGTTTCTCCCTAATAATTTTCTCTATGATATCTTCCCCATTTCTCAGTAAAAATTGTTTGCCCAGCCAGTGTGGCTCAGTGCTTGAGCACTGACCTATGAACCAGGAGGTTAGAAAGAATTCACTGAATTATTGTTATATTATGGTAATATTTTTCTGAGACTTAATTATTTTTTAATTATTTATTTTAAAATATTTTTATTGATTTCAAAGAGGAAGGGAAAAAGAGAGATAGAAACCTCAATGATGACAGAGAATCACTGATTGGCTGCCTCCTGCATGCCCCCTACTGGGGATCAAGCCTGACAGGCATGTGCCCTCACTGGGAATCAAACCGTGACCTTCTGGTTCATAGGTTTTCGCTTAATCACTGACACACACTAGCCGGGTCCTGGGACAACTTTAGATCAGTGATGTCCAAGAGAACTTTCTACAATGATGAAAACATTTTACATATGCATTGTACAATAATAGTAGCCACCAGCCATGTGTAGAAATTGAGAACTTGAAATGTGGCTAGTGCAACGGAGGAACTGAATTTTTTTTTCAATATATCTTTATTGATTTCAGAGAGGAAAGGAGAGGGAGAGAGACAGAAACATCATGGATGAGACAGAATCATTGATTGGCTGCCTGCTGGACATCCCCTACTGGGGAACAAGCCCCCAGCGCAGGCATGTGCCCTCACCGGAATCAAACCTGAGACCCTTCAGTCCACAGGCTGACACTCTATGCCAGTGGTTCTCAACCTTCCTCATGCCGCAACCCTTTAATACAGTTCCTCATGTTGTCGTGACCCCCAACCATAACATTATTTTCGTTGCTACTTCATAACTGTAATTTTGCTACTGTTATGAATCGTAATGTAAATATCTGATATGCAGGATGTATTTTCATTGTTCACGACCCACAGGTTGAGAACCGCTGCTCTATGCACTGAGCCAAACCAGCTAAGGCAGGAACTGAATTTTTTTTTAAATCCACCAAATGAGAAAACTAAATTCCTTACCACTGCATCGCCATTAAGCAAGAGTGGAAGATGTCTATGTATTACAATGGAAAGAGATCGAACTTGATTAAGTGAAAGAAACAAAGCTTCAGAGGCAGAACAATATGTGCCGTATGATTCCTTTTGTGGAAAAAAAATATGTGAGATAAATATGTGCTTGATTAAATACACAGAAAATATCTAGAAAGTATTAACAAAGATTGAAGAATAGAACTCTACTTTGTACCCTTTCACAATTTACTTTTTCATATTAAAATCTTCCTTTAAAAATAAAAATATATACATATTTTTGGTCCATAATCATTGAAAAGTCTGTACTGATTAAACTTCATCTAACCTATATTCTTTACTCAATATTAATACTAGTTTATAAAATATTAAGTTGCATTGTTTATATATAGCTATTTGAATGTCAAATCTTTTTCATGCATTTGTGGGTTTATCTCCCCAATAACATTTCTTTAATCCTTGGAATGGAATTCTGTCTTCCTAATCTCTACAGTCCTTTCTTCATAAGTCTCTTCACAGCACATCCTTTTCCAACATTGCTGAATAATGAAAGCACTGAAAGAACCTATAACATATGGATATTATATTAATGTTTGCACACCCATCTGGTTTGGGTGCAAGAACAGCAATAGGCAACTTCTTTTTTTTTCTTTTTTTTAATATATTTTATTGATTTTTTACAGAGAGGAAGAGAGAGGGATAGAGAGTTAGAAACATCGATGAGAGAGAAACATCGATCAGCTGCCTCCTGCACACCCCCTACTGGGGATGTGCCCGCAACCAAGGTACATGCCCCTGACCAGAATCGAACCTGGGACCTTTCAGTCCGCAGGCCAACGCTCTATCCACTGAGCCAAACCAGTTACGGCTGCAACAGGCAACTTCTGCCTACAACACACAAATGGGTCAGCCAATGTTCTCTGAATACCTATTTGACAAACATATTGAAAAATCAATGAAAAACATATCCTTGGGTGAAGATTAAAAAAAGAGAATATGACAACATCTGGAATCACTACAAATGAAATCAACCTCATGTCTTCTAAATCTACAGAAATGTATTGTACAAAACAATTAAATTATGCCTGATTTGCACTACAGTACACTTTTTAAAACTCACCAATTTTAATAACGTAATTTCACAGTATTAAACTAAGAACTTTTACTTATATTCTAAAGTCAAGGTTATGGTAAGGATTCTTACATGACGTATGACTAGTCAACGTTATTTTTTGTCTCATTAATACTCCTTCCTCACTTCTGGAAACACCATCACTTCTTTTGACCAACTACATACTCCAACCACACTGTTCTATGAGGTTCTGCCAATCAGAGAACTCCATGATGAAACAGCCTTCCAATCAATCCCATGCAACACCAAGAAACTGAGCATCAGTGATCAAACGAAGGCAATCTGAGTTGTTCCCCTGGATTTTCCAACTGGACCCTGTAGGAGAGAGTCCTTCTGATCTGAGGACAATGCAAGAAGTAAAGTGTGCTTATGACTATGGTACAAGCCTTACAGGATAAAACAGGTTTAATAATGGAGTTGACTGACAAAAAGAAGTAGAGATGAAGGCTATAGAGAAAGAAGGAGGCCTTAACAGGGTCTCAACTCTACTGCAGGTTTTTCTGCCCTTTAGCAAAGTCTGGTTTCATCTGACCTTCTTGCAAGTGGGAGTTTGGATTCTTTCACTTGCATCACAAAGAACCTTAACACAACAGTCAAGTGAATCAATGCACTCAAATGGGAGGGTATATAAAATTATGTGTGCATTTATATTTCAGGGGAGGATTCTTAGCATTCAAGATTCCCAAAGATTCTAAACCAAAAAAGGAGGGAGAGGGGAATTTACATACTAACCTATCTATATAAAACTGTAATATGCAAATTGACCGAATGGAGGAATGACCAGTCACTATGATGTGCACTGACCACCAGAGGGCAGACACTCAATGCAGGAGCTGTCCCCAG
The DNA here is from genome assembly GCF_000327345.1 of Myotis davidii. Classification (NCBI taxonomy): domain Eukaryota; kingdom Metazoa; phylum Chordata; class Mammalia; order Chiroptera; family Vespertilionidae; genus Myotis; species Myotis davidii. Next base: position 1,582,512 of record NW_006299706.1, read on the forward strand.
CCCGCAGGCCCCAACCGGCAGTGGTGGTGGGGTGGTGGGGGTGGGGTCGGTGAGCAGATAGTGCCAGGCCCACCAAGGCGGGAGCGAGCAGGGGCTCACCAGTGACCCCACAGATCAGCTCTGATTGCTGGCCAGGCCTAGGGACCCTACCCATGCACAAATCTCATGCCCCAGGCCTCTAGTCCTATATAATAAAAGGCTAATATGCAAACCGACTAAACAGCAGAATGACCAGTCACTATGACACACACTGACCACTAGGGTCAGATGCTCAATGTAGGAGCTGCCCCCTGGTGGTCAGTGCATTCCCACAGGGGGAGCGCTGCTCAGCCAGAAGCTGGGCTCACGGCACAGGCTGGGCAGAGGGACAACCCCCCAACCCTGAGTTCACGAATTTTGTGCAACAGGCCTCTAGTTTAAAATAAATTGCTTGATAAATACCAAATTCAATTAACCAAAAATACCGTCTTTAAGCTTCTAACTAATGAAAATTTCACCACAGAGAAAGCAGAGTAGATAGTAAATGCAAGTGAAACTACTTACCTTCATTCCCCACATCATCATTCATGAGTCCCCCAAGCCACAGCTTCCACTCCTCATCATCTGCTGTATTGGGGTCATACATGTCTGGGGTGATGTCTGGAGCTTGAAGCTCTGCCTCGAGTTGTCCCAGGGGAACATCTTTCAGAGGCCTCTTAGAGCGGGTTCGGAACGCAATGAGACTGTCATCCATTGGCTAGCCAAAGAGAAGGAAATAAAACATGTCAGTGAATGCCTAATGCTTCCAAATTCTTCAAACCTCATCATCTCCTGTGTGCGTCTCTTCTTAGCTAAAACGACAAAGTCTCTTCTCTAAACAATTTGGGTTCATTATTCTTTGAGAAACTTTAAGGACAATGATGTAAGTCTTAAAACCAAATTTCAAGGATATTTAAAACAGCTTACTAAGCTATAATTTATATGTCATAAAATTCACCATTAAAGACAGGCCAGAGTGGCTCAGTGGTTGAGCACTGACCTATAAACCAGGTCACAGTTTGATTCCCAGTGAGGACACACACCTGGGTTGCAGGCTCATTCTCTAGTAGGGGGTGTGCAGGAGGCAGCCAATCAATGATTGTTGTTTCTCTCTCTGAAATCAATAAAAATGTATTTTTTCAAAAAAAGAGAAATGATCCTTTCATTAAAAAAAAATTCACCATTATAGGTATAAAATTGAGTGGATTTTACTATATTCACAGAATTGTGTAATCATCAACACTACTAGTATCTAATTCCTGAACATTTTCATCATCCTCCTCCCCCAAAATCCAATTCCCATTAGCAGTCACTCTCCACCCCATTCTCACCTGCATCCGGTCTGTTAACCACTTATCTACTTTGTCTCTAAAGACTTGCTTATGCTAGATATTTCATATAAATGGAATCATATAATACGTAGCCTTCTGTCTCTGACTTCTTTTATTTAATGTAAGTTCATTCATTTTGCAGAATGTATCACAACTATGTTCCTTTTTAGTGCACAATAATATTCCATTATATGGATATACAATTTCTGGTTTATTCATTTATCACTTGAGGAAAATTTCATTTGTTTCTACTTTGGAGCTATTATGAATAATGCTGCTGTGAACATTTGTGTATACATTCTTACATGGACATGTTTTCAGTTCTCTGGGAAAGGAACTGCTGGGTCATATGGTAATTACTGAGAAACCACCAAACCATTTTCCAAAGTGGCTGCACCAGTTTATGTTCCCAGCAGCAACATATGAGGGTTCCACAATCTTCCACATCCTTGTCAACACTTGTTACTGAACATCTTTTTTATTATAGCCATCCTAGTGGTAATGAAGTGACATCTATTCGTAGTTTTGATTTGCATTTTCTTAATGACTGAAAATGTGGAGCATCTTTTCACTGCTTATTGACCATTGCATATTTTCTTTGGAGAAATGTCTATTCATATGCTTTGCCCATTAAATTTTTTTTTTAATTTTTCAATTATAGTTGACATACAGTATTAGTTTTAGGTATATAACATAGTGATTAGGCATTTATATAACTTACAAAGTGATTAACTCATTAAGTCTAATACCCATCTGACACCATACTGTTGACTATATTCCCCTTGACTGATTTTATACTAACAATTTGTACATTTTAATCCCTTCCCTTTCGTTGTTCATCCTCCTCTAACTCCTCCCTATATTTCCCATTTTTGAATTGGGTTGCTATTTAAAAGAACATTTTTTTAAATTTACTCATTTTAGAGAGAAAGGAAAGAGGCGGAGAGGGAGGGAAGGAAGGAAGGGAAAGGAAGGGGAGGGAGGGAGGGAGGGATTGATTGATTGAGATTGAGATTTGTTGTACCATTTATTTATGCATTCATTGGTTGAATCTTGTATGTGCCCTGACCGGGGATTGAACCTGTAATCTTGGTGTTATCAGGATGACTCTCAAAACAACTGAGCTACCCAGACTGGGCAAACTCTAAATTCTTTATCATAGTTTTCCAAAACCTTTATGATCCCACACTCTAGCCTAGTTCTTTGACCCCACTCCTACTACTACTTCCCATGATCCTTATGAATCAGGGGCTTTAAATGTGCTATTTCCTCTGAATGAACCATTTTTCCTCCAGATCTTTTATACATGCCTGGCTTTCTCATTCAGATTTCAGCTCAAATGTCACCTCAAGAGGCTTTGTTGTTGTTAATCCTCACCTGAGAATATTTTTCCACTGATTTTTTGAAAGAAATTAGAGAGAGGGAGAGACAGAGAGAGAGAGAAACATTGATGTGAGAGAGACACATCATTTGGTTGCCTCCCACATGCGCCCAGACCAGGGCCAAGGATCAAGCTGTAACTGAAGTATGTGCCTTTACTGGAATTGAACCCAGGACCCTTCAGTCCACAGGTCAATGCTCTATCCACTGAGCCAAACTGGCTAGGGCTATGTTTCACATTTAAAAATGCTTTCTTTACACATATGTAATACCCTTTGTAATAAAAAATAAAATTTAAAAAAAAATGCTTTCTTTCATATACCTTATTCCTTCCTTAGGAGCTGCCGTTCTCACAATAAAATAATACAAATAAAAAAGAATATCAAAGACCTACAATTTCATAACTTTCACTTATCATATCAAAATGTACACATATGTAATATCTTAATCAATAAAAAATATATTTTAAAAAAAACAAAATGTAATATTGTCCCTTCTCTCTTCCCAACATGAGCAACAAATAAATTACTCCATTTGACTTTCCCAGTGATTTATTATTTAAAAAAAGATTTGCTGTTGTTAATCCTCACTTGAGGATATTTTTTCCATTGATTTTTAGAGAGAGTGGAAGGGAAGGAGGGAGGGAATGAGAGGAGGGAGGGAGAGAGAGAGAGGGAGAAACATCCATCAATGTGAGAAAGACACATCAATAGGGTACCTCCTGCACATGCCCAGACCAGGGCTGGGGATCAAACTTACAACCCAGGTATGTGCCCTGAATCGGGAATAGAACCCTTGACCCATGGGTGCATGGGGTGACACTCTAACCAGTAAGCCACACCGGCCAGGGCTCTGAGCGATTAGAATTATATTTACCTGGAAAGAATCCATGCAGACCGGACTAGATGCCAGTTCCTCATCCACAGCATGCAACTTCTCCATGAAAGCACTATCTCTGGTCTGTTTGGGCTTTGGGGGTGGTGGAGGCCCCATGGGTACTACCTCAGCACTGATGTGCCTGATGGCAGGTGTGGCAATCTTCTCAGCCTGATTAAAAGATGCAAGCACATTAAAAAGTCAATGGAAGGGATGGAAGGTGAGAGGGAGGCATATCTTTCATATACTAATGATCTTTCTGGACCCATCTGGATAGATGTGATGGAGGTACATAAAAACAAAGACTCTGTCAAGTATATTAATTTAATTAGATTTCATGCCGTTTCCAATTGTTGGGGTCCAGCCCCAGCAGGTCCAGGGGTTCCCAAAGGTGTGGATGGAGTCGGCGAAGAAGGAAGGACACGGAGGCAGCGTTCAGTTGATCATCATAGCGAGGTTCTCTCACCAGGTTCTCCAGTCAGGTTCTCTAGTCAGGTTCTCCAGCCAAGTTCTATTCTTTATTGTCGTGTTACATCTGTACTTATACCAGTTGGTTTTAATCCTATCCATTCTATTCCAAAGGTCAGGGCATTTCTTTTCTCCATTCCAAGGTTACTCTATTGTTCTATTAAGCTACAAGGAAGTAACTGAAGGAGATTATCCTAAGTAAAGATTATGTATCTTAAGCGTGATTGTTCATAGTTAAAGTGATTAACTACCCGCCTGGCACTTAGTTAAGGGGTTTTATGGATTTATTCCCTTCCTTAGTCCTGTTAATCCCTAACTCCAAGGACAATCCAATGAAACCAACAGGATGCTACTTAGGTTACCAAAAGTGGGAAATGTTATAAAAATGGCTTTAGGACAATATTAGAAAACTGGTATAAAAAAGAGAAGAGTAGAAAAGAAGAAGCTCTGTTAGTCACTCATATTTGGTCCCTTAATCAGACATCACAAAAGCTCTTTCCCGATCACTGGGTTCAGTTTGCTGTTAAAATGTTCATTGATTTAAGAGACTTTGGAATTGAAACAGTTACAATAACCAGTTAAAAATTCGAGGAAGATCCTGGCATGATTATTGATCTTGATGCATGTTTGGCAAAGGGTAATAGCTTAGAAATCACAGTTATAACATCGCTTTTGTATGATGCAGATTTACCTCTGATAATATGCCATTCTCTTCATCTGTTTCATTCACCTCAGAAGACTGTCTCAGTCTGGATTTCTTTGCCCCACGTGGAGATGAAGCAGTGCTCTCAACATCACTTTCCAACAAACTCTACAAAACATATCCGGTTCACTTTTACATTTATGCCTCTACCTATTCCACTGAGTTTGAAGTATCTCAAGAGAATGAATCACAAATTATCATTTAATTAGTCAGAGTAAGAGAAAATACTTTTAAATAAAAGCTTAATATTTTGAAGGTGGAAACAGAGATCATCAGATCAATATGCTCATCAGCAATGCAAACTCTGTAAAATTGTAAGGCATTTATCAAAGATCCTTTTATAAACAAGTCAAACAACACATTTAGAAATAGAATATTCCCGAAAAAGAAACAGAATATTACTATAGCTAAAAGAAACAAGATAGATGAATCTCAAAGGACTAATGTTAAAAAAGAAAGCCAGACACAAAAGAATACAGACCCTCTCCCTTTAGTGAATATAACCATGCCAATCCTTCCCCCTTCTCCTTCCCCAACAGGTATGGATCTCCTAAACACCAAGGGACCCCAGGAGACTTGTGACCAGGGGAGAAATGGGCAGCAGCACCTCTTCCAGGGCTAACTACCTGAACCTGTCTCCAAGAGCCCTTTTCTCTGACTTCCTAGTGAGCCAAAGCAGCCAAGCCTGGGGTCTCCTGTTGCTGTTTCAATGTCCTTCCTTGTTTCCTGTCCTAAGTGTGTTTTTGTAGCAATCAATAAATTCTTGCTTGCTTTTCTACCAAAAAAAAGAATACATGCACTATGGGTCCATTTATATTAAAAACAGTAATTGAACTGTAATGTGTAGAGCTTCAAATTTAGGTAACATAACTATAAAGAAAAACAAGAAGCCCTAGCCAGTTTGGCTCAATGGATAGAGCCTCAGCCTGTGGACTGAAGGGTCTCGGGTTCAATTCCAGTCAGAGGCATATGCCCGGGTTGCGGCCTAAATCCCAAGTGAGGGGTGTGCAGGAGGCAGCCAATCAATGATTTTCTCTCTCAGCATTGATGTTTCTCTCTCTCTCTCCCTCTCTGAAATTAATAAAAATATTAAATCAAAACAATAAGGGCCCTGACTGGTTTGGCTCAGTGGATAGAGCGTCGGCCTTTGGACTAAAGGGTCCCAGGTTCGATTCCGGTCAGGGACATGTACCTTGGTTGCAGGCATATAGCCAGTAGTGGGTGTGCAGAAGGCAGCTGATCGATATTTCTCTCTCATCGATGTTTCTAACTCTCTATCCCAATAAAATCTATTAAAAAAAAACAACAACAACAGGGAAGTAATTACCAAAAAGTCAGGATAATGGTTATCTTTAGGGGAAGAGAAATGATTATGATCTTGAAGGGCAAATAAGAGGTATCTTGGCAATGCTATGTTTAATGACTTTGGAGAAGTTTCATGAGAATTAGCTTTGTACTTAGGCTGTATATTTTTACTGTATGTACAGCTCTGTATGTTACATGTTATATTTCATAACACAAGATGTGACAAAATTAAGAGTGTGAAAATACCTCTCAGACTTGGATTTATGCAAAGTGAGTAGAAAAAGAATGGTGTTTCAATACTCTCTATAGAACAGGTGACATTACAAAGGAAGAAAATACACTCTGCCTATTGAGCCAATTTTTTTTCTATATTATCAACACTCACAGGGTCACCACTGACCTCTTCAGCAGTCTCATCTTCTTCTTCATCATCTGGCTGGTACTCTTCATCTGAGGAATCATCTTCTTCAAGGTTGATATCCACAAACTGAGGAGGCTTCATAAATACAATTACAGGAAGAAATGAATAGGAAATATAAGCCATATGTATTTGGAAAATAAGGGGGAAAAGACAAAGCAGGAGGGGAAAAAATCCTAAGAATACAATGAGCTAAAAGCAAGTAACAAGAAGCAGGGGTTAAAGAGACCCCTAGCAAGAAAGCCAAACCTAGCAGTTAATAGAACAGAGAAAAATTAAAGCTAGAATTTTAAGAGTTTAATTTAAAAGTCCCCAAAATGTTAACAAATAAAAAGTACTTAGTTTTCAAAACTGATGAAGTCTTTCTGGAAAAGATTAAGAATTACCTCTTCCAAGTTTACCTTAATCTCATTGGCCTTCTTAATTGGTGAAATATTCCATGTTGGAATTACCTACCAACAAAGAATATAAGTAAGTTCTCTTGCCTAGAATAGACTGTTTTTCATTTTTACTTTCTCTTTACCATTACAAAGAGCCATTTACCCACCATGGAGCTGCCCTGAGCTAGGGGTATTGATTATCTCTGAGGGTATACTCTCAAATATTTGTCACAGCTTGACAGAAGAAAAGGTGAGAAAACTATTTCCATCATCAGCATGTCTGCCTTAAGCCAGGTAAGAATCTGTATCTGTCTTGTCTACTTTATATCACAGCTTGGGTTCACACGGAATAATGAATATGAAAACTACTTGTAAACTACAGTATTATAGGTGACAGTAGCCTTTGACATCAGTATTTTTTTTTTTTAGTCAATTACATAAATCTACCATTAGAATGCCTCCAAAAAGCCAGCCAGGAAAAGTTCTTATGAAAGGATTTAGGGTGAAGTGTCAAGTTGTCCACAACTTATTTTCAAATAGTATAGGAAGAAACAATAGATATAGACAGTTACAAAGCAAATATGGCAAAATTTTACAACTGTTACATCTAGATGGAATACGGACTCACTAAAATTCTTTCAACTTTTTTCATGTTTTAAAACAGTAGAGTTGGAGGAAAATGATTTTAAAATGATTTTTTTAAAGCTCCTACATAGTGCTGACAAAATGCCATGGAGTAGGAAATTTCTTGACTATTTACTTGTGACCCAATCAAAATCATTTTATGAACAAAATCCAACAGGCCACTAGGTTCTATCTCTACAAGGAGCCTCAGGTTTTCCACATTTCAGCACTGCCATGTCCTAGCCACTTATCTAGCTCTGTGTAGCTAGGCCCGCACAAAATGTGAAGGGGATGATGTGATTCAGGGCCACACCCTTTCTCATGTTTGTTTCTGAAGCAGTTTCCCTACTCCCTAATACATCATGAAGGCAAAGCAGCATCTGGAAGTGTATTGGAGTTATTCTATTGAGCATTAACAAGCAAGAGGAACTCTAATCCTGCTCTTCCACATAAACGATAGTCTTTGATTATTCCACTTCTCCACACCTGTATTTGTGGCTGGTAAGCATAATCCAGAACCTGATTTGGATCTCCTTGGCCTTTTATTCCAAATCAAACATGGAAATAACGTCAATTACACTCTATATGTCAGGTAGACTTCATATAACTTCTGTCTCTCTGATGGCTGCTTTCATCATAGCTACCACATGTTCATTTGTGTACTTCCTGAAGATGTTAGTTCACTTAATGCAAGAGGGTTAGTTGATTAAATTAAAAAATATGATGTGGCTGTCAAAAAGCAGATTGCATCAAAAGAAATATGGTATCTGGAACATTGAGGGGATAGCCTAACTTTAACCTGTACTAGTTAAAACACATCTGGAGCAGATTCCACTTTTGGCATACTTTTAAAAGGATAAAGACTGCCGAAACCAGCCAAAGCCGGTTTGGCTCAGTGGATGGAGCGTCGGCCTGCGGACTGAGGGGTCCCGGGTTCGATTCCGGTCAGGGGCATGTGCCTGGGTTGCGGGCGCATCCCCAGTGGGAGATGTGCAGGAGGCGGCTGGTCGATGTTTCTCTCTCATCGATGTTTCTAACTCTCTATCTCTCTCCCTTCCTCTCTG
>NW_006299706.1:1592006-1601095 GCF_000327345.1 Myotis davidii
AAATTTCACAATATGCAACAAAGATGTGTCACCTGATAATATTCATCTCTCTGTAATTCTGCTAGACATATGTAGAGACAAATGAGAGCTATATACTCAAACAGCTTCAGATTAGGGTAATGCAAGGCAACTAAAAGCAAAGAAGCAAGTTTTGCATAAAAACACACAGCTTCAAGCAATGTAACAGCTTATTAACTGCTACAGGGAATAAGAATGGCTTACATAGAAAGAAATTCTGCCCTAGCTGGTTTTGCTCAGTGGATAGAGCATCGGCCTTCGGACTGAAGGGTCCCAGGTTGGACTGCTCAATCCCCCCAAATATGGATGCAGGAGGCAGCCAATCAATGATTTTCTCTCATTGATGTTTCTATCTATCCCTCTACCTTCCTCTCTGAAATCAATAAAAATACATTTTTTTTAAAAAAGAGGAAATTCTAAGGTAACTATATGCTTAAGAGAAACGAATAAACAAAAGTTTTGTAAATTGCTGTGTTGCTACATATTGAACAACAGTATTTGCATATGTGCAAAATACTGTAAACTGTTAACTGGACATCTTGTCAGGCATATTAACCCACAAAAGAGTAAATCCAGTATAAACATTATCATCATATCATCTTCAAATCTAAAAAATAATACAGTAAACAATCGAATCAGTGAAGGCACCAGAGGAACAGTTTATCTTCGCAGTTAAGTTCTTCTTTAACATTTGTTCAGATTTCAAATGTGTGCTGAGTGCAAGGAGAAATCTATCTTGAAATGTAAAATGTTTACATTTTGTGAGTTACCTATCTTTCTCCGTTCCTCTCTGTAAAAAATCAATAAAAAATATTTTTAAAAAAACAGATAAAAACTGCAGTATGTATTTCGGGTCCATCTTCCTCACTACCAGAGATAGAACGATGTTTCTCACAAATGTAAACTCACAAAATTAGTAATTCACATACCAAGAGTCAAGAATTTCCTGAGTACTTTTATTTGCTTTTCATAGAAAATTTCCATTCCGATTACACAGCCGTCCCAGTCTTACTCACGTGAAGGATGTTTCGCACATTGACTGCTGTCAGATTGTGCTGCTTGGCGCCATCCTCTAAGGTACGGTCCAGCCTGTCATCCAGTTTTGGGTCATAAGCCAAAGTCCCTTCCTCTTGACCCCTTCCATCTCGTTTCCTCTTGGTACCCTTTTTCTTTTTCTGCCTTTTCTCACTTTCTTCACTGTCTTGCTCTTCTGCAAATAAACCAAGAGCATCACCAGAATCTCCAAAGCAACTGCTCCCCAAACGTAACCCCAAAAGGCAACCTTGTAAAAGAGAAACCAGCTGCCAGCTGTCCGGCCCTGGAAACCAAAGCTTATGCTGTGGCAGTGGTGGTAACGGTGGAGGTGACAGAACTGTCCTAGTAATAAGACCTAACTTTCTGTCAGGCAGTCTTTACACACTTTATATGTATTCATTCACTTACTCCTAAGTAATACTCCTTATGAAATAGAAACTATTCTTTTTTCCGCTGTACAGGTGGGGAAACAGAGGCTAAGAGATAAGAAAGTTTCTGAAGAGGCAGTATGACAGAGCCATGTTTTGAAGCCAAGCAGTCCAGCTCTGGAGTCAGCAGTCTTAATTATTACTCCACATTGCCCAGATAACGCACAGAAAACCCTCGGTTTGTGGCCCAGTTCTACAGCTTAACAGGGTAACCTTGGCAATAGTCTCGTTTTTTCTTTTATAAAATATAGATATCTGCCTATCAGGGAAGCCACGTAGATTAAGTTAAATAATATATATCAAAGTGCTATATAATCAATGAAACATTATATAAATGTAACTTATCATAATATTACTATTCAATGTAGAAAAGAGAAAAACAACGAACAAAGCTATAAAAATTCCACTCTGAATTACACAAATAAAAAAGGTACACACACACACACACACACAAAAAGATACCAAGTATCTCCATTCTACAAGAAAGGAGCACAAATATAACCAAGAAAAGAAAAAACTTCCTGCCCTGGCCGGCGTGCTCAACGGTTAGAACACTGGCTTGTGCACCAGAGGGTCTTAGGTTTAATTCCCAGTCAAGGGCACATATTGGGGTTGCAGGTTTGACCCCTGGCCCCAGTTGGGGTGCGCTTGGGAGGTAACCAATTGATGTATCTCTCTCACATTGATGTCTCTCTCTCTCTCTTCCTCTGTCACTCCTTCCCTTCCTCTCCACACAGCCTCCTCCGTTCCACCATCTCTAAAAATCAATGGAAAAAATATCTTTGTGCAAGGATTAACAAACAGAAAATACAAATCAACCAATACATAAATAAGTAAAACAGCAAATCGTTGTTTCTCTCTCTCTCCCTTACTCTAAAATTAAAAATGTTCTAAAAAATAAAGAAGTAAAAAGCCTACAACTATTGTCATGCATAATGGAGAAACACTGAACACCTTACCCCAATTTCAGAAATGAGACATGGATGCTCACTATCACCACTTCTAACCTACAGAGTAATTTGCAATATATGAAAAAAGAAACCACAGGGGTTCACTTAAAGCCACTTAAGTTGAATAAAGAAGTCTTTTTACTTGTCTGTATGTGTTATATTGCACAAAAATATAGTTCAAAGAATTTTTAGGGAGGACTAATTCTATAACCTATTAATTCCACCCAACGAAAATAAAGTACATATGCTCACCGGGAGATCTATAGTACAATGTTCACAGCAGCACCATTCAGAGTAGCCTACAACTAGAAATGATCCTTATGTCCATTAAGAGTGGGGTTTTTTTTGCTTTTATTTTAGAGAGAGAGAGAGAGGGAGAAACATCTATGGTTGTCTTCTGTATGCACCTGACCAGGGATCAAACCTGTAACCTGGGTATGTGCCCTGACCGGGACTCCAACCCACAACCCTTCGGTGCACTCCAACCAACTGAGCCACACTGGCCAGGGAAGAGTTGAATCGATAAAGAAAATGTAGAACATTCAACAACAGAATACTACATAGCAAAGAAAATGAACAATCCACAAATACATGAAACAATGTGGACCAATTTCATAAATATATAGTTAAGTGAAAAAAGACAGTCACACAACATACTTTATATTCCATTCATACAAAGTACAAAACAGATGAACCAATCTATGCTGCTAGAAGTCAGGATAATGGTTACCCAGGGGTAAGGTGTTGGTAATAACTTAAAGGGAGTACTTTTGAGTACAGGTAATATTCTGTTTCCTTTTTTTAAAAAAAATATATTTTATTGATTTTTTACAGAGAGAAAGGGAGAGGGATAGAGAGTTAGAAACATCGATGAGAGAGAAACATCGATCAGTTGCCTCCTGCACACCCCCTACTGGGGATGTGCCCGCAACCAAGGTACATGCCCTTGACCGGAATCGAGCCTGGGACCCTTCAGTCCCCAGGCCGACGCTCTATCCACTGAGCCAAACCCGTTTTGGCTCGCATTCTTTTTCTTAATAAAAATGTTTAAACTCCAGGAGTTCAGAGCCTCTGATCCACTTTACAAATAAAATAATAGTTACTCCGGGAGAGAAAGAAAAACATCAATGCGAGAGAGAAGTATCAATTAGCTGTCTCCCATACATGCTCCAATTGGGGACCAAACCTACAACTCAGGCATGGGCCCTGATCGGGAATGGAACTGGAAACATTTGGTGTATGGGCTGACACTCCAACCAATTGAGCCACCCCGCCAGGGCAGTAATATTCTTTTCTTGATCTGGTTGGTGGCTACACAGGTGCATTCAAACTCTGAAAATTCAATAAACTTTTATATCTTAGGATATGTGCAGTTTTCTGCATATTGTACTTCAATAAAGAGGGTTAATTTTAAAATAAAAAAGGAAAGAAAGAAAAAGAGAGCCTACCCATTGGAATAAAGAGTCCATCATCCTCTATCTCTTCCTCGGCTTGGTGATCTGAAGTCCTGAATGGCTTTCCTTGAGGAGACGCACAGGCATCTGGCTGAGATGATTTCCTAGGCTGGGCTCCTAGTTTTACAGAGTGGCTGCCTGATGGCAATAAAGGCATCTCTTCTCCAGAATGCATCTGAGGTTTTCCTGGAAGAATTACAAACACTGCTTCACACTTTCACCATTCTTAGTCATACTCTACTGTAGAAATCAGGATCTTGTTATAAAGTCCTTTGTAGGTAAATAACTTTGTTAATGATGCTTATACTATACAGGCATTCCTCTCTCTTAAAGACAGTGTCCTAAGAAAAATATTGAAATATGCTCACATCCAATTTACTCATCTATAATGTCAGGGAATTGTAGATAATTGCTAAGATCTTTCTAGCTCTATTACACTGAGAGCTATGCATTTATTTCCTACTAGAGGCCCGATGCATGAAATTCATGCAAGAGTAAGCCTTCCTTCCCTCAGCACCCGGGACCTGGGCTTCCCTCACAGCCCCGGCTTCTTCCGGAAGGTCCTCGGGTCTAATTAGCATATTACACTTTTATTATTATAGATAGAAAAATCAGATTCATATGGGGGGAGGGGAAGTGTTATATTGCTGATGACAAAGGGACAATTTATATAGTTGACCATTAACATCACATTTAGTTAACTATAAATGATATACATTATAGAATGTGGTTACCAGAGGGGAAGTGGGGCGGGGAAGGACAAAGACGTAAAGGGGGTCAAATACATGGTGATGGAAGGAGACTAGACTTCAGTGGTATAAGCAGACAGATGTCATATTATAAAGTTCTACACCTGAAATTTGCACCATGTTACTAACCAATGTTACCCCAATAAATCCAATTTTTTTAAAAATCTCTAGATTCCATTCAATAGCTAAGTGACATTGAACCCCTACTTAATTATCCATTCCTTGTTTAGCACTCTAATCTTGTATTTTTTTCCAGTTCTTCCTGTCTTCGTGTCACCATTACAACTTAGTTTATAGAAAGAAATTTAACAATCAGCCCCTCAAATATGTTCCCCATTATGACAGCATGCTTCACCATCCCCCAATCCAGATACCTTAAATCACAGCAGTCTCTGAGCAACATTAGTTATTTCTTTGTCAAGTCTAAATTATACTCTTTATTCTCTATTCTTTATAAGGTCTTAAGGGGATAACAGCATGGCTGTGAATACCTTGATCTGCCCTTTCTTTCTGAAGCCCTGCTACATTCCCACACAAACACAGCACACAAATTAATCACATGTTGTCTTATACTGTTCCAAATGTTTATGTCTTGTCTTTCCAACTAAACTATAAGCTTCCTGAGGTTAGAACTATGTCTTCTGCTTCTTTTATGCATCAACTAGAGGCCCGGTGCATGAAATTCATGCACTTGGGGGAGAGGGGGTCCCTCAGCCCGGCCTGCCCCTCTCGCAGTCTGGGAGCCCTCCGGGGATGTCCAACTGATGGGTTAGAAGAACCCATTGTGGCCCTCGAGTTAAAAAGTTTGCCCACCCCTGGCTTAGAACCGAAGCCGGCTGTAGCTAAAGAGGCGGGAGAGGCTCCCGCTACCGCCACTGGGCTCACCAACCGTGAGCCTGGGTCAGGGCTTCTGGTTGAGCAGCCCTCCCCCTGTAAGAGCACACTGACCACCAGGGGGCAGGTCCGGCATTGAGCGTCTGCCCCCTGGTAGTCAGTGTACATCATAGCAACCAGTCATTCCACCATTCAGTTGATTTGCATATTAGCCTTTTATTATATAGAGTTAGCTATCACCTACAGGAAAAGTTCAAACACCTGAGCATGGAAAATAAAACCCTTCACAATCTAAGCACAATCTACCACTCTGAAGTCATCTCTCACCACTTCTTCCAAGCAATGTCACCATCTTCTGCCACTGACATCTGAGCTGACTACTGTTGGCCTATGAAACCCTATGCCATCATTCTGTCAAACTGCAACTCATCCTTCAAGTCCTAAGGGTTAGGTAAAGCCTTTCCCAATGCAGTAGTCTCTAAGCCACCGACCCTCCTCCACAAGCCCCACGTCATAGGTATGCACCAAATCACATAGTTCATACCTCCAGACAAGAAAGGATAGAGAAAGGAAAGAAAAGGACACAGAAAATTTAAGGAATGGGAGGGGAGAAGAAAACCTCCACCCATTCATAAAGTTCACTGCTGACCTTCGGAACTCTGCAATTCCAATTCCATGCCAAATCAAGATCCCCTTTCAGAAAAACTAAATTTTGTAAAGGCACTGACAAGAGTGCAGTAGCAAAGGCAAACACAATGCCAAACCACTGACAAGAAAAACATAGCAAGACCATGCACAGCTTACCTCCCTCTTCCTTGACGTCCTCACTAGGCTCTCCTGAAAAAGGCTCCTTTGAGATAAGATGATCACCTCCGTCTTCTTGGGTAACTGGCTTGGGCCTGAGTGTCATTTTCTTCCCTCTCTTTGAACCAGTGGCAAGGAGTTTTTCTTTATCAATGTGTACGTTAAGGGGCTGGGAAGACTCCAAGGAAGGTAGGGCAATTCCCGTTGAGATGGCCATATTAACAGCTTCTAGAACTGCTGCACTTGTGTCCTGGGTGAGTACCCTGGGACTCAAAGATGGATCTTCCACACCAACCTGATTTCCTGCATCCTGCACAGATTCAACCTCCAGACCAGCTGCACTACCATGACTTCGACCCCAGGCCAGTGACACTGACCCCAAGTCTTTAACCTGGTCAGACTCTGGTTGAACAGCTGACTCTAGGTCTAAGTCCTCTTCCTCCAGGTTGCCCTGATGCTGTGGGAACTCAGTCTCTGAAGTTCTTCTCTTCTTACTGGGCAACATTTTAAAAGTCCTACTTTTGTTCCATCCTGAAAGGATAAAAGCAAGTTTTTATCACCTTCATATTAACTATGATAATACTTCCTCAAATATATTTTCACTTACTCATATTCAGTCATGAACACAGTCCTTTATATCAAATGCACCTTATTTCCATTAGGTGAAGTGGACAGAGAGTGGTTAGAGTGTCTGAGTTAAAATCCCAATTCCACTGATTAGTAAATTATCTTGCTTAGTGACTTAACCTCTCTAAACTTCAGTTTCCTCCACTGTAAAAAAGAACTGTTTTTACCTCATCAGAGTTGTTATAAGAATTACATAGTAGCCAAAGCCGGTTTGGCTCAGCGGATGGAGCGTCGGCCTGCGGACTGAAAGGTCCCGGGTTCGATTCCGGTCAAGGACATGTGCCTGGGTTGCAGGGATTTCCCCGGTGGGGGGTGTGCAGGGGGCAGCTGATCGATGTTTCTCTCTCATCGATGTTTCTAACTCTCTATCTCTCTCCCTTCCTCTCTGTAAAAAATCAATAAAATATATATTTAAAAAAAAAAAAGAATTACATAGTAAATGATCAGTGTCAGTGATTATTATTACCATCAGGAGGGTAGAATAGCACGATGCTGAGACCAAGCAGAGTCAAACTGTCTGGATTTGTTTCCCACGTCTGATTCTCTCCAGCTTTGTGACCATCTATACATTACTTAACCTGAATCTGCTTCTTCAGTCATAAACTAAATTAAAAACAGCAGTTACATCATTAGATAGTAATTTATTAGATCAATAAATGTTCTCCATTTCTGTTTGCATAAACAGGTTATTTCCATTAACAGAAACAATCCAAAAGTAGAATGTGTTTGTTTAAAGAGGTTAGGCCTTGCCCTGGACAGTGTTTCTCAGAGGTTAGAGCGTGCACAGGCCCACACACTGAAGGCTACAAGTTTGATTCCCGCCAACGGTATGTACCTGGGTTGCAGGTTTGATTCCTGGCCCCAGTCCAGGTGTCATGCAGGGGGCAACCAATCCATGTTTCTCTCTCTCTCCCTCCCTCCCTTCCACTCTCTCTAAAAATCAATGGAAAAAAAATATACATCCTCGGGTGAGGATTAACAAATAAATAAATAAAGAGGTTAGGCGATATTAACAGAAATTTTGTGTTGTAAACAAGAGAGAGATTCCTACTGTTCTCCGTACTAAGTTACTTCTGACGCTTGCTTTCAATTCCAGTTATCACAGTTTAGGAGCAACACTAACCTAAATTGGATGGTATCTTCTTTCATGTTCTTCTAGCACCTTTTTGCAACCTCTTTTATAATAATTATAACTTTTGTAATTGCCTCTTGTCTGTCTCCTTCCTATCTGCCTCCACAAAAAAACCATGTGGTTTTTCAGGAAAAGGACTTTTTCAACTAGTACCCCTAGTAAAGAATGAATGAATGAATGAATGAATGAATAAGAGTGTGGCTCCAGCCGGTGTGGTTCAGTTGGTTGAGCATCCTCCCATACACCGAGATCACCAGTTCGATTCCCCGACAGGGACATGCCCAGGTTTCAGGTTCGACCCCCAGCAGCGGTGGAGGCAGCAGATTGATGTTTCTCTCTCATCAATGTTTCACTCTCCCTCTCCCTTCCTCTCTCTCTCTAAAATATCAAAAGCATATTTTTAAAAAGAGAGCATGAACTTCCCTACTCTATGCTTATTTTATGCAGCATTTAGACCAAAGTTAAGCATTATATGCAAACTTTCTAACCAAAAAACTTTACCCAATAAAATAGGTACAAGAACAGAATAAGTTACCTTGTGTTACAGTGAGTTCTTCATCACTGATAATGTTCAAAGTCTGAATGCCCATCCACCAGGGCACTAGATGAACGTCTGGACTACAGGACTGCAAAATGAAGTTCTTTTTTATTTTATTTTCCGTCTTAAATAATTTCCCGTATTTAAGGAGTTGAGAGAAAGAGAGAAACATTGATTTGTTGTTCCACTTATTTATGAATTCATTTGTGGATTCTTGTATGTGCCCTGACCGAGGATCGAACCCGAAACCTTGGTGTATCCTGACGGTACTCTAACCAACGGGGCAGACCGGCCAGGGCAAAGTTCCAACTCTTCAGAGTCTGAACTATAAAGTTAGTTTTAAACCTCCCTAATTCAGCTTCCACAGATCCTAGGAGAGATCTCCCCCCAACTCCAATCTACCAACGCCTTTATCTTGGTAATTAAAGCTCAAGGGCGGGTGGTAAGTGGGGAAGGGGAGTGGGAGTAGCTTAGGCGAGTCCAATATTCTGCAGATGAATTACTGAGGTCCAGAAAGGGG
>NW_006299706.1:1601138-1630097 GCF_000327345.1 Myotis davidii
TGGGAGTGCGTGTGGGGTGGGGTGGTGAGGAGAGAGAATTAAGAATGAAAGAAAAGACAGCCAGCTACCATTTAAAGTCAGCAGCGGACAGGGATCGGCTCCCGGCACTTATAATAATACAGCAATTCTAAAGCGGCTCACCTTTTAGGAACTGGAGTGGGACCAACAGGGTGAACGAATGCAAATCCGAAGGTAGCCCCCGCGCGAGCCCCTCTTGGGGATATTTTCCAAAAGGGGGGCCTGACTGCGCTTTTTACCAGGGGCCGAGCACTGGCCCAAGTCCCCGCGCCCGGCTAGACCCCCTCGGACCTCTACCTTCTGTCCCACACCCCGCGCCAGCCCTCAAACCCGACCCCCGCAGCCTGGACATCCCGCGCCCGGACGTGCAGCTCCCACTCGCCACTTCCCGCCTCACGGCACGGGACACGGTCCCCCCAACAGCGACAGATCCCGCGGAAACTCGGAGTCCGGGCCACCGGAAGTCAGCCGGCGGCAGCAACTTACGTGCGCGCCCCCGAGTCGCGGTGCGCGGCGTCAGGACGTCAAAGAGCGCGCTCCAATCACTGGGCGCCGTCCCACTTACGGGCGGGATGAAGCCGCAAGGCTAGCACGTCTGTGTGGGCAAAAAGTTTTAAGGAAATATCTCTCTTACTCGGACCCAGGCGCTGCTCAAAACAAAACTTGGGATTGTGATTCGTTAGTTTAACTTGACAACGAATCCTTCTTGCCGCGTCACACCTGAACTACGGGGCCAAGGAAGTGGAGAATTCAGAAATTTTCAGAAAGGAATCCCTGGATTACCAATAGGGCAGTTATTTGTACTCGTGAGTCATGGAGTCACTCCATAGTAACTACTACTCATAGCTGTATAATACTCTGCCATTTTACAAAATGCTTTCACTTACGTTACCATAGGTGATTTGATCTCCCCAATAAACCTTATGGAACAGTGGGTATTATACTTTCAAATTTACACGGAACAAATTTCTGGCTCAGTTTGGATAGGTGATTTCACAAAGGTACACAGCTATCAAGGGGAACCGGGTATCCTTAACTCTAGCTTCTAATGCATTGACCCAACGTCCAGGAAGCATAGTTAATGTCCAATATCAATACTTGTGTTTTGAACAAATGAATGACTCCTAGAGCCATGTTCTTTCCACTTTTCTAGAAGAAGGGAATGTCAAAATTGGAAAAATACACTAAACTCTGTCATTTTGCAGGTGAACCACCAACAAATATTTTATGCATTTAAATAATCTATGTAACCTGATCCTGTCTGTAAACAGAATCGATGAAAGTATCCACAGCCAAAATAAAGAGCGAAGTTCATATCCTCAATCACCCTAACTCTCCCAAATGCCAAGGAAGTCCCTAGAAGCTTGGAGTTTCATTTGTGGCTTGCTTTGCAACCTGTAGCATATGGGTATCTTCCCTGGAAAAGTTTTGTTGCTCACAGGGTTTCACATATCAGAGCCTCTGGTCATCTGATGGTTTGCACATGCTCTCTCTCCTAAGCAGCCCTAATCACTTGACACTTTAAAAAAGAAATACGGCCCTAACTGGTTTGGCTCAGTGGATAGAGCATAGGCCTTCAGACTGAAGGATCCCAGGTTAGATCCGGTCAAGGGCATGTACCTTGGTTGCGGGCACATCCCCAGTAGGGAATGGGCAGGAGGTAGCTGATCGATGTTTCTCTTTAAAAAAAAGAAAGAAATATGCAGCGCTGATTAATTTTGGCATTCTTCATTAGTCTTATTTATTTATTTTTAATTTATTTTATTATTTATCTGTTTGTTTTTCAACATCATTTTTTTTAAATCCTCACATAAGGGTATTTTCCATTGATTTTTTTTTTAAAGAGAGTGGAAGAGAGAGGGAAAGACAGAAAGAAATATCGATGTGAGAGAAACATAGATTGGTTGCCTCCTGCACTCGCCCTGGAGCCTGCAACCCAGGTACGTGCCCTTGACCGGAATCGAACCCAGGACCCTTCAGTCCGCAGACTGACGCTCTATCCACTGAGCCAAACCGGCTAGAGCTTCATTAGTCTTTTTTATAAAAACAGCTTTAATTTACACACCACAAAATTCATCCGTTCTACTTGTATAATTAAATTGTTCTAAGTAAATGTTCAGAGTTGTGCATCCATCAGGAGGTTTGACCTTTAGTCAGAGTTTTAGCGTTCCTGAAGTTTAAGAAAGTTTCCATAATAACCTTTAGTGGGCTCAGAAATGCATAACAATAATGGCAACGGATACTGAAATGCAGACATACGGAATTTTGTTTTTCCACAATCCTGGGCTCCCTCTCAGCCGGAACATTCCGCTGCTGTATTAAGCCCAGGGGTTGGGAATCATGATAGCATACCTACATTTCTTACTCTATCCTTGGGGTTCTCTCCTTTAGACCAACAGCCCGTCAGTGGGCGGGGTCTTGTTCTCAGGAAATCCCGGTGATGGGGTCCCCTCCCAGAGATCTTCCGAAAAGGGGCGGGTCCTGCCTTCCGGAACTTTTCGGACAGAGGCGGAGTCTTCTGCCGAGGACCGCTCGGGAGAAGGCGGGGCCTCCCTCGCATCAGGACCAGTCTGGCTGCACCTGCATCCTTAGCTCAGAGCATCCCTGGAGCATCTGAAGAGGCAGCCGCAGCTGGCAACCGGGGACCAGACCGTCACAGGGGGCACCCGCCAGATACCTCCCCGCTCCCCTGACCTAGCGCGGTACAGCGGCGGCCTCGGTTCTGATCCAGGGTTCTCAGAGTTGTCTGACCATTGCAACAGCCTTTACAGCAAGGGCCTCTGATTACGACATGGCCGAAATCACCAATATCCGACCTAGCTTTGGTAAGTACAATCGGTCCAACTAAGCCTGCGGTCATCGAAAGAGTTGTCAAGCTAGGGGAAGCCAGCGGCTGCACAAGGAATGAAGCCCAGACCAGGGTCTTCAAGTGCCAGCCCCGCTAGAATCGGGCCTGTGGAGGTGGGTCGTGGGCAGTGGACAGAGCCTGAACTTAAACTATGGGCTGCAGAGGCTGGGAAGGCTAGAGACATGGAGGCTGGTGGTGGGTGGAGGGCAGGTCCAGGATGCTAAAACCTCGTATGGTGCACCGTCAGCACTGCTGGAGGTGAGAAACAGAGAGTTTGCAGAGGATGCGCACCCCTCCTTCTGGGGGAGGAGAGGTGGAGTAGGCCGAGCCCTCCCCCTTGGGGCACGCAGGGCGGTGCCCCTTCCTCCCCATCCTAGTCCTCAGGCTGCGGGGGAGGGAGATGGCAAGGGGGATGGGGCATCAAGATGGCAGTTTGGAGACTGTGGGCTGTGTGGCTGGCAGCCAGGGGAGGCAGCGGCCTCTAGGGAGAGAGGTGCGGGGGTGGGGAGCTAAAAGGAAGCCACTCCTTAAGCCGGTCAGCTGGATGCTGAGGCTGAGGGGCACCGTGAGCCCTGCGAGTTCTATTCTGCATCGTAATGGTGGGGTCCTTCTGATGCTACCAAATGGCGCTTGGTGCTGCGGGGCTAGGGGATGACGTGATGTCTATTTCTGGGCCTCCTGGCAGTGCCCAGGCGCTTCCTCCCAGGCCTTTTGTTCCCCATTCTCTGGGCTGGCTTTTCAAACAGGGGGACTCACCCGCGCTAGTGCTGGAGCTGGTGGGGGCCCGACCCAGGCCGGAGGGGGAGGGGCGTGAGAGGCCCAGCCCGGGGGAGGCCGCTTTGTGTACCAGAGAAAGCATTACGTCATCTCGGCGCGGCTCCAAGATCTGTTACATTCCTTGGAGCAGAGAGTGGAGTGGAAAATAGAAAAAATGGGAAATAAAAGCTCGAGAAACAAGTTTTTCCTCCTAGGGAATTCCTCCAAAATATGCCAGGGTAACAAACTACCTGTGCTGTTTTCCTGGTGCAAAAAGAAAAAAAAAAAAAAAAAGAACTGCCCTGGGTCTCCCTCAATTCTACTTAACCCCAGTTTGGATGGTAGCAGCCAGTGAGAGTGCTGTCGCCAAGGGCTCCTTCATGTCCCTTAAGAGATCCTAACCCTCAGACAATCCAGAAGTTCTGAGCATCCAGGGTTTGGGTAGGTCCACAATCCAACATGGAAGTAGCTTTTCTCACTCTCCAGTGAGAGGTTTATGGAAATGAGCAAAACCCAGTGTGCTCCATTCTCTCAATATCCAGAAGACATCGGATCAGGGAAAGTATCTAGACAACAGATCACACCCAATTACTACTTGTTCCCACTGATTCTCAAGGCTACATCTTGATGTTTTTGTCTTCCACTTCACCTTCTGCATTGCTATTCTTTGAGTCCTCAATTTCTAAAATAGATGTCTCATTGGAGATTGCATGAGCACCCTATGATTTTCTTTCTGCTCTTTCTTTTTCTTCTTATGCCTTCTTTTCAACATGTTCTTTTTTTCTCATTGCATTTCCCAATTCCTTGGAAAGTGAGATGGTGTGATTTCCTTTAGAAGGAATATTAGTGGCAAAGAGAAACTAAATTTTATCAGCCTTTTACATACTACATTTTATTTAATCCTTACAAATATCCTCTGATGTAGGAATTATTATATATACTTTTTCCAGCTGCGGAAACTGAGGCTCAGGGAGCTAAAGTAAATAAAAGTTACACAAAATAGTGAGGGTAGTGCCAATGTCCGGTTGATGCTAAAGTTTGTTGTCATATCGGTATCACACTGGTCTATTTGACAGGGAAAAGCTGGTTTAGTACAGGAAGTCAGTAAGCAGGTCTGGTCAGGGACTCACAGAGGTGGGCATAGCCCAGATGTGTCTCACAGGCCTTTCAACCCTTGCAGAGGGTTTCCTACACAAGAACCGTTACTTCTGACTTTTTCATGTCTCCTAGAGCACTTCATTTCCAATGCCTTAGCCCTTGGGAGATACACCAAGCCAACGCTCAAGTATCCACCACCTTAGAGTACAAAGGGAGCAAGCGGCATAGGTCACTGCAATTTACAGCTACTTTAAGCACTCACTTCAGATATCAGTTCCAACTTCCTTTTCCCACCAACCTTTTGACTAAAGCAAGACAGAGGGTTCTGAGTCTCAACATCCCCGATTTTCCTAATTAACTGCCTTGAGTGTGGGAAAGAGAGGCAGAGGTTGACAAATAATTAAGAAAAAAGCAGGGCGAAGGTGGGAAATAAGGTGGAGAAAAGCACGTAGGTGATTTATAAATGGGTTGATCTGTTTCTCTTCTTTTCCTTCTCTGTCCTTCTGAAAGATAAGAATCCTTCATCTTCTTTCTTACCCACGCCACCTGCATTTTCAAGCAGTAAAACCCATGGCACGGGAAGCAACAGTGGGTTCCCTTGGGATCACAGAGTAAATTTAAGGTAGAGCCAAAAGGATCACTCCAACGCCTCCCAACATGGCCTTTAGATCTCTCTTTCAAATCACTCTCAAAAATACACCTGTCTCGGTAGTTCCCTGCTTTCCCCTTCTCACAGAGACAATCAATGTTCAGTTTCACTAATCATTAGCAAGCAATTTTCAGGAAAGTCCCTTCTTGGTGAATAGGGAGCCATTTTTTTTTATTTTTTTTTTTAGCTTGTGCCATTTTGATTGACAATTGAAACCAATCAATTGTTCAAATAAATAGTTACTGACCTTGTGTTAGATGCAAGAGACTCAGGGATTCAGAGATGAACAGGATGTCATTTCTGCTTGCTCTCAAGGAGCTGAACACCAAGGCTGTCCCATTTTGTGAAAACTCTCTCCATAATAACTCATTTCACTTAATGCTCTGTGAATAAACCCTGTTATTATTTGGTATGGACATGGTCACCTTGATTTATTTTGTTAATGGCTTTATTCCTTAACTATATTATTTTAGAATGTAACTCCTCCTTTTCTTTAACAATTTATTTTTATTGATTTTAGAGAGAGGAACATTGATTGGTTGTCCAATTTATTTATGCATTCATTGATTGCTTCTTGTATGTGCCCTGACCGGGGATTAAACTCAAAACCTTGGTGTATCAGGTTGAACTCTAACCAACTAAGCTACTTGGCCAGGACTAACCCCTTCTTTTCTTACCTGGTCCCAGCTTTCATGAAACCATGGAATGTCTGAAGTAGAAAAAACATTGAAGATATTTAGCACAATCTCCATGGAAGAAATCCCTTTTAGAATATCCCTAACGAGTGGTGATTCAACCTCTGAAAGTTTTCAATTATAGATTCACTGCTTTATGAAGCAATCTGGGCTATTGTGAGGCAGTTGAAATAATAATTTGACTCTTTTTATTGAGTCAGATCTGTCTTCCTACAGCCTGTACGTGCTGGTGCTGGGCCTGCCTTCCAAAGTCAAATCAAATCACACCTTCTTCCATCACAGCATCTTAAATAATTGAAGACAGTTATTATTCCTAGACCTCTCAGCTCCTTCAGATCCTTCCATTTTTCTTCATTGGATGTGGTTCCCAGATCTTTCACCATCTTGATTATCCATAATGTAAAGACACTTTGGTGTCAGGCAAACCAGTATTTAAATCCCATCACTACCATTTGCCATTACTTGGCCTGGGGCAGATTTGAGCCCCCAGGTCTCTCCATTGTAAAGTGAGTATATTAATAGTTCCTACTTAATGAGTCCTTTGATTCAAAGAGAGGAAGCTCTAGCTCAATGCCTGGCAGGGACATAAAAAGTGTACAACCAAAAAAAAAAGCAGTGTTTATTCCTGTCGGTGCTAGACAGTAGACAGAACACTCCATATGTGTTGTGGCCAGTGCAGATGAAATTATACTACCCTCCTGTGATCCAGACATCGTATTCAAAGTATAAGTTGGCTCTAGCCTAATTATATTCCACGCTTGTGGTCACCTGATTTTTTCTCAGACTCATCAAGTAAGGTCTCCCGTTGCTTATTGACAGGTTTTAAAAACCAAATAGAATTTTAAATTTTCCTTGAGATATGTCATCATATTGACCTCACCCTCTTTTTCCAATCTGTGGAGGCTGTTTTGAATTTACGAACTCATTTGTTCACTGAACACTTACTAGGTGCCACATGGTTCTGGGACCTGGGGATATAGCAGTGAACAGACAGAAATTCGGTATTCTTATTAAGTATATCTGGTGAAGAAAAACAGAAATTGTTGGGCGTAAGAACTACTATGAAGAAAAAATAAAGCAGGTAATAGGGATATTATCTCCCTCGGGGCAGTCAGAAAATGCTTCTCTGATAACGAAGTTTGCACAGAGGTCTGCAGTGAGAGGCAGAGAGCCCGGCAGACCTGGTGAAAGGATGCTCCAGGAAGAATCTGGAATATTCTGGAGTCACACTTATTTTCTGATTTCTCCCTGTCCAAATCTTTCCTTAAAAAAGTAATGTGGGGTTTATGTTTATGTTTCTGCTTCTATTGAAACAAAATTATATAACATTTCAAATTCAAGGGACCATATTATGGCACAGTGGGTTTCAATATTTGTGATTACCACAGAGGATTATAATTTGTGTGTGTGTATACACATATACATTACATGTTATTAAAATGCAATATATAAGTATATATATGCAAAACATAAAGTAATATGGGGATAGTTACAAAAATAGTAATGGGGATGTAAGGTACAGCATAGGAAATATAGTCAATAATTTTGTAATATCTATTTATGGTACTATTTGGGTACTGGAAATATCAGGGGGAACACTTTGTAAAGTATATGATTGTCGGACCACTAAGTTGTACACCTGAAATTAATACAAAATAATATTGAATGTAATTGAAAAACTTAAGCAAGTCAAGTAATGTAGAGAACTAGAGGCTGTATCTAGACCAATTGGATTCAGTGAACTTAAAGGAGAAATAACCCCAAACCTAATTATCTAAGACAGAGGCGAACTTGTGTGGGGAAAAGACAGGTAAGACTAGAGGAAGGGAAGGGAAAAATCTGTTTCTCTTTAATTACTTGTTTATTCAACAAATATATATATTAAGTGTCTTTAGTGCTGGGGCTATAGAAATAAACAAAACAAACAAAATCCCTGTCTTCATGAAACTTATATTCTAGTGAAAATAGATAATCAACAGTAAATTTATATGTGTGTCTATATATATTCTTGTGTATGTGAGTGTGTATGAGAGAGAGAGAGAAAGAAAAAGCAGACACATGGAGAAAATTAAGCAGGGCTAAGAAGTGTGGGTCTTTGGGATGGAGAAGGTTGCACTTTTAAATGCAAAGATCTGACTTTTCCACAGTCTCTCTTTTTCTCTTTCTAAAATTCTTCTATTTGTAAATGCCTAGGAGCTGGAATTTGAAACATATTTTAAAAGTACTTAAACCCTCCCTGGCTGGTTTTCTCAGTGGTTAGAGCATCAGCCCGGGTTCCAAAGGGTCTCAGGTTCGATTCCCTATCAAGGGTATGTACCTGGGTTGCGGGTTCAATCCTGCCCCAGTCAGGGCACCTGCAGGATGCAATCAACTCATGTGTCTCTCTCACATCGATGTTTCTCTCGCTCTCACCCTCCCTCATTCCCTTCCACTCTCTCTAAAAATTAATGGGAAAATTACCTCGGGTGAAGATTTTAAAAAGTACTTAGACCCACTGTTCTTATTACCACCCACCCACTTTTGCTACCCTGGAGCAACCTACTACAATGATCCGAAGTCAACCCCACATCCTTTCACCCTACCTGCCAGTAAGTCAACACAGTCCCACTGTTTACAAACCCTGTCCGGGGTGCAGTGGAATACCCTCCTGAGCCCAGACACGCCTTGTGCCCTTGTGTAACAGTTGAGGTGAATGGGTTCCCGTGTAAAAAGGTGACCTTACAAGACTTACAGGGCAGTTTATGTGAAACCAATCATTATCAGCAAACCAAGTTCCTAAGTGCTAAGGGAAGGCCAAGACAATGACAGGGAGTTGGGTGACTTCAGGGAAGTCTTTCTGGAGAAGGTAAACATTTCACTCAGGTTTGGTGGGAAGGAAGGGCCGTGGCTTGGTTGAGTGGATGGATGAGGGCATTGCCAAGGGAGGGGATAAGTTCACAAGCCCAGATGAGCAAATTTTGTGTTGGAGGCTCGGTTGGGAGGAACGTGGCTCCAGCAGAGGCACCAAGTAGGAGAGCTCCGGAAGGGGGTTGAGGTCCACCTGCCTTAACGCATCTCTGTTCTCACCTTCAGATATGTCGCCGGTGGTGGCAGGCCTTCTCGGGGCCTCTGTACTGGTGGTGTGTGTCTCGGTGACCGTGTTTGTCTGGACATGCTGCCACCAGCAGGCAGGGAGGAAGCACAAGAACCCACCGTACAAGTTTATCCATATGCTCAAAGGCATCAGCATATACCCAGAGACCCTCAGCAACAAAAAGAAAATTATCAAAGTGCGAAGAGACAGAGATGGCCCCGGGAGGGAAGGTGGACACGGGAACCTGTTGGTGGGTGCGGCAGAGGCCGGCCTGCTGGGCCGAGACAAGGGTCCCAGGCCACCCAGCTCTGGATCTTGTCTCGGCCAATTACCCATCAAGGTGGACTATGGGGAAGAGCTGAGGAGCCCCATGGCAAGCCTAACCCCCGGGGAGAGCAAAACGAGTTCTCCATCGTCTCCCGAGGAGGACGTCATGCTGGGGTCCCTCACCTTCTCCGTGGACTATAACTTCCCCAAAAAAGCCCTGGTGGTGACGATCCAGGAGGCCCACGGGCTGCCCGTGATGGACGACCAGACCCAGGGCTCTGACCCCTACATCAAAATGACCATCCTTCCCGACAAGCGGCACCGGGTGAAGACCAGAGTGCTGCGGAAGACCCTGGACCCTGTGTTTGACGAGACCTTCACCTTCTACGGCATCCCCTACAGCCAGCTCCAGGACCTGGTGCTGCACTTCCTCGTTCTCAGTTTTGACCGCTTCTCTCGGGACGACGTCATTGGGGAGGTCATGGTGCCGCTGGCTGGGGTGGACCCCAGCACAGGCAAGGTACAGCTGACCAGGGACATCATCAAAAGGAACATCCAGGTGAGGAGGAAGTGTGGGTGGGGGAGGATGGTAGGTTGGGGGAGACAAGATCTTAGGGGACACATGGGAGGGGGAGGGGGAGGGGATGAAATGGGTGGCAAAGGGGGACTGTGGGGCGGAAGCTCTCACCTACCAAGAATAAGCCATGGTCAGAGTAAGACAGAGGGCCTGGCAGGTAAGGTCTCCTCGAGGAAGCAGCTTCCAGGGGAGAGAGAGACAGGTGGCTCCTGAAATTCCACTTAGTAGCTGGTATCCTGACACTGCACCCAGCCTGCTTAGCTGTAGTGTAGGGGCTAATTCCCCCCCCACACACACACACACAAATAATATGTGATCTTCCTCTAGCAAATTTCTCACAGCTGAGAAACGTTGAAAGTGGTTCAATCATTTCCCCCTCTGCTTTCCTTTCCCAGCCCAAACCTAGGGGTATAAATAGTATCATGTCTGGATGTCTTTTAGTAACCATTTTGTAAATGCGATTAAATGAATTGCTTCACCTCTGAGCCCTTGAGCCAGGCCCAAACCTTTGCTACAGATATTTCTCTCTCTATTCCTCCTCTCTGTTGGCGTGAGAAGGGGGGATGGGGAGGGGAGAGCCTTCTCTCCCACTGGGCTAGCATTGGCTCTTGAGCTGTCATTTCAGGGGTACAAGAAATGTGTACCTGTCCTCCATTAGTTCTTTCACTTCCTCCACAATTGGGGAAACAATGCCGTTCTATGGTTAAGCCCTGAGGCTCTGGAGTTGGACTGCCTGACTTCATGTTCCAGCTCACACCCTTTTCCGGCTGTGCGACATGGGAGAAAACCCTTCTAAGCTTTTTTTCCGCCCAATGTAAAATGGAGCTAATATTACCTTCCTTACAGGAGTACGTGGCTCAAATGAGATAATATCCCTGGTATATCAGTGCCCTAGGGGAGCTTTTACTTTAGTGGAGGAAAGACAAACAATTTTGGCAATTACCATATTGGCAGGTGCTTTGAAAGAAGTTGTTGACATTTTAACTCAGAGTTTCATTTATTTTTTTCAGGATTAAATATAAGTGGTTAATAGCAAGGGCTTTGAAGTCAGACCTGAATTTTAATCCAGGACACTGGGCAGGGGGCATTTACTAAACGTCCAGGGGCGCTCTTGGCATGAGCCCAATTTCTTCCTATTTTATTAACTCCCCTCAGGGAGGGGTAAGCCAGGGCTGCAATCCTTAGCAACACATTCCCTGGGAGAGGCCCCACACAGGACATCCAGAGCCTGTGCGACCCCCCACCAGAGCCTTCCCACCGCCCGGCTTCCCAACAGTGTTCTCCCCAACCGGTAACCATGGGCAGGGCTGTATTCCAACCCGAGCCATGACCGTCATTCCCCACTCATCTGGCTAAACACTCATCCTGGTGATTCCCTAGCACTGCAGCCTCCAATGCCTGCCCGAAATCCTCCCGACCGTAGCCAAGAGTCTGCCCTTTCTGGGTCTCCCCTGAGCTCATCAGTTAGAGCTGCTCGGGCCGACTCCACGCTGTCTGTAAAGAGCTTTTTTGTTTTGGTCTGTGTAAAGCTTTCCTTTATAATATGGGGCCCAATTATCTCCCTCCAAAGATTCCTGCGTGGTGGTGAGAATTGCGTTTCTCTATATAGCTCCCCACTACTAACTGTATTTCCTGGCCTTTAGCAGAGAATTCATCTCTTGTTCTTTCCATTATACAGTGCAGTCCGGTGGAAGAAGCCCAGGACTGGTCATCACTTTTTACTCTGTCCCTTTCATTACCTTATTCTGGGCAAGTGGCTAACATCTCTGGGCCTCAGTCTCTCTCTAGACTGGATCATGAAGTTTACTAGGATCACTTTATGAGAGCACTCTTGGTTCTTATGAACATACAAAAGGATATAAGAAGCATGAAAAATGAACTCTTTATGATGAGTAAAAGGAGATCATGATAAAAACTCTGTAATACCCAAAATCTCTGAGTTGGACTTTGGGACTTGATTTTTTATTTTTTTAGTGGCAAGCAGCTTTTTTCCTAGTATTTTATTCAGATAGAAATTGCCGTGCATTTATATTCCCACGATAAATTCCCCACAAGGAGAAGGGAGACACTGCAGAGAGGGCTGGAGAATAAAAAGGAGACGCTGGGAAAAGAGAATTACCGCGTGGGTAACAGAGAGTTGTTAGACTCCTAATTTCTTCAGGTCATTGTTTTCCTGCCTTTCCTCTGTCCAATCCAGTGTTGATGACCTGGGACAATGGCCACTTAACGAAAGGATTCTTAAAATCTCAGATTTACAGGGGACCTTAGAGGTCATCCATTCTAGCCAAAGGGACTGAAAAGAGAGAAAGAAAAAGGACTGTCCCTTTCCCAGGAACAATAAAGGAGGTTGCTCTGTATGTGTCCTGGGGAGGAGGAGAGGGAGGAACATGAAGGGTTTTGTTTCTTTTGTTTGCCCGTGATTGTGATTGATGTGGAGGTGGCCCTTCGTACTGCTCACCCCAGGAAAGGTTTATTGTGGATGTGTGGCTAGCAGATCATCCAGGGAGGGGCTCTGCTAGTTCGAGGAAATAGGTTTCTCCCCCGCCCAAGTGTTCCTGTGTCCGTCCGTCTGCTTCAGGACCCATGCTCCTGGTCCTCTCTCCCACCGAGGGCGGGCAGAGCCTCCCAGCTCTGTCAGGCACAGACAAAACCCTTTCTCCCCCTTGTCCTTCTGCTTGTCTGCCCCACAACAGGGTCTTTGCCTCATTAAGCCCCGGGACTGGGAAACACAGCCCGCTCCCAGCCCTTGACAAAGAGCCTTTGAAAAAGAGCCATTGGCAATGCTACTTGGAATGGGATTGGGTGGGAAAAGAAGGGGAGGAGAATGAGGGGACGTAAAACTGTTCTTCGATACAGAATGGAATGGCATTCAGGTAGTGCTGCGGCTGCAGACTTGGGCATCACAAAGGGGCAGCTGAATGGGCACTGGCAGTCTGCCCAGGTAAAATGACAAAGGTGAGGGCGGCCAGAAGGAAAACAGTTGCCCGAGGAGTGATTTTAGGGGAGAAAAATATTAAAAGGGGAACCAGAAGTTGTCTACTTTCTCAAAGACCTAGGGAAGGGACATGGAGGTTTAGATTAGGGAGATTTTGCTATAATGAATGATTTAGGAAACAGTTTTAAACAAATATTCAGGAAACCTAAACTATAATACTGTAGTTAGTGGCAGGTTTTTTTTTTATTGATTGAATTTGAGAGAGAGGTGGGGGGTGGGAGGGGAAGAAACATCAACGTGAGAGAGAAATACTGGTCAGTTGCCTCCCACAAGTGCCCTGACCAGGGATTGAACCTGCAACCTGGGTGTGTGCCCTGACCTGACCGGGAATTGAACCTGCCACCTTTTGGCGTATGGGACAATGCTTCAACCAACTGAGCCACACCAGCCAGGGCTAAAATTCTGTGTTATTTTTTTAAATCAAATATCCCTTTAACCCCACATATCCTTCTTCTGTATATAAAGTTAGAATTATATTGAAAGATTGCATATTTAATATTTAGATACCAGTATTCAAGATGGCCCCAGAAATAGATATCAAATCTATTTAACATTTCATTATTCGTGGAAACGGAGGAGAGCAATGGCCCAAATAATCCAAAGGTTCTTGCTTTCTAGATCAGCTCTGGCTGCTGGGACTTTCTGTGATGCTGGAACTGTTCTCCATCTGCTCTGTCCAATGTGGTAGCCACACATGGCTGTTGACCATTTGAAATATGGCTCCTGTGACTGAGGAACTAAACTGTTAATGGATTATAATTTCAATAGACACATGTAGCTAGTGGCTACTGTATTGGATAGCTCAGTTCTGAAATGTTTTGGAAGGCATTTGATTTTCTTTCTCATGGGGATTAATTTCCTAATGCCATTTGGCTGTGGGTAATAGGAGTAAAAAGGCGTTTACATTCTCTGGTTGTATTCTGATTTGTGTCCAAAAGAAGCAGCCCAGAGGTATACTGGTTGGCAAGGGCAACCAGCCTGTGACTTTAAACGGGCTGAGGGTACTTCCTGTGGGTATCATCGAAACCAGACAATATGTATGTTATGGGCAAGGAAAAAATGGGAGACTTCAATCTAGTAGAGAAAAGCTATCACATCTTTTTTAAAGTCTATTCTCTTTTGTACTTCAGTTTCAAAATTAAATTTTAGTTAGTCATATTCTATGCCCTATGAGAGACATTTTCATATGCACCTGGTATGAAACATTGTCTTGAGAAATTTTTTAAACCACATGAAATAATCGAATTCCTTATTATCACAATTTTATTCCTTGAGATAACATAAGGCTTATAATCAAAACATAAACTATTAGGTTTTCCCCCTTGTTTTTCATTGATAAGCTGGTTAAATTACTGCTGTTGTCCTTTCCTGTAGACACATCTGACAGAGCACTAGCTTGTAGCTTTTTTTTTTTAATATATTTCTTTATTAATTTCAGAGAGGAAGGAAGAGGGAGAGAGAGATAGAAACATCAATGATAAGAGAGAATCATTGATTGGCTGCCTCCTTCACGTCCCTACTGGGGATCGAGCTCGCAACCCGGGCATGTGCCCTTGGCCGGAATCGAACCTGGGACCCTTTAGTCCGCAGGCGGACACTCTATCCACTGAGCCAAACCGGCTAGGGCTAGCCTGTAGCTTTTTGAGGGTAGGACTCTTCATTGTCTGTTTTTTCAGCCCTAGCTGCTGGCAGAGTTCCTGGCACTTAGTAAGTGCACAATGAATCATTTGATGGACATGTAAGGCTGGTAGTGAAAATAGTCTATTTTTGCTCAATCTAAGAAAAATTCCTGAAATAGGTGACATTTCTTTGGGACTATGAATAATACAAGGAATAAGATTTGATAGTAGGCCCTGGCCTGGGTGGTTCAGTTGGAGTATCATCCATATACCAAAAGGTTGCGGGTTTGATTCCCAGTCAGGGCACCCATACCCAGGTTGCAGGTTCAATCCCTGATCAGGGCACGTACAGGAGGCAACCAATTGATGTTTTTCTCTCCCTTCCTCACTCTCTGAAATTGATTAAAAAACAAACAAACATATCCTTGGGTAAGGATAAAATAATAATAATAAGATATACATGTTAATACACACACACACACACACACACACACACATATATGTTGATTTGATAGTGGAGGAATGATTTTGTCTCAGATTTAACTTGTGTCTTAAATTCCTCAAATTCTACCTCCTTTTGTTTTCTTTATCTCAGCCTCAGCCCCACTTTCTAAGCTAGAAACTTAAGAAACAGTCCTCCAACAAGACAAAACCAACAAACAAATATTCCTCCACCTCTCCCCTCTCCCCGACATTTACATCTAATTAGCCACCCACACCTAGAACATCCTGGCAATTCTCCGTGAGACATAGCTTACCCCCCTGTCCAACCCCTCTGCTCTAGCCCTGGCTCCAGGCCTCATCATTTCTTCCTTCGCCTATTGCAGCAGCTCTTAACTGAGCTTTCTGACTTTGGTCCTTCTCCATTTTTCAGCTCTCACCAGAATAATAATATTATTAATGAAATACTAAAAACAACCATCATAACTCTGTCACTCCTATACCTACAGACCTCACCTTGCCCGGTGGTGACTCTGCTGGTTGGCGAGACTGCCCCACTGCTCTTTACCCTCACCTCACCCACCTCTCCGGGTTCCTGACTCATCCCTCCTGCCAGGCACCCCAACATCAGGAACATGCGCTTCTCACCATCCTCTGAACACAGTGTGCCCTTTCAGGGCCCAGTGCCTTGGTGCCAGCCACTCCTGCCACTCTGCCTGATGTGAGCTTCTCTCTGCCCATTGTCTCATGGCCTCTTACTCACCCTCCGTAACTCAGCCCAGATGTCAACTGGCAGCGCCTTCCTGAGTCTCCCAGCAGCGCTTAGACAGGCTTCTTACTTCTCTGTTTACTCCATCTGTGTCTCTTCTATGCACAGTGAGCTCCTTGGGAGCAGCTGGGTCCGGGCAGCTGTGGCCCCCGGCACCAGAAAGTAGTGAGCCAGGGGTGTAAAATGTTCTCGGAGGACTAGCGGTTTTTCCCAAGTTCACAGTGAAGCCTAGAAGACACTTTACAGATGGAGAGGCAAAGATGTTGGCCCAGGGAAGAGAGCGACGACTGGAGAGGACACCTGAAGTGCAGGACTGAGGCAGGCGGGGCAGGTGCGGCTGTCCACCCTGTGGCGTGGAGGAGCGCAGGCTCCGAAAGGCCAGGGACTTGCCCAAGGCCAGGTG
The DNA here is from genome assembly GCF_000327345.1 of Myotis davidii. Lineage (NCBI taxonomy): Eukaryota > Metazoa > Chordata > Mammalia > Chiroptera > Vespertilionidae > Myotis > Myotis davidii. The sequence goes on from NW_006299706.1 coordinate 1,617,347, forward strand.
CTGCGGAAGCGGCAAAGTGAAGGCTCAGATCCAAGTGTCCTGCCTCCCAGTATACGTGTTTATCACAAGAACCAAATGAGGAAATAGGAGAGAATACACTTTTGTCGCGCACACTGTACTCCAGGCCCTGTGGTGTCACAAAATTTAACTTATTTAATCCTTTTAATAATCCTCTGAATGAGGTACCATTTTAAAAAATATTTTATTTACTAATGAGAGACATAAATTTCTTGTTCCACTTAGTTGTGAATTCATTGGTTGCTTTTTTTAAAAAAAATATATTTTATTGATTTTTTACAGAGAGGAAGGGAGAGAGATAGAGTTAGAAACATCCATCAGCACGCCCCTGCACCCCCCTACTGGGGACGTGCCCACAACCCAGGTCCATGCCCTTGACCAGAATCGAACCCGGGACCCTTCACTCCGCAGGCTGATGCTCTATCCACTGAGCCAAACCGGTTAGGGCTCATTGGTTGCTTCTTGCATGTGCCCTGACTGGGGATCAAACCCGCAACCTTGGTGTCTCAGGACGACACTCTAACCAACCGAGCCACCCGGCCAGGCCTTTAGGTGCTATTTTTATCTCCATCTGCTAGGTGAGGACACTGAAGTACTCCAGAGATGTCAAGTAAGTGGTCCCAAGCCATACAGACGACAAGTAGCCCATCTGAACGCGGGCCAGGTTGGCCTCAGAGTCTGGGCCCTTAAGAGCGGGGCTGTGCTGCCTCTCCATGCAAATGATCTTATTTAGCATCCGGATGATAAGGAGAACATCTCCTCTTACCCCTTCTTGGGGGATGGGCACCTGCCGTGCAGCCTTCTCCTCCCTGTGTTCCTCCCCAGCCTCCCTTCCCTCTCCCCGGCACACTTTCCGTGCCGTGCCCGGCTCCCCTGCCAGGATTCTCACGTGCCGCTTTTCTTCACAGAAGTGCATTAGCAGAGGGGAGCTCCAGGTGTCCCTGTCGTACCAGCCTGTGGCACAGAGGATGACGGTGGTGGTCCTCAAAGCCAGACACCTGCCGAAGATGGATATCACCGGGCTCTCAGGTAGCAGCTATTTACTCCAACCTACTTCTAAGTGTCTGAATGACACCCCCTCCTCTTGCCTGAGGCCCAGATACCTGCCCTACACACACACACACACACACACACACACACACACACACGTCAGGACCCCTCATACCTGTCGCTTTACATGCGTTCCTCTCTGTGTCTCCTTTCTCTTCCTGGGGACTATCTAGGTTATAGATTTTCCTAGCCAAATGGGACCTTGACCTTTGGTGAGATGCCCCAGCAGGAGCCCATGCCAGGTGCTGAGTCCTTGCTCCAGGCATTGATTGTCCTGTCACTAAGACCACGTAGGGGTGGCCACCAAAGAGATGGACAGCAGAACCCCCTCTCCCCAGCATGAAACCACCATTACAGAGGAGAGGACTGTGTCATAGGCCTGTCTTCCTTTTTCCGTTTTACCTCTTCGGCGGCCCCAGATCCTTACGTCAAGGTGAACGTCTTCTACGGCAGAAAGCGCATTGCCAAGAAGAAAACCCACGTGAAGAAGTGCACTTTGAACCCAGTCTTCAATGAGTCTTTCATCTATGACATCCCCACCGACCTCCTGCCCGACATCAGCATTGAGTTCCTCGTCATCGACTTTGACCGCACCACCAAGAACGAGGTGGTAGGGAGGCTGATCCTGGGGGCGCACAGTGTCACAGCCGGTGGCGCCGAGCACTGGCGAGAGGTCTGCGAGAGCCCCCGCAAGCCTGTGGCCAAGTGGCACAGCCTGAGCGAGTACTAACCCTGTGCCCCTCGCCTCCAACCCCAGGGCCAGGCTGGGCAGGGACATGGTGGGGAAAGAGGTGGCAGAGAGAAGCGGACTCAAAACCTCACTTTAGTTGTAGAAGAAAATTTCTTACAAAATAAACCCGACAAAGAACACCCCACATGACCACAGCTGCAGATCAGTTCGTAGAGATGATGATTTCTCTCCTTGGCAAGGCACTAGCAATTCTTTTTTTTTTTTTTAATGGGGAAAAAGAGAGAGGGAAAGACCTCTACAAGTTTATATATAACGATGTAACCTATCCTTGCATGTCTAATACAAACTGAAGAAATTAGCCTAGCTGCCAATATCAAGTGACAGATTTTAACCCATGAAAACTGTGTTTTGTGCCGAACTGTATTTGCTGATTACCTGAAATTGGCCTCTTTTTATTGGGCTTCTCTGAGCAGTTACTCTCCCCACCTCCGCAAAGAATATTTTGCTCTTGTAAAACCTCATATTTTCATTGTCCCCATCTTTTCTTCCTATTACCTCTGACATCTCTGCTCTTTTATTGAGCTCCAGGTCAGAGGTCCGTAGTAAGCCAAGAAACAAAGGTGGACTGGATTAGGCCGGGTTTTCAGGAGAAAGACTGTTTGAGAGATGGGGCGTTTTTGCTGTCAGCTCTCCTGCTATGAAGGGGTAGACGGCAGCCTCTGATTAAATTGTGATGAAGCACAAGGACACATGAGACTCATGAGGCAGCACTGGGTTGACAAAACAAGATGATGTCTCTAATGAGAGCTTTGGAAACCCCAGCTTCAGCTATAGGATAGTACCAGTGAACACATCCTGCTGATCCCAAACGCTATTTGCAGGTATGAGGACAAGGAGAGGAGAAATGAGATGGCTGTGACCTCCCTTTCCCAGCTGGATATGGAAGCGACAGCTATTTCTGGTTGACGGGTTAGAAATCATCAGATGTTGGAAGGATTAAATCGGCCTTTGTTTTTCCAGAAATGCTGACCCTTGAGAAGAAGCTTTAGAGTCTTCTCAAGTAGCTTAGGTGTGGCTAGTGGTTAGTTTTGCTTTGTAAGGCAAAGGGCCTCAAAAATTATTCTCCTTAAATTTTTTAGCAATGACTCTTAAAAATAGCAGTGAGACTGAGTCATAAAGGTAACTTGGATTCTTTCAGGACATCTTTTCCCTCAAAACAAAGTGCTTGGTTCTTGGAACGGATGAGGGGAACCACCGAGTTCAGCCCTCCTTCTGCCAGTGGGCACAGAGGTTGAGAGCATTCAGCATCCTGCTGGGATTAGAATTCAAGTCTCTTTTTACCCCTAGTCCAGCCACGTCTCTAATGTTGAGACTTCTCATGGTGGCAGAGACTTCACTGACAATAAGTATGCTTGGATAGGCAGTTGATATTTTTGCTAGCCTGAAGAGGAACTCTTCGGGGAGGAACTCAAGCAGCAGCTTGAAGGATGGCCTGAGGGATTAGCTAAAATTGAAGGCCCACTTCCATGCGAGAACATCACTTTCTAACTTACTTCTGAGAAGGGAGTTAAAAAGCTGAGTCGCTATGGAGAGTGGTGATGTTGCCTTTGATGTTCCCTTAGCTCTTGTGGATTTAAAACCTATCTGCTCCTCCCCAATCCTTTGGTTGTTGTCTTTTTTTTTTTTTTAATATATTTTATCGATTTTTTACAGAGAGGAAGGGAGATAGAGAGCTAGAAACATCGATGAGAGAGAAACATCGATCAGCCGCCTCCTGCACATCCCCCACTGGGGGATGTGCCCGCAACCCAGGCACATGCCCCTGACAGGAACCGAACCCAGGACCCTTCAGTCCGCAGGCCGACGCTCCATCCACCGAGCCAAACCGGTTTCGGCTGGTTGTTGTCTTTTTTAACCTTGATTCTTGGCAAGGCGGAGCAGTACTGAGCAGGCACAAAGCCCTCTCTGTTCTTGTCCCTGTCAGCTCCCACCCACTACAATCTGACTCACTCTCTCAACCATCAGTTGGGTTCACACCACCACTCTCTGTCCTATACTCCATGGAATGTACATACTGTATCATACGTAGAAGAAAATAATTTTTGTTTTCTAAAAAATGGCATTTTGAGATAGTTTAATGTAAATCTAACGAGAGCATTCTGAAACCCCATTAGGAAAAAATTTTAAATGATTCCTCTTCATCGCCTTAATGTCTGAAGATCAGAAATTGCTGAGCAATCCATTTTTGTTTCCTTCCCAGAAACAATGCAAAGAAGAGGTGGAGACAGTCTGATCTTTGCCCTGCTGTGTGTGCCTCCGTAGCTCCTCCTGGTCTAAGAATGGGAAAACAGCCTCACCCCACTTTTCTCTTTCCCATCTCCTTGCAGCTTTATTCCTTGAACTCGTTGGGTCTACTGAGTAGTGGGTAGTGAGGTGACAGGGGAGGAACCAGTAGTTCTGTAGCCTATGAGCTGCCTCGGTGTTTTTCTCAGAAAAAAAGGCCAAAAGGAAGTACAGGTTTCCTCCCTCCTACCTCAGGCCTGACCCATCGTGCCCTTGACTTTGCTGTCCCAAAGTTTCTTAAGTGACTTGGGCTTTCACGTTTGTTCCTCCCAGAGCTAACTGATGAGGGTGGGAGAGGCATGCCTCTTCCTAAGAGTCAGTTGAAAGACAAGAGAGTCACAGCCTACTTTTTGCACAAGGCACTCACGGTCAGGAATAGGTTAGGGAATGGTCACTTCGGATTTTCCAAGAGTCAGTTCTTCTCTGCTGATATCTTGATTCCTTTGGGAAGACAAGGGTTTCTCCTAATAACAAAAGTCCCTTTATGAGTTATTCCTTCTTTCAGTTCTCAGTGGAGCACAGCCAAGAGGGACATGCTTAGAAACAGTGCTCTAGGTATGAAAACAGAACTGGTTTGCGGGACAGGGGCAGCTTGCTCAGGAGAGGGGATAATGCAAGTCCTTTTTCTTGGAAGGCTTTTATGATGGCCATGATAGTGACATTTCCCTCACCATGATCCTTCTCCAGTGTGGTTGTCTTTCTTTACCTTGTGTCTTCTCTTGTAAAAATGAAACTCAAGAATAAAATAAACGTGTCAAATTAAAAAAAAAAATCTGAAAACGCTAACATGAATCGTGTGAAATTGCATAATGCCGTAACGCTAACCTACAATATGTAATGCTATCTTGTATGTTGAATTTGTTAATGCACCGCACAAGTGCAAAATAAAAACCGACTCCCATTAAATAGAAACAGTGATGTCAGCATGGTTCTCTTGGAAGCCGGATGACGACGAATGAAGTGAATACTCAGATTCTAATAGGATGTTCCAGGGTCTGTTTTCAAAGTGTGGGCCTCAGGCCACCTGATTCAGAATCATCGGCGCACTTGTGGAGAAAATGCACATTCCAGACTCCTGTCCTAGAGACTCTCGCTTGATAGGTGACTTGGTTTACTGTTTGTCCTAGTACTTTTTCTAGTCATTTGCTTTCCCTTCAAAATGTAATTTCTAAGACCATAACCACCAGGGGGAGAGATGCTGGTTTTGAGTGCTGAGAATTACTCTGCCCTTGTAATTGGGAACATTTATTCCAAAAGCAATGCCTAGACTGGCTGAGTTGGTTCACTCACTCATTCATTAATCAACAGCTATTTACTTATTGTCTACCATATGCCACATACTGCGGATACAGCATATTGATAAGCAAGAGTCCTATTCTTATGAAGCTTAGCAGAGGAGAAGCATTAATCAAAATAACAAATGTATACATGCAAACTGATAAATGCTCTGAACGAAAAAAAGCATAGGTACTTTCAACAATAAAGATTTAGAAAAAGAAAAAACATAGGTTAATGCAAGACTCAAGGGTCATATACTGGGGCGATATGACCACTGCAAGTGCTTTTGTGGATTTCTGAGCCTGCCTTAAAGTCTGGAATGATTCAGTTTTCGTATTTTCTCTTAATGGTCCTCCCTGTGTACATGCTTGGGGTAGAGAGAAAGGAAGCAGGAGAAAAAGTCCCTGCTCTTTGAAGTTTCAGTGAAGGAACTAAAAAAATTTTCAAATTATAAAACTAATATAATAAACATAAGAGAATTGAAAAATAAGAGGGGAAAAATCAATCGATTCCAAAACCTAAACAACCGTTTTGTTTTCCAATCTTATTTCCTGTGCATTTTTTCCCTGATAACGTCACTCAGGATCATTATAGAAAACATGTAAAATAATAAGTTCATAGAATAGGAAAAGTACCCATCTAATGATTGTCTAAACATCAATCATTTTGGCACATCTCCTTCCAATTTAACTATCTTATTATTGCAATCATGGCATGTATATAGTATTTTCCCCTACGTAATAGTTTTAAAACTAGGAACAAGATATAACAAAATGATTGTAAGAGTAACTTGGAACTCAGGGTGATTTTGGCCACAAGTACAGGAAACCCAATTCAAAGTGGCCTAAACATTAAGAAAATGTATTAGTTCACTTAAAGGGAAGTTCAAAGGTGGGGGGCAGCCTTCAGAGCTAACTCTGGCAAAGGGTCACTGAAACTAACAGGGATCCAGGTTCTTTCTGTGGGCCAATATGATATTCAAAATAATGAATAGTAAGATTACTCTACTCAGCAAAGCTCTCATTTAGAATTGAGGGCCAGATAAAAAGCTTCACAAACAAGAAAAAGCTAAAGGAGTTCACCAGCAAACCAGTATTACATGAAATGTTGAAGGGTATTCTTTAAGAAGAGATAAAAAATAAGAATAAAATGGCAACAAACATATATTTATAATTGAATCTAAAAATAAAAATAAACAAGAAGTCTAATGACACAAAAAAAGCCAATAATCCAATTAAAAATGGGCAGCCTTGGCCCATGTGGCTCAGTTGATTGACTGAAATGTTGCTGGTTCAGTCAGGGCACATGGCCAGATTTCAGCTCAGTCCCCAGTAGGGGGCATACAGGAGGCAGCCAATAGATGTTAGGCTTTCACATCCATGTTTCTCTTTCCATCTTCCTTCCTCTCTCTAAACATCAATAAAAATTACTAAAAAAAAGGAGTCTAATGAACAAAATAAACTGGTGAATAAAATAGAATCAGAGGCAAGGAAGCATGGAACACTGATGAATCTCAGAGGGAAGGGGGGAGGGGTGTGGGAAGAGATTAACCAAAGATCTTACCTATGGAGACAAGACAGTAGGGCAGTGAAGGGGTGGGGTGAAGTGGGAACTGGGTAGAGGAAGCAAGGGGGGGGAAGGGGAACATCTGTAATACTGTCAACAATAAACATTTTTTTAAAAAATAAACTTTCTCCTGGTTCAGAGCGAACTGTAATAAACTCTATCCATAACCAGCCCTGGGAAGGGCAGGAAATGACACATGTCCCCACCCCAGCAGCTTTTGTTAAAAAAAACTAGGTGATTTGATATGATCATGTGTACTGGGGAATGTACACACTGAACCAAAAGCTGCTCGGTAAGGATTCTGGGGTTTTGTTTTAAGCAAGGACTATTTAGACAAGGCTAATAATTTTCAGTAATTTTGTGTCAAGGCCAACTCATATTTAAAAGTTGATTGGAAATTTAAGAATACCCCAAACATAAAGATCTATCGGACCTTTGTTCGATCCAGTAGTTTCCTTCAAAACAAGGCATGAGTTTACTTTTTAAAAAAATATTTTTTTATTGATTTCAGAGAGGAAGGGAGAGGAAGAGATAGAAACATCATGATTAGAGCCATTGATCGGCTGCCTCCTGCATGCCCCCTATGGGGGGTCGAGCCTGCAACCTGGGCATGTGCCCTTAATCAGAATCAAAACCAGAACCCTTCAGTCTGCAGGCCAATGCTCTATCCACTGAGCGAAATCAGCTAGGGCTGAATAATTCTTTAGTCAGAGAACTAGTTTCCTGTATGGAACTTAGTTTCAGTTCCAGCTGTGCTGATAAAATGTGAGATAATTTGAAAGTAAATTTTAATTTGAAGCTGAGCAAATCCAGGGCTATGCAAATCCAACATTTTCAGTATTGGACTATAAAGCATTTGAAAGCCAAGTGCTTGTCAAACTTAGCAAAGACTCTGTCTCACCCTTCTCAAGTTTGAGTTTGGAGAAGATGCAACACTACCATTTGTCAGGAACTTACTAAACTTATATAAGAAAAAATTCTTTTGAGAAAATAAGCAATAACGACTAAGAATGAGGCCCTAGCCAGGCAGTTCAGTTAGTGGTTCCATATCTGGTCAGGACACATACAAGAAGCAACCAATGACTGCATGAATAAGTGGAACAACAAAAAAGACATTTTTCTCTCTCCCTTTCTCTCTCTCTCTCAAAAAAAAAGAAGCCCATCCAGTGTTGCTCAGTGGTTGAGCATGACCCATGCACCAAGAGATCACGTTTGATTCTCGGTCAGGGCACATGCCTGGGTTGAGGGCTCAATCCCTGGTGGAGGCCATGCAGGAGGCAGCCAATGGATGTTTCTCTCTCCCTATTCCTCACCCTTCCTATCTCTCTAAAACTCAATAAAAACACATTTTTAAATAAAATAAAAATAAATTAAAAATTCAATAAATTAAAAAAGAATTTAAGACTAGGAATGAGAGCACCCAGGCCAGTTTGGCTCAGCGGATAGAGCATTGGCCTGTGGACTGAAGAGTCACGGGTTTGATTCTGGTCAAGGGCATTTACTTTGGTTGCAGGCTCCTTCCCATCCTGGGCCCTGGCCGGGACTCGTGCAGGAGGCAACCAATCAATATTTCTCTCTCTCTTTACCTCGCTCGTCCACTCTCCCTAAAATTCAATGGAAAAATATCCTCGGGTGAGGATTAAAAAAACAAACCAAAAAAATAAATAAAAGACCAGGGATGAGGGGAGACTTCAGAAGTTACAGCTTTTGATCTTATCTTTATTATTGCATTCCAGTTAAAGTCAATCTCTTCTCAATTAGCCTCTTAAAAGAGTCAGCTACTCAGATCTGCCCCAGCTATACTAATTCCTTGTCTGAACTCCTGGAACATTCTCACTTTGAAGCACATAATCTACTAAATTCTCTGAATTCCTATAATAGTCCCAGTTTGGAGCACATAACATCCTACTTTAAGGTTGATCTCTAGTTGTTTTGTACATGCAAATTTTATCAAAGCTCAAAAGCAAGGCGGTAAAATCCTTTGAATCCCTCACAGCTCTTTTTTTTCCCCCCAGTACCTGACAGAAAAACAATCACATAAGGAAGCATTTATTTGAGGTTTAACATGAAATCTACAAATAAAACTTGTATAAACACAAGTCCATATTGAATCATAACACAGATAGCAAAAGACAAAGTAAAAACAAAGAAAACTAATTGTTGGCTATATACAGTTGGACACAGTTGTGTCTTGTATACTAGAAAGTCTTTAATAAAATAATTACCTTAGAGCAACAGAAGACCAATCTTCAATGCTGTCCTGAAGATGGGCTACTTTAGCAATCTCCGATGTCCTCCTTTAGTATGGCTGGTAATATAGAAGATCAATCTTCAATGCTGTCCTGAAGATGGGTTACTTTAGCAATCTCCTTCAGTTTTCTCCGATGTCCTCCTTTAGTATGGCTGGTAATTCTGTGGTGATTGCCGCCCCCCTCCAGAGGCCTTGCCCGAAGTGCTCTATTGGGCTCAGCCCAGACCCCTAGTACCACCTGGTCCACCAGCTGCAGCATCCCTTCCTCCTCTTTGTTATTATTGCTGCCTATATACTTTTTTTGGTTGGGCACTTTGATTTCATACTTCCCAGAACCAAACGGATGATAGCTGCTGTCTAATAATTTCCTCACTGGTTCTCATCTGAATATGTGATAAAACAAAAACCTCTTCATTTGTTTTTGCATCCACGGGGAAGTTCAATATTTTCAACCCGTCCAACGGCTCCAAAATACTCCGTTCTTCAGAAGTATCTGGGCTCAATCCACCCCAAAAACCTTTTTGGGAGCTCCTTCCCTTTTAAAGCTTTGGCCCTTTGGGGCCTATCAATTTGCCATCCAGTTTGTGTTCTTTCCGTTCCAAAACCTCATCCACACTAGCAGCGTTTTTGAAAAGCATAAATCCAAATCCCCTTGACCTTCCGGTGACTGGATCTGTTTTAATTGTGCAGTCTCCAACTTCCTCACATCAAGCTAAGTATCAGTCAGATCCTTCTTGCTTGTATCCCCGCTCAAGTCTCCAGTCATCCCGCTGATCCTTGGTCGTGTTGATCTCCATGGTGGCCAAGTTCCTGGCTGGGGGTGCTGGTGCGCGGTTAGGGTCGGTGCCAGGAAGCGCTGTATGGAGCTGGATTTAAAAATGGTGGCGGGAGACTCACAGCTCTTAAAACAGTGCTTGGTGTGCACAGAGGAAGTTCACACACTAGACTTTAATTCCATTGCCTTTCCCAGCAGGCCTTACTTTAGGAAATGGAATGCCGTGTCTTCCTTACCCATCTCAATACACCCCTTTAAGTCCAAACTAAGTCCTCTCTACCATCACGGATGCCCATTTAGAGAAGTGAAGATAAAAGCAATGACCACATAAAACTTTATTCCTTGTTTTCTCATATTTAGTACACATACTTGAAACAACTTTACCCTTGATTAGGTGGCAAAGGAGCTATCATTTTCTATGTGTTTCCTCTCTCCACCCAGAGGTAATGGGAATGAAGGAGCATTCCATGGCATGTTCCCTAGCACTTGACACAGGTGTTCTGTGCATGGTGAGCACTAAAGTTTCTTGTAATCAATGTTTTCCAGAATGCAAAATCTCATGGCATTTAACTTTTCTTAAAATGACACATTGCAATGATTCCAAACATTTCTACCCACATATAGGTAAGCAGAGTAAAAGCCCAACAAGTTGTTTACAAGTTTTGTATTGTGTCAAACTGTCTTCATATACAAGAGCGTAAGTGAAAAATATCTCTCCCTTTGCCTCCCCAACATCACAGACCAATTCCTGCTAATATATCATGAAGTTAAAACATATTTCCCTTTCTGAATTATACAGTTAATTCTAGACACTAGCTTCTAAATTTTGTAACTTACCAATCTAGTAGGGCATGAATACTTCCAGTGCTTTTCAACTTGTCCCTGAATTTTTCTCTCTTCAAAGTTCCAGGCAGTAATTGATTTTAAATGCCCTCAAATTGGATAAAGCTGACTACTTAGAGCTTATAAATTACATGCACTATAAATATATCCTTCAAACTAGCACCATGAAGAGAATTCTCAATACTAATTGATGAGCTAATTAATCCAACAATCAAATATGTAACAGTGATAGTCTTTTTTGATTTTTTTTGAGAGGACATTTATTAAAGCTGGGGACAGTGAAACAAGGAAGGGCTTGGGGGAGAAGCAGCAACAGGGGAGCCTGGGCAAAGCTGCTGCTGGCTCACTGGGAGGTAAGTCACAGAGACCGAAGTGAGCCAAGAAGGAGCTGCTGCTGACTTAACTGAAAGGTCAGAGAAAAGGGGGCTTTGGAGACGGGTTGGGGATTAGCCCAGGATGAGCTGCAGCTGCCCATTGCTCCTCTGGTTGCAAGTCTCATAGGGACGGTTAGAGTGTACAAGAGGCACACCTGAGAGGGAAGAAAGGCGTGGGCGTGCTCCTGAAAGGGAAAGCCCTGGCAATGATAGTCTTAAAAACACTGATTTGTTATTTTTCTTATATACAACTCAAATTCCCTCCGGTATTACATATTTTTTCTTTCTGGCAATGTTCTCTGCTACCTTGTCTATCCCAAATAATTATATAGCTAGCTGTCCACTTCTTGGTTGATGCTCATAACATTTCCCCTAGGTCTTTAGTAATGAGTGCTAAGGCATTAAACTTAAAAGGCTCTAGGCTGGTTTAAATATGGTGAAATACTGTTAAAACAGAATTATACTGCATTTATTTTCTACCTTCATGCCTCTCCATGAACCAGTCTATGGTTCCTGTAAGATTGTCCTGCAAAATTTGAATTCTGGGCCTTTTACTTCTGAATGGCTTGAGTACCATAAAACATAACTTATTTGGTAGCAAAAACATTTCCAGGAGTTTCAAAAGGAACCACTACTCAGCTCAAAAAGTTACAACTATTATTTTTCTTTAAACTTGGAACATACAGCATTGATTATAAGGAAAAATACAACCCTGTCCTTCTGCCTGTAAATAAAAAGGACACAGTAAGTTGAGCTGTGTGCTTTTTAAGAGGCACTAACAAAGTCCTGTTCTTAGAGGTTGAAGTGGACAAGAACACTGCTTCAGTGATATGTAATGTTCAACATATGCCACATTACTTAGCATTTATGCACTTAATCTTCACACATAACCAGTTCAGATATCAAAACAATCCTGATTCTAAGAGAGAATTCCACCAACATTTAAAGCTGTTTCTTCCCAGGACAATAGATTATCAAAGTGGTATTCTCTTACGCTAAGCTTTGTCAAGGCTCAGAAATGTGAGGTGAACTTTGCAAAGTCCTTGTAAAGAAATCTTCAGTAAGAAACTCAACGTATGGGAATTTTAAAGCTTCAAGACTGGCTCGTTAAATATAAATACCACAGGCTTTCTCAGAGCACCGAGTCTAGTGATTGTCAGTGTCAAGGAGGCACATACACAATTTTACTCAAACTCCTGAGGTCTCTTCTCTGTATGGAAAATGCAGTCAGTCTGACAAAGGGCCTAACAACATTTTGCCAGGCCTAGCTCTTCTAAAGAGCGCAGGGAATACCCAAGGTAATCTACAGATTCAACGCAATCCCTATTAAAATACCAACGGCATATTTCACAGAGCTAGAACAAATACTCCAAAAATTTATATGGAATCAAAAAAGACCCCAAATAGCTGCAGCAATTTCAAGAAAGAAAAATAAAGGTGGATGAATCACAATAGCAGATTTCAAGTTATACTACAAAGCCACTGTAATGAAAGCAGCCTGGTACTGGCACAAGAACAGGCATACAGATCAACAGAACAGAACAGAGAACCCAGAAATCAAT
>NW_006299706.1:1630302-1636140 GCF_000327345.1 Myotis davidii
GGAAAAAAGCATAGGCTATGGAGTCTGGCCAACTTGGGCTGGTTCCTAATTCCACCACTGTGTGCCTTTGGGCAAATCACTTCACTTCCATTAGGTTCAACTTCCTTATCCACAAAATGGATATAATAGTAATTGACTATGCTGTTGCCTAAATTCTACTTACTGTCGGCTCAATAAGTGCTGGTAGTTATTAATATCACATTGGTAGGGTCAATTACCAAGCTCTGAACCAGATATATATAGGCTCAAATCCTGATTTCTAGCATTTAAAAGATGTGTCAAATCCCACTTATAGGAATATATCCTGAGAGCCAAAACACCAATTAGAAAGAATATATGCACCCCTATATTCATAACAGTGCAATTACAAATACCTAAGATCTGGAAACAGCCCGAGTGCCCATCAGTAGATGAGTGGATAAAAAAGCTATGGTACATTTACACCATGGAATACTATGCAACAGTAAGAAAGAAGAATCTCATAAAACAAAATTAAAAAATTAAAAATAAAATAAATAAAAAAAGAAAAAAAAAAGAAATAATCTCTTATCCTTTGAGACAGCATGGAGGGACCTGGAGAGTATCATACTCTCCGTAAGTGAAATAAGTCAGTCAGAGAAAGACAAGTATCACATGATTGCACTTATATGTGGAATCTAAGTAACAAAACAACAACAAAGTTTGAAGACCATTGATCTTGACCACATATTTCCTCAGTGTACTTACAATCTGGTCCAGGTACTGAGGAACACTACCATTTCACACATAAAAACAAGGCTGACACGCAAAATAAAATGTCTGTGGTTACTGCTCTTTAGACCCTGGATGTCCAGCAAATGCTAACAAATGAGAACCGAGTAAACCATTTTTCCTATGCTATTCTTTTATCTCTAAAGACACTGAATGTAGCTATGTCTATCACACTGTGTGTTTCAGGAAAACTATAATATAAAATACAGCTTTAAAGATAAATAATCGTGTCACAAGAAAAAAAAAAGAACACAGAGATGCTAAGGGAAAGCACTAGGGAAAATTAATGTAAATGTACTGGTAAGTGCATCTCTGGGGGAAAAATAAACCTCTACAAGGCAATGGCTGTCCCAACTAAGGATTTAAATTAAATGAGTTTGGAATCCAGTGATGGTTAGCTAAGTGTTTACCTTTGAAGGTAAAGAAAAGTCCAAACCCTGAAACAAAGAGTAAAAGAAGCTCATAGGAGAACCCTTCATTACATTTTACATGCTTCTGTTTGTTCTCACCCATCCTAGTACATTTCTTAGAAAAGCCAGGTGCATACTGGGAACACTGTTCTGACCCAACTGTTTTTCTAGCCAAGTTCCTGTAAATATATGGCCTACTTCCCCAAATCTCATCACTCCATGATCTGCAACAGGAGTCAGTTCCACAGCTATTTGCTGAACTTCAGCACCGGTCTCTTTAGCACTGGTTTCCCTATATGATTTTTGTTTTGTTTCCAGGAAGCACAGTGTGAATAGAAAAGACGGAGGTCCTTCTCTGAGACAGTCCCAGGAAACTGAAGTGAAAAGATGATGTGGAGTAGTGCATGGCAAAAAAATTCCTCTTATGAGCTTAGTCCAACACATGGTATACATATTCCCCTGGATATAAACAATTTACATTAATTAATCAGCAACAGAACCCAAAACTATGGAAAATCAAATTCTAATGTGACAATTTAAAAGCAGAAAGTGCTCCACTGGGTTAATAAATCAGAATTAGCTAAGAGACAATATATTAAATACCACATCATTGAAAACTCCTAGTAGGCATGTCCCCTTCATCAGTTACTTTACAAATAACGGTCATAACAGGAAGAGAGAGCAAGCACCATGCTCACTAATGCAGGTTACTGGACTGCTTTGATTAAGCACTGCAGTTCACACGTAAACACTTCACAACTTCAAGTTACTGAATCTTTCTTCTTCCGGAATGGTGATTTTAGCCTCTTCCATACACTGTTTTTGGGTTTAGATTTTTTCTCCATGGCCAGTACTGCCTCCTTTTCTTTCCTACGTATCTCCCGGACAAGGGCATGGAATACATCATCAATGTAGTAGCGATATGCAGCAGATGTCTCAAAAAAGGGACAGCTGAATTCTCGGGCCAAAGCCAATCCTTCTTCCTTAGTGACCTTTAAAAACGTAAACAGAGAACATGTGTAGTGGTACAAGTGGAAAACAATTACAACTACCCCAAAAGAAGGAGCTACCTTAACAGGAAGAGAGCTCCTCAACTCCGGAGGTATTCAAGCAGAGTGCAGTGATTTTCGTAATGTTGGGAGGCTAAATTACATGAGTTCTGATTCCTTCTGCCTTCAAATTATGTAAATCTATTTCTACTCCATTTTAAAGATAACCCTTTGCAACAGGCAACAGTTATAGATATCAAAAGTGCCATCTGCATTTTCTTTATACTTTTCATTTTAAGAATGTAAAACACGAGGCAAACAGATGTATATTTAAACTACAATACTGAAAACTGTAAGGAACCCAAAATTGATATACATGATTATGGATATACCATAATTTCTCCTACTTTTGGGTATTTAGGCTTTTTCTAATTTTTGGCTACCATAAATAGCCTGGCAATAAACACTTTACATACAAATCTCTGAATAAATTTTTCAAAGTTAAACTACTAGTACTTCCAACAATTTGTACCATTCATTGTGTCTAGTAGCCACCTGATTACTATCCTGTGGATTTTGTCCTGTAAACTGATTCCTGAAATCCAGACATTGATCCCAAATGATAGCAAATTAGTATATAACAGGAAATTTTCAAGGTTAGGGAGAAGCTAGTTTTTAATTTTTACTTCCAGACAGAGGAATCTGTAAACAGAAAAACAAAAATAACTAATCCCATTAGGTTTCAGACAGCATTTTCAACTCTGTCCTCACCTGTCTTAGCTGCTTCAGATCAGACTTGTTTCCTACAAGAACCACGGGTGTATCATCAGTACGTCGAACTCGATAAATAAGCTGTTTAAACTCCCGAACTTCATGAAAACTTCGACGATCAGTGATAGAGTAACAGATGATAAACCCTTCTCCTGCCCTCATATACTGATCTCGCATGGCTGTAAACTCTGCCTAGAGGGAAACAAGGGTCATTAATGTAATGATGCAACCTAGAACCACATATATATTAGCTATTTATTTCAGATGAAGGAAGAGATATATCAATTACCTGCTATCCTGAGTGAGAGTGCATGAAAAATTAAAAGACATGAACTAGTGATATTCTCTGCATAAGCCTTCCCCCCTCCTTTACTAGAGTGAAAATGTCTTATTCATAGCATTATGGGATTAGATACCTGTCCAGCCGTATCCAAAATATCCAGATTGGCAGGCTCATCATCAATACGGATCCGGATTTTATAAGCATCTTCTACAGAAAGGAAGAAAGGTGTACTGTGACCCCATAAACACAGGAATATGCAACCCTACTTTAAAATCCATTGTATGGAAAAGCAGATTACATAAGTTCTTTAAGTGTCCACATTTTCTCTGGCAGTATGCCAAGTCTATTGAGATTCATAAAGTGGGTCTTCAACTAAATTTATTTTTTCACTTAAGCAGTGATGTAAGTCTATTCATAGCTTAAGTTTATAAGATCTCATCTACAATTCTAAGTAAAAAAGGATTCTGAGATCATTTAAACAAAATATTAGATCAAAAAGTAACTTTACCACTTATTAAATGCAGGCATTACATTAAGTAACTTATATACATTAACTCATTCTATAATAATCCAATGAGGTATTATTATCTCCATTTTACACATTTAAAAAGTTAAACTCTAAAAATTAAATCTCCCTACATTAAACATTAATTAATGATATAGCCAGAATTAAAACGCAGGGCTGGCTTGACTTAAAAGCCATATACTATAATTCCTCCTCATTTTAATACTATAGAAAAGAGAAAAAATTCTAAATAACCCAGTGTCACTGATTTCTCCTTTATGGAAGCAAATTTTTTAATGCATATTATTACAGTAACCGTGGAAAATACAGGAAATTTAAAAAGAGAGAAAAAATACTTAATATGTTCACCAAACAATTGTTGCTTATATCCCAATGTGTTTTCTTATCAAAATTTTTTCTTGAACCCCTGCTTCTGACTCTTCCTCAAAAGTGAAGAGCCGACTAAATCAGTATTTCTCAAACTACAGGACATGATCCATCAGGATTAGTGAATTATGAATGAATTTAATGAGTTGGGACCAGCATTAAAATAAACAAGCAAAAACCTTAAATAAAAGAGAAAATACCAGACTGTACTACATATAGTGAGGTAAGTACAGTTTCATGAATTTTAATTACACATCCATTTGGGTGCACACACACATACTTAATATGTGTACTAGTTACTAGCAGCCACCGTTTAAAACAAAATGTACTCAGTGGGAACAGACACCATATCTTTTTGCTCACCCTCTCTACTCCCAGGGCCTACCACATTGCTGGGACATAACAGGAACTTAAGTGACATCATCGTATTTACTGGTGAATCAGTTAATATTGTCAAGAAAGTCTCTGATTGAAAAAAAGAACAATCAATGGGGGGAATTCTTTTGGAATTCTAATTACCCTAATTCCTAACTCGGTTTTATTCCTGTAATTCCCATCAGAGTTTGAACCTGTGAACAGTGTTCTAACTTTAATACAGTTCACGAAAAGCAAGCACTGTTTCTATTTCCCTCACCCACCATAGTTACCTACTATAAGAAATGACCACAGCCAAAGCTGGGTTAGCACAGACACCCAGTGGCTTTGTGGAGAACAGGGCAGCAGAGGCCTGACTCAATCAAAATCCTTCCTGGAGACCCAGGACCATGACTAAGTGTCACATCCTGAAAACACGGGCAGCAGGGCAGACCTGTGCTCACCCCTACCCTGGCCCCTCTCATCCTGAGATATAACCCTTAGATCCAATCTGTCTCCTTATGGTTTATGAACAACAGTAATGTTCTTAGTCTTTGTAGAGAAAGGGAAATCTTTTTAAAAGGTGAAATAGTTACTTTTTATTCTAAGAGCATTTTGCCAATAGAGCATTAAGGATTACAAAAGGCATGCAGGAAGACCTTACTGTTTAGTGAACTTGAGCTACAAGGAAGTAAGTGATGAGCTTGCAAGTGGGAAGTCCAGGCCTGGAGAGCTGGACGGTAAGCGTTCAGCAGTGTTTTTCAGTGGACGAGTACATCGCCATCGCCAAGGAGAATTGTGGAAGTTCAAACCAGCTGACTCATAGTTAGAGAGTCAGCCTCAAGTCAGACCCTTAGAGAACTGACAGCAAAAGGTTAAGTGGCCTTTAAACTTTTCCTTTAATCCAGCAATACAGTAGAGCCATAAAAATAGGACAAAGAAAGTGTCCCATTCATGTCCAATAAAAGACGGAGCCTAACAATGGCTTATATCCAGAGTTAAGTGAGGAAAAGAAAAATGCATCTGCTCACCCACCGCTCTGATCCTCTTCTTAAATCAACCTGAATTAGACACCAAAAGAGGCTCAAACTATAGTTAAAAAACTGTTTTAAAGACGGGCACCGAGGCATTTGTCTGGGGAGACACCTGCGGGACAGTCCTACTTACCGATGGTGGGGTCATGATCTTCCGGGAACCGGTGGCTGATGAACTGCATGGTCATGGCTTGGAAAGAAGAAAGTGAAGTTAGAGCTCACCCGGGGTGACCGGCCAGAGAGTCTCTAAGCGCCGCCGGCCTGACAGCCCGGCTCCCATCGGGCTCGCGCGGAGGGCCTGTGTTTATGAAATGTCCCCCCCTCGCTCCCCGACAACGGGAGGGAGGGAATGCAC
>NW_006299706.1:1636842-1640430 GCF_000327345.1 Myotis davidii
GCCACTCGCCGCCGCAGGCCCTGGGGTAGAGCATCACACGCCGAACAAGCAAATGTGCTAAAACCACTATTTACACAAGTCAGAAAGGAGGACGGCATGCAGGAGGCAGCCCCTGGATGGTTCTCATAGATGTTTCTCTCCAAAATCAATCAAAACGTATTTCAGAAAGAAATAGAGGATGTGATAAGGAAAGTACTCAGGCTTGTCCGCTGCTTGTGGTAAACTAATTCGGCCAAATGTAAGGGTTAACAGGAAATGGTACCCACCAAGTCCTCCCCCAAAGCAGGACTGGAGAGTTTACTGCTCAAGAACAGAAAAAGCAAATTTCCCCAAATAGCTAGGACTTGGGCTTTTGAAAACAGTGGATCAAGTCTCAAAGATCAGATGTTCTAGTTAAGCAACTTTCAACTTTTTTTGATTCATGGTACACATAAACTAATTACTAAAATTCTGTGGCACACCAAACACTTTTTGATAATCTGACAAAATAGGTATTTTTTCATTCACACCAGATGGCTGTTGTGTTGGCTCTTGTCATTTCGACAATCTAAGGCAAAAGAGGTCAGTGCCCCTGACAAGTCAGGTATTGCATTTACAAAATTCTTGCAGCACACCAGTTGAAAACCAGTTCTAGTTAACTGAAGTTCCGTATTTTTTTTTTACAGAGAGGAAGGGACATAGAGAAACACGGATTTACTGTTTCACTTATCTAATCTATGCATTCATTGGCTGATTCTTGTATGTGCCCTGACTAGAGCCTGAACCCACAACCTTGGTGTATCTGGACAATATTCTGTTTTCCAGAACATTTTATATGTTCTGTATTTTAAACATATATAACTAAAACCTATTAAGATAATTTTTGTTTTGTTGTAAGCAAACTACCCTCCAACAGGAAATAAAATTAGAATTTTCAGGTGGCCTTGAATTAAACATGGAAATAAAAGAAGACTTTATCATTTTATTCCTCTATTTAGGTACCGGTACCTGAAGGAACTTGACACCGGGAACTCTGTTGAAACTTCTGCTCATCCTACTTCCTTTTTGAGAGTGTTTTTCCAATAATTTGCATTTCCGTTAAAAGTGTTTCATTCATCAAGTCCCTTTAACCATGAGAGCTAAAACATTGACCCTTTTCATCTGAACTTCTAATGGTTTACTTTGCAAAGTCAAAACTCTGAACTGTATGCAAGCTTTTGGGTCCATGTATGTATTTTTCTGGAGGTGTTAGAAAGTCATTGTGCTATGAGTAAACAAGTTTATGAATTTTAATGTATGGATGGGTTATGGAGTTAAGAACAGAGATACCACAAGCAGAATATTTATACATTTATTTATAATGACATTATGGTCTAAATATTTACAACATATAGGAAACCAGAGGATACGTTTATACAAAGCCAGCCTGCAAAGTATTCAAATGTGCAAAAATGACAGTTCAGTATCTCAAACTACTGATTCAGCAGACTAGCTCCTTCACTTTCACACATTAATATTGATACAAAAAAGTTCTTTTGGTAAAACCTGTAATGCCAAGAAAAAGGACAAGTTGCCATTTCAGTCACTAAGTCCACCATCTTATTGGGAGCAGTCAAGTCTCTCTATTTTAGCTGCAACAGTTCTGAGAGAGACAGACCACTGTGTTTCATTTCTATGATAAATTCTGGCCAGCTTTTGATCAAGTAGTTTTCTGACCCAGTTGAAGACAAGAGCTTAGAAGACCAATAAAAACAGCAATGGCTATCTGAGTCAAGTGTGCCTGAAGGTGCCAGCTTTGGATCATTCCCCCAAAAAGACACAATAAAAAAAATAACTTCATTTTCTTACCCAGGATCCAGCTATACCTGACAATTTTAAACTAGTGAAACAGCACTTGCCAAAACAAAAAGAACCCAAAAATGGAATAGGAGTGAGGAATCTGTAGATTTAGTACTGAAAGGAAAAGATGGTCTTAAAATCATTTCCCTACTAATAAATAGTAAGGCTTGGTTTGTAACAAGTTATTAGCAAAATTGACCAAACAGTAGTAAAATACAAATAAAACTGTCTACATCAGAATAGGGGTTCTTCATTTGGAAAGGCCAGACCAGGTCAAATGTATACAGGAATGACCCCAATGGAATGCTGCGTTGAACAGCACATTTCACCGAGTGTTAAATAAAAAAGCTTCTGAGACAAATTTGTGATCCCACATAAATTTTAACAGATGCTATGCCACTGAAGAAAAAAGGATATTTTAAAAAGAATGAAAGCCTTTTAAGAAAGGAGACACTGCACCTCTAACTTCTGCCAAGGTCCACGATGGTTCCCAGTACAGGCCAAAGTCTTGTTAAATCAAATGCATGCATTATTGCTAAAGAAGAGTCACCGAGGGTCAAAAAAGTCTGTTCCACTGTTTCCTACGGGGCCATCCAGAATGGCATCTGTTGTTTAGCTCGTGGTTGTGATGACGGGAACTGATATCCCAAACTCCAGCCCTGTGGAAAGCTACCTGCATTTTTATGACCCCCGTGTTCCTCCTCTTCGTCAGATGAATCTGCAGCATAAGCCACCAAGCCAAATCCCTTCTCTGTGGTTTTCATCTTCTTGACTGGATAATCTAGAATAGAGAAAAACAACCCAAACCCCATTCCCCGCCGAGAAAAAATACCATAAATTCGTTAATTAAAAAAAAAAGATGTTAATTTTAAGTGGTTAGTTGGACGCCATTTTGAAGTCACAGGGTCAGTGGTCACCCAAATGCGTTGAAGGTCACACGAAAAACAGCACCAGCATCAGCATATGTGAATCCACCAGAACCATGTAAGAAAACAGAGAAAGAAAAAAGAAACACACACACACAAAAAAAAAAAAGAAAAAAAAAGAAAAAAGGAAAGTTAGCAAGGACATCTTTTGAGGCCGATACTTCACCTTTTAAAGAGTTTAAAGAAAAGAAAAAAATATTAATTTTCTTCTGTTCATTTTTATTATGACTAAAGGGAAGGAACAAAAATGTTCCCATGTACCTCTACAGGATTTAAGAGTTCTGGGATACTAAGAAGTAACATTTTTTTATAATGGCCACAGGCTGACCATTCCCAACCAACAGAGCTATGAGAAGAGACATGGCTCAGTTCCCAATACAAAAATATCGATCTTTAATTGTTTCAGATTACCTCCAAGTATTTAGATAACAAGGCAACAAAATTTTGAAATGACCTACCAATCATTAGTATTTCCTAGGGTTTTAATGTCACTGACGTTATGTATAAAATATAAGTCGACTGACTCTTTTCTAGACACACGTCGGTTGAAAATAAAATGCTGTGTAACTATATGCTGTCCGTATGAATAAAAAGAAAAGTTTTTTCATTAGATTATAGAGGTTGGATTAAACACCTAAATGTATCGCACCTGAATGAACATCAGGTTAGAAAATTAACAGTTTAGTACCAGTCTTAGCCACTCCCTTAGTCCCCCCGTTATACCTTACTCACCATGGCTCCCTGTTAAGGTCCCAGACCCATTCCTTTCATCAGACTCTGTTTTTATTCCAGTCACTGGAAAGGCTGGTGGAGGCATCAACTGCCTGTTAAAAAAGAAACACTC
>NW_006299706.1:1640455-1643189 GCF_000327345.1 Myotis davidii
TTAAATTCTCCTATAGATAAGCAGGGGAATAACAATAGTCTGCAGATAACCTTTCAAGTTCACATTAATTTCAACCTTCAAGCTGTTTTCAAGTTGTAAGATTATGAGGCTTTGTCTACATCGCCAGGCCATGCCAAAAACAGAAGGACTGTTATGGGAAGTGAGCTCTCTCGTATGAAGGTTAATAATGACGTAGGGAGAATCCAAGCACTAGATTGCAGGCCTGACTCCCGTTCAAGTACCTCCATCCATGATACTCGATTCTAAGTAGCAAAATGGCTTGATTGTGTAACTACCACCTACTCTTTTTAAAAAAATGGCCAAGATACAGGTACAATGAAAGTAAAGGAAGATGACTAAATAAGCAAGCATGGAATTATTCAAAGCTAAGTATAGCTGCCTCTAAGACTGGGGAAGTTATATCACTGTATTTTCCATTACTGCATCAACTACAACAGGAACTTGTTTGCCCAAGTGATTTCATTTCAGTATTAGAACATGGAAACTTGTAGCAATGATCATTATTTACACTAATGGTACAAATGACATATGAATATCTATACTAATAAAAGGGTAATATGGTAATTAGACCGGGAGACCTTCCAGACAAAGCCATGGTGGCAGGGCCATGGCAGAGGCGGTTAGGAGCGATCAGGCCAGGAGGGGAGGGCAGTTAGGGGTTAGCAGGCCCGCAATGGGGGGCAGTTGGGAGAGATCAGGCCGGTGGGGTGGGGACAGTTGGGGGCAAGCAGGCTGTTGAAAGGTAATCAGGCCGGCAGGGGGGGGAGTTGGGGGTGAGAAGGCCAATGGTGGTAGTGGGGGGGCAGTTGGCGGTGAGCAGGCTGGCAGGCAGTGGTTAGGGGTGATCAGGCAGGCAGGCAGGCGAGCAGTTAGGAGCCAGCAGCCCCAGATTTCAAGAGGGGTGTCCGACTGTGGGATCAGGCCTAAACCGGCAGTCAGACATCCCCTGAGGGGTCCCAGATTGGAGAGGGTGCAGGCCCACCCCACCCCCGTGCACGAGTTTCATGCACTGGGCCACTAGTATTCATATAATTACGTTCCAACTAACTTACCGGTCCCTCTCTCGCTCTTTGCCTGAGGAACTTGCCGCCTTCGATCCTGCACCTTCAATCTCATTCTGACTGGAGAAGCCTGTACCTAAATTAGTCATATGAATGGGTCCATGCTATGAGCAGAAAAATACAGTGGCATTAGCAAATCTACAACTGCTGTATTGACTTTAGCTCCTTAATGTAACTGTCAAGTGCCTCATCTTTCTGGTAAATTGCAGTAAACTGCACTACATAGCTCCTTGGGATCTGGAGCATAACCATAGGCAAAGTAGAGATTATTTATCTGTTGGGATGGTTAGGGATGTGGTGATTCACTACGTTATGTCTGTTTTCAACTACCCATAACTTACACGGTTTGTACAAACCTAGTTATAAGCTATAAAAATATTTCAAAGTTTGTTTCAAAAGAATGCTTCAAGGATTCCAGCAAAAGGTAAAGGTGCTTTTCCTGATAAAACAAAATTGCACCAAACTACATAATCTTAAAGAAAAAAAACATCCTTAGTGAATGACTGTGTTTATAATTATGTATATGCAGATTCACTGCATTTCTGACACTTTTGGTGGTAGGGGGGCATCGGAGGAAAAAAAAAATCATCACCTTTTTTTTGGGAGAGAAAGGAAATCAAAAACTGAAACCTAAGGTTTTAAATATAAACCACATATTGGTAGAATGAGCTTTCAGTGAGATGTGCAGGGAAGTAAGAAGTATTAGAGGCTTGCAAGTGTATGAATAAGAGAAGTCCAGAATTCTATAGAATTCCTTCTAGATGCTAGTCAGAGACTTCTCTAGGTGGAAGGCTTTGTATGCCCAAGGACAAAACCCACTCAGAAGGAATCAACTCTTCCTTTAAATTAATCCCCCAAGGATAAAAACCTAATCTAAGTAGATTCCAGAAAATGGAAATCCTAGTATTGGGAGGACAGTTGATATAGATGTGAATTTATCTTTATTTAAAGGGAGAATACAGAATAAGATTAGGAAAGTAAGACAGGATATTTTATTTAACCTGGTATCCAAGAAGTCCAGATTCCTGTTCATCTGGTAGCTCCTCCGTGAATCGCCTCTTCTGTGCCTGGGTTTGAGCTGGAGTTGGAGTTGGGAGTGGGGGCTGGGGCTGGGGCTGAGGTGGGGGTTGAGGGCCGGCAGGCAAGGCAGGTTTGACAGGAGTAGCAGGAATAAAAGGCCCACTCATCGGACTCTGGGACAAAAACAAACCAAGGGGGGGGCGGGGGAGAAGTGTGAGAATCCCTAACTAATGAAGAAGTAAACAATGAAACAATGATTATAATATACTTTAATGATCAGAGGATAGCACATGAATCTTTCACCTTTTGGCACTTAAGTTTCCTTCATATATAATTTTTAATAATATTTTTTTATTGATTTTAGAGAGAGAGTGAGAGGGATAGAAACACCAATCGGCTGCCTCCTCCATGCTCTATCCTGGGGAACATGCCCAAAACCTGGCATGTGCCCTGACTGGAAATAGATCTGGTACCTCTTAGTTCATGGGTCTACACTCAACCACTGAGCCACACTAGCCGGGCCCTTCATGTATAATTTGCTAACAGTATTACTAGCCTTCCCACCTTCATGGTAGAGAAACATGAAATTGATAATCTCTACAGCTTTAAACTCTCAGGTAAACCTGCTGTGC
>NW_006299706.1:1648780-1652619 GCF_000327345.1 Myotis davidii
TATAATTACGTCCAACTAACTTACCGGTCCCTCTCTCGCTCTTTGCCTGAGGAACTTGCCGCCTTCGATCCTGCACCTTCAATCTCATTCTGACTGGAGAAGCCTGTACCTAAATTAGTCATATGAATGGGTCCATGCTATGAGCAGAAAAATACAGTGGCATTAGCAAATCTACAACTGCTGTATTGACTTTAGCTCCTTAATGTAACTGTCAAGTGCCTCATCTTTCTGGTAAATTGCAGTAAACTGCACTACATAGCTCCTTGGGATCTGGAGCATAACCATAGGCAAAGTAGAGATTATTTATCTGTTGGGATGGTTAGGGATGTGGTGATTCACTACGTTATGTCTGTTTTCAACTACCCATAACTTACACGGTTTGTACAAACCTAGTTATAAGCTATAAAAATATTTCAAAGTTTGTTTCAAAAGAATGCTTCAAGGATTCCAGCAAAAGGTAAAGGTGCTTTTCCTGATAAAACAAAATTGCACCAAACTACATAATCTTAAAGAAAAAAAACATCCTTAGTGAATGACTGTGTTTATAATTATGTATATGCAGATTCACTGCATTTCTGACACTTTTGGTGGTAGGGGGGCATCGGAGGAAAAAAAAAATCATCACCTTTTTTTTGGGAGAGAAAGGAAATCAAAAACTGAAACCTAAGGTTTTAAATATAAACCACATATTGGTATAATGAGCTTTCAGTGAGATGTGCAGGGAAGTAAGAAGTATTAGAGGCTTGCAAGTGTATGAATAAGAGAAGTCCAGAATTTTATAGAATTCCTTCTAGATGCTAGTCAGAGACTTCTCTAGGTGGAAGGCTTTGTATGCCCAAGGACAAAACCCACTCAGAAGGAATCAACTCTTGCTTTAAATTAATCGCCCAAGGATAAAAACCTAATCTAAGTAGATTCCAGAAAATGGAAATCCTAGTATTGGGAGGACAGTTGATACAGATGTGAATTTATCTTTATTTAAAGGGAGAATACATGGGAGAAGGAGAAGGAGAAGGGAGAGAGAGATAGAAACATTGATGAGATAGACACATCGAATGGCTGCCTCCTGCACTCCCCCTACTGGGAATGGAGTTTGAAACTTGGGCATGTGCCCTGACCCGGAATGGAACAATAGATCTGTCTTAGTTCATGGGTCTACACTCAACCACTGAGCCACACCAGCCGGGCCCTTCATGTATAATTTGCTAACAGTATTACCTAGCCTTCCCACCTTCATGGTAGAGAAACATGAAATTGATAATCTCTACAGCTTTAAACTCTCAGGTAAACCTGCTGTGCATTTGAGCTATTAGGAGCAAACATGACCTTTAACAAACAAAAACTCCAGCCACTTACTTAATTCAGAAGTTACCAAGCAACAACACTCTCTTACTGCCCTCGCTGGTTTTGCTCAGTGGATAGAGCATCAGCATGTGAACTGAAGGGTCTCAGGTTCCATTCTGGTCAAGGGCACATGCTCAGGTTGCGGCAGGAGTGGCTCAGTGGTTGAGTGTCAACCAATTAACCAGGAGGTCATGGTTCGATTCCCAGTCAGGGCACATGCTGGAGTAGCAAGCTTGATCCCCAGCAGATCAATGATTCTCTCTCATCACTGAGTCTGTTTCTCCCCCCCCCACCCCCGCCTCTTTCCTCTCTGAAATCTATAAAATTATATTTAAAAAAAAAGGAAACATCAATGATGAGAATCACTGATCAGCTGCCTCCTGCATACCCCCTACTGGGGATTGAGCCCATAACCGGGGCATGTGCCCTTGACAGGAATTGAACCCGGAACCCTTCAGGCTGTAGGCTGATACTCTCCATGGAGCCAAACCAACTAGGGCAGATTTCTTTCTTTCTTTTTTTAAAATATATTTTATTGAGTTTTTACAGAGAGGAAAGGAGAGAGATAGAGAGCCAGAAACATCGATGAGAGAGAAACATCAACCAGCTGCCTCCTGCACACTCCCCACTGGGGATGTGCCCACAACCAAGGTACATGCCCTTGACCGGGATCGAACCTGGGACCTCTCAGTCCGCAGGCCGACGCTCTATCCACTGAGCCAAACCGGTTTCGGCTTTCTTTCTTTTTTTTAAGTGAGAGAGGATGGGAAAGGAAGAGGGAAACATAGATAGGCTGCCTCTGGTACCCACTCTGGCCTGGAATCAACTGGCAACCTTTTGGTACATGAGACACGCTCCAACCAATTGAGCCACACTGGCCAGGGCTACTCCCATTCTATATAGAAAGAAAACCAAAGCCTCGATAGGTTATATTATATCCCAACATCACACAACTCAAACGTGGGAAAGCATATCTATCTCTAAAGCCCAACTGTTAATCACTCTGCTATACTGCTTTCTAATTACAACAGAATGTGGCTCAAAGCTGGAGAACTATATAGCTCTGCCTAAATATAAAAGGTAAAATAATTATGACTAGAGACCACAACAGAATTTAGTCCAGAAGTCCTTTGTTGTCTCATACTGTACAACCCTCTTCAGTGCTGACAGCCCACAGGTAAGGAGACTGGGCAATGGTTCGAGGCAGCAATTTACTCTGGCATGGGTATACTATGAGAAGCCCACGGGGAAGGGCCCACCATAAATCCATTACCATGCTCTCTCATTAGTCTCTCCCCTGCCTCTAAGTATGATGCATATAATGTGTCTAGATGAGCTAACTGCCCACTTCTTTCCTAAAATTCTAGTTTCTTACAGTTTGAGAAATAAATACCAGTACTTATAATCCTTATGTTTGGCAAGTTCCCATAGAACTTGCCCTAGGAACACCTGTATATGAGAGTTCTAAGATTAGTAATTCCATTCCAATCATCTAGAGATGTAGTATAGGCCAGCCCCTTTCTCCTTGAGTACTTTTAAACTATATAAAGCCAGGTCCAGGCATATGATGGCCCACAGTATGGCACACTATGATTCTGGCCTGCTACCTATTTTTGTCAACCAAGTGTGACTGGCATATGGACATGCGTGTTTGTTTGGTACTGTCTGCAGCTGCTTTTGCGCAACAACAGCAGGGCTACAGTAGTTGTGACAGCAACCACGTGGCTTACAAAGCCTAAAATATTTAGCATCAGGTACTTTGTAGAAAGTTCACTGACACCTGCTCTAAACGACTATAAGGTGGCAAGGCTCATGAAACTGTGAACTTCAAGATGAACAGACACATGTATACATTATTCCAACATACTCAGGTAGTTTGTTGGTGGTAAGAGAGATGATACTAGAGCCCTGGCTGGGTAGCTTAGTTGGTTAGAGTGTCATCCCGATACACCAAGGTTGCAGGTTCGATCCCCGGTTACGGGACATACAAGAATCAATCAATAGCTTTAGCCAGTGTGGCTCAGGTGAGAGCATTGGTTCTCACACCAAAGGGTCACGGGTTCGATCCCCAGTCAAAAGCACATACCTGGGTTGCAGGTTTGATTCCCAGCCTTGGTAGGAGTGAATGCAGGAGACAACCAGGCACACGGGTTCGAGAGGCAACCCTTCAATGTGTCTCTTCCACACCAATGTTTCTCTTTCTCTCTTCCTTTCTCCTTTCCTCCCTTTCACTTTCCCTCTCTCTCCCCCTCCCCACTCCCTTCCAGTCTCTCTAAAAATCAAATGAAAATACATCCTCAGGTAAGGATTAACAATAGCTAAAAAAAAAGCCTTTTAATTTTAAAGTATTTTAAATTAAAAAAGAATCGAACAATGAATGCATAAATAAGTGGGAACAACAAAATTGATGTTTCTAATTTTTAAAAAACTTAAAAATAGGAAAATAGTATTTCATATTACATACAATTCCTGAATAAAATCACCACTTTTCCACT
>NW_006299706.1:1652659-1660757 GCF_000327345.1 Myotis davidii
TAATTCAATGGTATCATGTTTCATATTCTGACATCTTACCTGTCCAGTGCTAGCTGGAGGCTGCACTTGTGTTATCGGGTATTGTGTAGGCACAGGTGGGACTCCAGTAGGTAATGCTGGCAAGACTCCAGGTGCCAATGAAACAGCTGGTGGCACTATGCTTGGAACTCCATAGGGAGGCTGAATTGGCTGCTGAGGAGGGGGAACAACAGGGTAACCAGACTGATAGCCATTGGATGGATAATATGGTGGTTGAGGAGGGACACTACTTATAGCAGAGGGTTGTGTATAGCCTGAAGGGGAAGAAAAAAAGTGTTTAATCAGCTGCAGCAGAATGAGACATTTTAGCTGAATATTAAACTTAATCTTCAGGGAAGAAAAATACTGAGGCTCAACTGGCTTTCCAAATTACCCTAAGCTGAAGGGAACACTATTAGTGCCCTGGCACAATTAGTCTAGCCTCATGTATCAATATTTTACTCATAAATATCACTAGCAAAATATTTTATAAATACTTTAAGACATACACACCTGGTAAAGGTACAGCAGTATTAATCTGATTCACAAATCTAGAGTATTCGGCATGAACCTGAAAGAGAAGGGAAAACAAATATGTACTATAGATTCAAAATTCCCTAGTGAAATAGCTCCTGAACAAGAAATGCATGCCAACTGTGCCCCTGGCTAGGGAAATATGACTTCCTTAAAAAGAATGTTAGTTGCTAGAATGGTGTAATGGTTTGAATAGTGTCATGTGTGTCCCTCCACACCCCCACCCCAGCATATTCACGTCTGCCTGTAACTCAGAATATGACCTTATTTGGAAACAAGGTATTTGCTTGGAGGTTGTTAAAATGAAGTCCAACTGGATTAGCGCAAGCCCTAACTCCAAAGACTGCTACCCTTAGCAGAGGAGATAAGAATGGAGCTATGCTGACACAAGGCAAAGAATGCCAAGGGCTACAGACGATCACAAGAAGCTAGGAGGGAGGTGTGGGATGGATTCTCCCACAGAGCTTTCAGGAGGAACCAACCTACCCCACACCTCAATTCTGGATTTCTGGCTCCCTGAACTATGAGAGAATACATTTCTGTTGTTTGAATTTTGTTGTGGTAATTTTGTGTGGCAGCCTAGGAAACTAATACAGGTGGGAAAAATAGCTAAGACACAGTCTAAAATGGCAGTAGCTGTTCTGAATAAGTATGAGACAGACAAACATAACTCACTGTTTGCAAGAGATTCTCACAGAGCTTCTTGGCAGCAGCAAGGCCTTCTGGTTTGGGATGACTGCAAAAAAATTAACCACCAAGAATTCAAAAGGAAGAACAATAAAGGATACAGGATTCTGTTTTCACTTGGTATGCTGCTTTATAAACTTAATACATTCAATGCAGCACAAATCTAAGCTTCTGAAAACCATTAAATAGGGACCCAAAATCCTATATAATAAAAGCCTAATATGCTAAGTGTCCAGTTGTCCATTCAACAATCAAAGCATAATATGCTAATGATATGCTAAGGCCACTTAACCTCTCGCTATGATGTGCACTGACCACCAGGGGGCAGATACTCGGACTGGTAGGTTCGCTTGCTGCTGGGGTCCAACCTAGGTCTCGGGACTGAATGAGATGGGTCAGACACACCCTGGAGCTCTCCTGAGGTCCCTCCCCCGCAGTCCCTCCCTGGCTAGCCAACCTGCCTGCGCCCTCCCCCGCCTCTATCATGCACCAGTGGGATCCCTCAGCCTGGCCTGCGCCCTCTTGCATCTGGGACCCCTCGGGGGATGTTGGAGAGCCGTTTTGGCCCAATCCTGCAGGCCAGGCGGAGGGACCCCACTGGTGCACAAACTTGTGCACGAGGCCTCTAGTAATGTTGTAAGTCCTTTAAGGTACAACTAGTATTATTACCACATTACTTTATTGGTCTTTCTCTGAGTAACAGTACTTCATGATGAAAAGAAAAGACATTTAAAAATACTGTGATAGGTTTAAGTCAAAGTTATTGTAGGCTCATGACAGCTCATTTTAGGATCACAGACTTGTATAAAATCCAAGGAGTTGAATACTAAAAAAGATAACCTATCTCCTAATCCAACAATTTTTATTAGCCAATTATAAAGTGATTAGTCCTGGCATTTACCTAAGTTCTTTCACATTATCCCATACATCGCCCATTTTTCTCTTCCTCCTTCTGAATCACTGCTGTCTGCACTGCTAAGTTAACAAGGATTTAAATGTTCTCAGCTCCGTCCGTACCTGATGTAAATATACATGGGTTCAAAAGCTTCTCGGCCAGATGCTGGCTCAATGCACCCCGAACCCTTGCCTCGCAGAAAGACTTTGGCACCCGTTTCGATCTGAATGTGCTGCAAATAGGAGCAGCCTGGACCTTCCACTTTCTCTTTGACATTAAAAGTGGGCACAGCGTGTTCCAGACCCACGAATAATTTATCTTGAACATAATGCATCTGTGGAGGAACAGAAAGATCAGGTTGAACAGAGAATATAAAGTTAAATCCAAACCATGGAAATCATTATACAAAATATTTTCATTCTCCAGATACACTTAATTACTTCCAGAATAAGGATCCCCTATCATTTCTATCAAAATGGCATTAAAATAAACCTTATCAGGTAGCTTAATTTAAATGAGAACTACAGTCCACATACCTACCTCTCTGCTCAGCAAAACCTATCTAAGAGGTGAAAGTCCCAATTCAATAGTGAATAAGCATTTCCAGTGCCTCTCAACTGATATACGTTAAGAAATTATAGCAAAGACAGTTTCCTGTAAAACTGGAGTAGAATGTTGGGTAGTGCAGTCAGCCCTGTGATATTCTCCAATAAGGGCTGCTCTCTCCAACCCATTTTTTTAGGAGGATTGTATCAGCAGAGTCTTACTTCATCAGACTCAGCCTTCTTAGTCCTCCAGCTGCCATCAGGTTTACAAATATAAATTCAAACCACTAACTTTAAATGTACAATGTGCATACTCTTTGTTCTATCAAAAGAGCCTTTCTGGAATATGTCAGAAGGAAGAGCTATGTGCTCAAATGTTCACTACTACATCTTGGACACCTCAATGGTCCAGTAATCTGATATCGATAATGGTAACTTTCAGGATTTTACTTCTTTCTCCATAGTTTCTGTATTCTTTGACATATATCATTTTTATAGAAATGACAAAGCTATAATGATCTCTCCACAAAACATACCCCTGACTGGAAGGGAGGCTTCTGGCTAACAGCTGGAGACAGCTGCGTCATGGGCGCTGGTTGGTGATAGACCGTGACTGTTGCACCATTAAAAGTTGGACTTGTGCCCGTGGCAGCTTTCACCACCCCATTGGTAATAATTTCTTTGATTCGGTTTACAGCTCCTAGGGAAAAGCACAGAGAGTAAGATACTATACCAAAGAACTGAATGAACTGACTAGTAACCAATGATAAACACAGGCCAATACTTAATTATCTGAGTATTAATCCATTTTATAGGTGACCCAAATGTCTGGCTCCCAACCTTTCTAAATCCCTATGTACATTCACGAGTACTTCATAAATAATATTACACACATCCCTGTACTTTGCTTTACACAAAAAGTGATAGGTGAGCCAAAAACATTACTTACTGTCCACTAATTCCCGTGTCTGGCCTTGAACATGAAGATATAATGGACGATCCCTATAAAGAGAAATATAAAATGATGACCCCAAACTGGTAATAACCAAAGAAGGAGCTAAATGAGTCACCAAAACTAATCTGTAACATTTAAAGCTTCCAAATAAGTGAAAGGAACTATACAGCACATGGAAATGGCTATTGCTAATTTCTAAGAGCATGGTTTACAGTGGAGGAATGACTAAGCCAATGTTAAAGATGCTGTTTTGTTCTGGCCAGGTGGCTCACTTGGTTGGAGTGTTGTCCCATACATCAAAAGGTTGCGAGTTTGATTCCCAATCAGGGCATATACCTAGGTTGTGGGTTTGATTCCCAGCTGGCGCATGCACAGGAGGCAACCAATCAATGTTTCTCACATCGATGGCTCTTTCTTTTTCCCTCTCTAAAAATCAATAAAAACCAATCCTCAGGTGAGGATTAAAAAAATAAAATTGAATACTAGAAAAGACGAAGCTAAACTGAGATGAAATCTTTATAGATAACCTACAACTTATAATCATCAGAGCCATTAAGGAGTCTTGATAACAAAAATTGTCTAGCCCTGGCTGGGTTTCTCAGTGGTTAGAACAGGGGTTGGGGAACCTTTTTTCTGCCAAGGACCATTTGGATATTTATAACATCATTCATAGGCCATATAAAATGATCAACTTAAAAATTAGCCTGCTGTATTTGGTTAAACATTTAATTAACTCATCCCTAATGCGTCAGCAAGGCCAGACCAAATGATTTCACAAGCCTCAGATCAACATTCCCCACCGTATTAGAGCATCCACCAGCGGACCAAACGGTATTGGGTTGGATTCCCGGTCAAGGGCACGCACTTCAGTTTCAGGTGTGTGTGTGTGTGTGTGTGTGTGTGTGTGGCTCCCTCTCTTTCGTTTGATGTGTGTTTGTGTGTGTGTGTGTGTGTGTGTGTGTGTGTCTCCCTCCCTCCCTTCCACTCTCTAAAAATCTATGGAAAAAATATCCTCAGGTGAGGATTACTTTTTTTTAAACTTTAAAAAAGATTAGAACAAAGTATGAACTCATTTGTTAGGGGAAATATTTCCATAAAAAACAGTTTACAAGTATCACATTAAGTGTTAACAATTATTATCTTCTTTTACACTTTTGCATAATTTGTTGTCTTCAATAAAGACACTGTGAAATAAAAAAAACACAGCACAATAGAAAAAGAATAATTGCAACACTTCTTGTATCTATTGAAGATGTTCTGAATTCTGCAGTAAAGCATATATACATATACATAGTTATATATCTATTAACCAAAGTAGCTACTGCATAAACTACTAATCAAGCACTTACATGTATTCCCTAAGAATAAAATATATTAAGCTAATGTGAGTCATATACCCAGCCCTTCCCCAAAGTAGAGGATATGCATACACACCCTGGTCCTACTTTGGCCTTCTCCTCAGTGGTCATGAACCTCCCTCGAGTTGACACTGCAGCCCCACTAAGTCGGCTGATCTAAAAAGGAAATTTTCTATTAAAAAGATGATGTGGCAATTGACTTCAATGACAGGTAGCAGGATAGATTTTCCCCATCCATCCATCCATTCCATCAATAAGGTAGAAATGAGTTCTCTCTGCTATCTGAAAATCTAGTTCCATTGTTTCTTACTCAGACCACCCCAGGGAATTCACACATAGCTGTTTTTGTTTTTTACCATCACTAAGAAGTTCCTCTGCAGTTAAATCAAACCCAACCCTAACTTTGGAGAGTATGACCCAAATACACTAATAAATATCTGATTCATGTCTGTCCTTATTTAGCAGTCTTATTTTTCTAAAACCACATCCACCCACATTCCCCAAAGCCCAACATCTCCACACCTCATCTTGAGTTTGTCCTCGAGTCAGCAAGTTCCTACATGTGAGAGGCACATCATTGATCTCTACTTCAGCTACCACCAGGTCATCCTTGCTTTTACTGCTAGTTAAGCCTTTTCCAGGAGCCTGAAGCTACAAAAAGAGAAATTAGATTAAAAAGTTTACATGATGAAATATCTTCTCAATGCCCAATTCAAAAGTATACCCTCCCAAATCTCCCTTTACCTGCCTACAAAAATACTTGGAAACACTTCCTGGTCATTTTTCATGAATGAAATAACATGCAAATAAAACCTCACTATTGTCGATCTATGAACCAAAAGGTCATGGTTTGATTCCTGGTCAGGGCACATGCCCAGGTTTCAGGATCGACTCCCAGTGGGGGCATGCAGGAGGCAGCCGATCAATGATTCTCAACATTGATGTTTCTCTCTTCCTCTCCCTTCCTCTCTGAAATCAACAAAAATATATTTTAAAAATAAAAATTTAAAAACCTCACTAAAATGATACCAAGTACAGTCAGTTTACTTGAAGGCTGCCGTCAGATTTCTCTATAATCTTGGCCATGTGTGCATTTTTATGACCACATAATTACAGAAACTCTATGAATTAGAAGGGCCAAGTCATGATGCTTTGCAGTTCAATCAGCTAACCATGTGTGTAAATACAGGGTAGAGCTCAACACACAATTCAAAATAAGTAACTCATATACCACACCTGTGTAATGGGAAGTAGCCTCTGTGTAAGGCTTTTAAGTGTTAACACGATGGTCACAACATATCAAATTAAACTAATTGCATCTTTCAATATCAAAACCCTTAAATTGGCCCTGGCCAATGTGGCTCAGTTGGCCGGAGTGTCTTCCTGTACACCAAAAGGTGGTGGGTTTGATTCCCAGTCAGGGCACACAGCCAGACCGTGGGTTCCATCCCTAATGTGGGCGAGTGTGGGAGACAACCAATCAATGTTTCTCTCTCTCTCTCTCCCTTCTTCTAAAATCAATGTAAAAAACAACCACCCTTAAATTGTATCTAATTAACATTCTACCCCATTACTTTCTAAGGAAGAGTGGGTAAAAAGTAAAATTAGATCCTAAAATCTGGAGACACACTAAATAGACACAATACCTATCTCCTTACCTTTGTTTAGCCCTCTTCAGCATGCATTATACATCTTAGCTCACTGAATCCTTATGGCAGGCATGTCAGTATTGTCCAAGAGAACTTTGTGTGATGATGTAAGTGTTCTCTAGCTCAGCCGTCGCCAACCGGTGGTCCGTGGACCACTGGTGGTCCGTGAGGTCCGAAAGGTTGGCAACCGCTGCTCTAGCTGGCAGTGCAAAATGGGTGCCACTAGCCACATATCTACTGAGCACCTGAAATGTGACTAATGTGACCAAGAAACTGACTTTTATATTTTATTTTTAATTCAAATCTTTAGTCACATGAGGCTAGTGATTATGGGACCAGACTAACAGATATATATAACCAACCCCATTACAGATGAGGAAACTGAGGCTCATCTGTCAAAGCCACTCAACCAGTAGCTGGGGATTCTGGGATTTAAACCTAGGTATTCTGATTCTAAATTCAGTATTTATGCACCATGCTGCCTCTTGCTGAATTCATTTACCATTTTAAAAATTACTTATTAGAGAAAAAATGAGTCTAAATGATTAACATCGGTATTAAGAATTTTAATATTCATGGAGCATTCCTTCTTCATCAGTGTTCTTTTAATATTTCCTTGTAGACCTTAGAAATGGACAGTTGACTCATACAATCTTTGCAAACCATTAAGATAAAATGAGTAATAAACTTCCAAGTCATTAAAATTTCTCACCAATTCTGAAGAACTTGAATATTTAAGTATCCAGACAGGTTATGGCCTACTAATAAACATTCCATTAATGTTATTTACTGATAAATTAGAAGGCTAAGAAAGAATATCATTCTTTTTTTCCAGCTTTATTGAGGTATAATTAAAAAATAAAAATTGTATGTATTTAAGATGTACAACTTGATGTTTTACTATATGTATACATTGTGAAATAGTCACCACAAACATGCTAATTAACAAATCCATAACCTCACATTCATTGAATTTTCAAATACAGAACTCATCTCTTCACAAGGATGGCAAATTTAAGCCAAAAGAAGTTTTAAAAATTGTAATTCCAATAGAATGGGCTGCCTTGGAATATACTGAACTCTACAACTCTAGAAGCTTTCAAGCAAAAGCTAAACATCCAGTTGTCTGAGACGGCTCTGAAGTAGACATCAGAGCCAACCACTTACATAGATTTTGGACAAGTTCCTTTACATTCATGAGCCTAACTTTCCTCACCTCTAAACTGGTGACAATAATTCATTTCATAGAAATGCTGTAAGGATTTCTTTTAAGTGCAAAGCATGCATTCTGGCAATACAAACAGTCGCTATATACTCATTATCCTATAGGAAAATTCTCGCATTCTATGGCAATTAAGTTAAAGGTTTCCAAGTTCAGATCCATTCTAGTTGTAAGGGAGTTTGTAAAATGTTCAAATAATTTCCTCAATTGTGTGAAGACAACAAAACCATATATA
>NW_006299706.1:1660920-1666281 GCF_000327345.1 Myotis davidii
TCTAACCCGATACACCAAGATTGTGGGTTTGATCCCTGGTCAGGGTGAACATACAAGAACCAACCAGTGAATGCACAAATAAGTGGAACAACAAATAGAGGTGTCTTTCTCTCCCCCTTCCTCTAAAACAGCGGTTCTCAGCCTGTGGGTCGCGACCCTTTGGGGGGCGAACGACCCTTTCACAGGGGTCGCCTAAGACCATCAGAAAACACATATATAATTATATACTGTCTTTGTGATTAATCACTATGCTTTAATTATGTTCAATTTGTAACAATGAAATTGGGGGTCCCCACAACATGAGGAACTGTATTAAAGGGTCGCGGCATTAGGAAGGTTGAGAACCACTCTCTAAAATCAATAAATGAAAAAAAGAATTTTAAAAAGATGAATCTATAGATTATTAGAGACATCTGAAAGTTCACTTGATTTATTTGGACTCCTCTGACTTTAGGGAAAATGCACATGTATCAAAAAGCATATTACATCCCCGCTTTCCATGATTAAACTTAGGCTGAACTAAGTGAGCACAGCCCAAACAAGCTATTTGGTCCGTAAGTGTAATCAACCCCACCAAAACTGCCTCGTCAAAACAAATGACAAAACTTCTGATACGTCCCAAAACTAAGTGACCTTTAAATTACCGTACCCGTTTTCTCCCTCATTAATACAAATGATCGTGAGATTACAGGATTACAAAAAACCCTCTTAAAATTGCAATTAGCAGAGTCCCTTCAACTTCAAATACCTTCTCAGCAGCATTCTGGGTTGGTTTCAGCTTCCCTTTGGCCATGAGCATGGCATTGATCTTGGCAGCCACAGCGGCAGCGGCATCTAAGGCTCCAGAGGGAGCAGCTGTGGTGCCCCCAGGACTTCCCCCACTGCTGGGCACCTCCCCACCTGGGACCGCCGGTGGGAGGAAGAGAAGGGGGGCTGGAGCTGGTTGGTCCCATTTGCTGCGGCGCCTACAATAAGTAAAAGAAAAATAATAGGCCCCCCCAAAAAAGCTTTCACTTATACTAGTTTTCCCTTGCTGTGTCTTGGCACCCCGTTTTCCCTCTATCACGTTCCCCTGACACCTTCGAATCTCCTATCAGGGCTTCAGATTACCGTCTTAAATAGACAATTACTGCATGATTTCCCCAAATCCTCCCTCCTTTCAACCCTTTTCCAGAATCTACTTCCTTTCTCTTCTGTCATCCCCATCAAAAGACTTCACCCTGTCCCACAAGCCCTCGTTTTCGCCTTCCCCTCGGCCCGCACTCCCAAAAGTCCCTGCTTTCCTCTCCCCTCCGATCCTCGCCGGCCTTTTTCCGGGGCCCCAGGCCTGCTCACCACCTTTCCCAACAATCCGGCCCCCCGATAGTACACTCCCCCTTCAGCGCCCCTCTGCCCACACGCAGCTCCCCAGGTCCCCCCGCCTCTCCCGCGCCCCCCGCTCGCCGCGATTCCCTCGCCCGCGAAGCCTTACCCGCCGGCTCCAGGATGTGTCGCGCTCCCCGCGGACATGGCGACCGGCTCGGCTCAACCACCCGCCAACTCTCCCACAACCACCCTCCCGTCACTTCCGCCCCTAACGCCCTGACGCACAGTCTCTTCCGGTCGCGAGGCCAAGAAGTTCCGGTTAAAACGTCTATTCCGATTGGACTCTCGTGGATCTCCAGGCGTCTGGCATTAGCCGAGGCTGGTAGGGTGTGACCTTCTTGTCGGGCCGTGCCCCAGAGAAAGATGGTTACTGATCCTCGCATTAAAGCGGAATTAGCGCGGGGAGAATTGATCTTTGTTGTGGGCACATTGGTAGCCTACACGATAATACGCACGAGTCTGGGAATTACGCCGATTTCCCCCAAAATTGAGCTGTATTCTTAGGGGATCCCAGGCGCTCGTGGGGAAGAGCTTTCTCGAGGTCTTTTGCCCACTTCACGTTTCAATTACCTTATTTAGGAAACGGGAAATGATTCGTCCTAAAGGTCATTGGAAGAATTTATGGTTTTGTGTGTGTTTTGTTTCTTTTCCGTGCGCCAAGCACTGTTTTAAGAGGAGGACACAGATAAAGCGGAAAGCTACGGGTCCTGCCTTCCTAGTACAATGAGGCGGGCAGGCACGCAGACAGATAGATGCGTATGGCGAGGTGGTATCATCAACTGTGAAGAAGGTGAAGTACTCGACTTGAAGGCGCTTACACTGAAGTATTTGAAAGAAATGGAAGCTGAACACCTGAGTCGGGGCGGAGAAGTGGTAATAGGTTATGAAACCCCGTTAAGATTGAACCGGCCTGAGTGTGGGGGCCAGATCCCGAAAGGCCTTGAAGGCCAACCGAGAAGTCAGAGTTGATGTTGGAAGCCAGAGATTTCCAACATGGGGGTACCTTGGAGCTGCAAGGAGTCTCTAGCTCACATAAATATAATACAGCACTGTATTTCAAATAAGTTTGCATTCTGATAGGATTAATAGAATACAAAATCATTTAAAAAGTCAAATTTGTAGTGTTGCCCTTTCAGCATTTAATAAGTTTCCCCTTCTTACACATGCCACTGATATTGGATGTGAAATATATATTTCTGCATTCTTTTGTTGCATTGATCTATTTGCTTTGCTATAGTGTCTATTACAGTAATTCCATGTGTATGTATATTTTTAAAATATGTTTTTATTTATTTTAGAGAGAGGGAGAGAGAGAGAGAGAAACATCATCTATAAGAAAGAAACATCAGTGGGCTTTCTCCTG
This sequence comes from Myotis davidii, assembly GCF_000327345.1. Classification (NCBI taxonomy): domain Eukaryota; kingdom Metazoa; phylum Chordata; class Mammalia; order Chiroptera; family Vespertilionidae; genus Myotis; species Myotis davidii. Next base: position 1,663,649 of record NW_006299706.1, read on the forward strand.
CACACCCCCTACTGGGGATCCAGCCCTCAACCCAAGCATGTGCCCTGAGCAAGAATCCAACCAGCCAGTTCCTGGTGCATGGGATGATGCTCAACCAACTGCACCACACCAGCTGGGCCCGTGTATATTTTAATATCTGTTCGGGCGAGCCGATTCTCATTCTGCATTTTCTGCATACAGGTGTATTTTTTTCCAAGTGAATTTTATTTACTTTTAAAATAACTATATAAATTTCAAATGTACAACATAATTCAGTATCTGTGTACTGTATTGCATGTTCACCACCAAAAGTCTAGTTTCCTTCCATTGCCATATATTTGACCCCTTTACTCAATTTGTCCTGCCCCTAACCCCCCAAGTGAATTTTAGATTAAACAACAGTGTTTTCCCTTTGCCTTGTCTCCCCAAAACACATGGCTGTTGGGATTCTGATTGTAATTCATGAACCAAAAAATCTCCCCTTTTTAAAAGGGTAGTTTAAGCGTACAATTTAGTGCCTTTTTGTGTATTCACAAAGTTGTGCCGCCATGACCAGTATCTAATTCCAGATCATTTTCATCACCCCTAAAGCAATCCTGCCCCCATTAACAATTACTTTCCATTTTCCTCTCCTGTCAGCCGCCATCAACCACTAATCTACTTTCTGTCTCCATGGGTTTGCTGATTCTGGGCATTTCATATAAATGGAATTATATATGATCTTTGTGTCTGGCTTCTTACAGTGTTTTCAAGGTATCAATGCTTTGTAGTTTTCAGTTTGCCAATAATGCACACCTTTTTGTCAGATTTATCCCTAAGATTTTTCTTTTTGATGCTCTGCCACTTTTTTGAGTATATGTATATATTTTTTATTGATTTCAGAGAGGAAGGGAGAGGGAGAGAGAGAAACATCAATGATGAGAGAGAAACATTGATCGCTGCCTCCTGCATGCCCCACACTGGGGATTGAGCCTGCAACCTGGGCATGTGCCCTGACTGGGAATCCAACTGTGAACTCCTGGTTCATAGGTCAACGCTCAACCACTGAGCCATGCCAGCCGGGCTGGACTAGATTATCTTAAAGATCCTACCATCCATCTCAAAAGTTTATTATATTTTATGAGGTGAGGGACCTTATTTTATTAATTTTTATCTTCCCACCATCTAGCACAATGCCTAGCACATAGTAACAGTTTGGGAAATGCTGTGATTAACACACGAATGACTAAATAATGCAAAGGAGGGAAGGAAGGGAGGGAGGGAGGGAGGAAAAATCAATAAATCAACCAACAAAATTCTAGAAAAGTGCAAGGGCCCAAAGTGAAGTTCTTTGACTCGGCCAGCTGGTGGCATCACTTCTCTACATTAACCACAGGGCGGGTGTTGATAGGGCAAGGGAAAGGATTTAGATTAGAAATGAATAAAGGTAAAAAAAGAAATGATCACAGGACCAGATATTGCAAATGGATAGCAGAATTCTGACCCAGCTTCTTTTCTTCAAGCCAAGAGAAAGTAAGTCTGATGCATTAAGCAGACACCTTCGCTGCTAGATTGCCAAGGTGATGCTTGGATGGGTGGCCAGGAGGTAACTCATGGGACTCATCTGAACTTGGGCGGACTCATCTGAACTTGGGCTGGGCCCTCCCCTTCTACCACCCCCTTCACATGTATCCCTTGCTGAAAAACCCAAACATCCTGTCACCCTCTGGACCTTTTTACCTTTGGGTCTCTTCTATAAGGTTCATTAAACCCACTCTGCCTGGCCAGCATGACTCAGTAGTTGTCACGGTTTGATTCCCAGTCAGGGCACATGCCCAGGTTGCGGGCTTGATCACCAGTGGGGGATGGGGTTGGGGGCAGGAGGCAGCCAATCAATGATTCTGTCATCATTGATGTTTCTATCTCTCTCTCCTGCTCCCTTCCTCTCTGACGTCAATAAAAAGACATATTTTTAAAAACTCACCGCTGATTTATTGTCCCGAAGGGCCCTTCTCCTCCCCCAGCACGCCAAGGAAACTGAACATCAAACAGTGTAATTAGATCAACCGAAGGACTTGTATGCATGCATATAACCAATGGACATAAGACACTGGGGGGTAGGGGAGGCCAGGGGATTGTCAAGGGGGGGGAGGAGACATATGTAATACTCTTTGTAATACTTTAAGCAATAAAAAACCCGCCACACACACATTGTAATTAGTTGGCAGAGGGCAGGAAGGTATTGAATATTCTGGAACCCTTGAAAAAGCCTCACTCTTCTATCTACCCACCTCCCACCTCTGTTTTCCCATCACAGCAAGTTGTGCAAAGGGTAGGGATATGGGCACAAAATGGGAGGACCCAATGAAGCCTGTTTTCCGGTTAGGACTGAGATCATGGGGAGACAGGATGAGGTGTGGTGAGGGTGTATCTCGGGATCCATCTCTGAAATAGCGTTTGGGGGTTGGAGAAGAGTGGGAGATGCCCTTGACTTCCGGCTCCACCGACGAGAGCAGGGAAGGTGCAAAGGCAGCGGAGTGAGGGAGGTTAGCAGGACTACTGTACTTAATACGCAGAAGCAGGAACAGAAGGGAGGGCCGGCCCAGGTCCACTCAGGGCCTCTCCGGCTGTGTTCCCAGTAGGGAGGAAACAGGAAGCTGTGACTTCTCCTCTTT
>NW_006299706.1:1666315-1666810 GCF_000327345.1 Myotis davidii
CTCAAGGTCATTTGCTGCTGCAGTGAATTAAACCTGTGTTTTAATTGGCACGGTTCCCTGGGCTTGGTGATAACTGCTCAGTACCCTGCTCCCTTGTGCCACAAACACCCCCAAACTTTTCCTTTAAAATTATAATCAGTGCAAATAGCAACGTACAGAGTGCTTTGTTTTTACATGTATTATCTAATTTCATCACACCGATCTTTTTTTTTTAATATATTTTATTGATTTTTTACAGAGAGGAAGGGAGAGAAACAGAGAGTCAGAAACATCGATGAGAGAGAAACATCGATCAGCCGCCTCCTGCACATCTACTGGGGATCGTGCCCGCAACCCAGGCACACGCCCCCGACCGGAATCGAACCTGGGTTTGAAGCAGAGACTTTTATCTGAAAATTTTAAGCAAGGAAACTGAGGCTCGGGAGTGAAGTGACTTACCCAAAGTCATGCAGCGAGTGAGTAGCAGATCTGGGACTCCAGAACCCCTGCTTGCTC
>NW_006299706.1:1666887-1668754 GCF_000327345.1 Myotis davidii
TCTCTCCCTCTCTCCCTGACACCCATTCTGATTTCCTGCCATATGTCCCCTCCAGGTCCCTTCCTCCAGGCTCCAAGGAAGCACTTTCTGCAGAGAAGGGGCCCCTGCACACCGGCAGGAAGAGGGTCTGCAGTTTGCTTCCTGTCATCCCTGAGATGGGGTGTCTCTGGTTCTCTCCCTGGGTCTGATTTTCATGGTGGAGTAATTCCCCTTTCTCTCCTCTCTACTGCATAGAGCCCTTCCTACACAGATACACACCACACACACGTGCGCACACCCCCCATGTCCGGCCCTCTCTCATCCTGCCCCACCCACCACCAATCATGACCAACAGGGACGGGTGGGTTGTCCCATCCACACCCTGCCCTCTGAGGGCTGGAGCCTCCGGCTGAGAGGCCCTGCCAGTCTGGCGCTAAGCGGGCTGCCTTCGCTGCCCAGCACTGTGGCCTCTGATGCCCTGAGATGCCCACACCCAATCTCTCTGCCCCTCTGCCCGTTTTCTGGCTCAACACCTCTACCAGCGGCGGTGTGCTGAGTGTGGATGAGACTTTGCTGCCTGTTGAATTCCCTGCCCTGAGGGTTGTGCTTGCCCTGGCCTACGGGCTTGTCGGGGCCGTTGGATTTATGGGAAACTTGGTCGTGCCGTGGGTGCTGGGTAACTGTGCTCAGCGAGCCCCTTGCCCACCGTCTGACACTTTTGTCTTCAACCTGGCTCTGGCAGACCTGGGGCTGGCACTCACTCTCCCCTTCTGCAAGATGTTCCTGACGGCCACTGTCTGCAACACCTACGCCAGCGTCTTCCTCATCACGGCGCTGAGTGTTGCCCGATACTGGGTGGTGGCCATGGCTGCAGGACCAGGCACCCCTCTTCCCCTCTTGTGGGCCCACACAGCCACCCTGGCAGTGTGGGTGGCAGCTGCCCTGGTGGCAGTGCCCACGGCAGTCTTTGGGGCAGAGGGGGAGGTGTGGGCCGTGCGTCTCTGCTTGCTGCGCTTCCCCAGCAGGTACTGGCTGGGGGCCTACCAGCTGCAGAGGGTGGTGCTGGCCTTCGTGGTGCCCCTGGGTGTCACCACCGCCAGCTACCTGCTGCTGCTGGCCTTCCCGGGGCAGCGGCAGCGAAGAAGGCAGCGGGATAGCAGGGCCGTAGCCCGCTCCGTCTGCATCCTGTGGCCTCCTCCTTCCTCTGCTGGTTCCCCAGCCACATGACCACTCTCTGGAGTGTCCTAGTGAATTCTGACCTGGTTCCTTGGGACAGCACTTTCTCCGCCGTCCACACCCACGTCTGCCCTGTCACCGTCTGCTTGCACACAGCAACAGCTGCCTCAACCCCGTGCTGTGCTGTCTCCTGCGGCAGGAGTCCCGGCAGGCCCTGGCAGGCCCCTTCAGGGATCTCCGAGCGCGGCTGTGGCCCCAGGACCGGGGTGAAGCAGGGGGCCTTACAGGAGGTAGGCAGGCGGTGAGTGGAGAGAACCCCCAGGAGAGCGGCCCTTCTACCGTGCTCACCAACTTGGGCAAAGGAACACCGGGGTGAAGGTACAAACGGTGCACCCTCTTTCTGGGGTCTGCCAGGGGCAGGATCCTTGCATTCTAGGGAGGGCGGGCCTGTCTGCCAGGCCGACATGCCCCCGGGGAAAGTCTTATCTTCAATTATTCTGGCTGTGGTGGCATGCAGCGGGCGAGGCCCAGGTCAGGGCTGGTAGGACAAAGCTTATGTCCTCCATTTGGAGGTGGGAAAGAAGAGGATCTAAAAATAAACATCTGGCCCTGACCGGTTTGGCTCAGTGGATAGAGCGTCGGCCTAGGGACTGAAGGGTCCCAGGTTCGATTCTGGTCAAGGGCATGTGCCTTGGTTGCAGGCATATCCCCG
>NW_006299706.1:1668818-1674787 GCF_000327345.1 Myotis davidii
CATCTGGACCATCCAGAAATGATCTTGACTCTTTATCCCAATTCCACCTTCAGTTCAGTGTGGACAAAAGCATTATTTGTCCCACCTCTGCCTTCTGTGAGAATTCCCAGGGGGATTTCCCTAAGGGTCCTAGTCTCATGGATCGGGAGCCAGTGCCAGCCTCTCCCCCTGCCTGTCCTTCCTGCTCTCCATCTCAAACGGATGCACCCTTGTTCTTCTCTGGTGCCAGGACCAAAAATGCCCTCCTCCCCTGGCCATCTCCATCTTCTTACCCTCAGCGGTACCCACAGAAACTCGATGTTTGCAAAAACAGCTGCAAAAGCTGTAGTTCCCATGTGGAGAGATGCCACCTGTGGAGTCTTGCTGGATCCCTGGGTCTCTCCTTAAAGCAGGATTTAGAGGGAGAAGTGAAGATAAGTCAAGGATGTGGGTGAGGCGTGGTGAGGGGAGAGCTGCAGAATGGGGGAGGGAGAAGAGGCTGAAGGTGGGCTGGAGAAGTGGGAAGCGTGGCCGGGGGTGCTATTCTTCTCCCTATCCCAGAGGCTTCACTGAGTCAGAGCACCTGGATTCACATCCTAGCTCCGAGGGAACTCGTTAAGTTCCTCTTTCTCTGTACCCGTTTTCTCATCTGTAAAATGGGTTGCTATCTGATCGTTAGCTATTATTCTTAGCTATTATTAACTCTGTGTAAAACGGAGTTAGAGAATGAGAGAGAAACAATGAGGGGGTAGCTGGAAGATGGGGCTGGAGGGCCATAGAGGTCTTATCTGGGATGATTTTTTTATTTTATTTTTTTAAATATATTTTATTGATTTTTTACAGAGAGGAAGGGGAGAGATATAGAGAGTTAGAAACATCGATGAGAGAGAAACACCGATCAGCTGCCTACTGAATTTTTTAAAAAAAATACATTCCTTTATTGATTTCAGAGAGGAAGGGAGGAGTGAGAGATAGAAACATCAATGATGAGAATCATTGATCAGCTGCCTCCTGCACACCCCCTACTGGGGATCGAGCCCACAACCCAGGCATGTGCCCTTGGCTGGAATCGAACCTGGGACCCTTCAGTCCGCAGGCGGACGCTCTATACACTGAGCCAAGCCGGCCAGGGCCTGGAATGATTTTTACATGCTCTGGAGTAAAATGAAAATTTTATGTAAGAACTGAGTGAGGGGTTGGCTCCTCCAGCCCCTTTTGAAGGTGTGTTTTTTGGGACAAGGGGTTCCCCCTTGGTTTCCAGATCCACAGATACCCAAGACCCAGCAATGATAAAGGTTGGCGATCACAAGGGACTTTCTGGGGGGGGGCAGCCCCTGAAAAGGGAGGTGGCGGAAAGATGGGGTGGAGCTCCCATTTCCACTTCCCCCACCCCAAGCTCTGGCGTGTCTCACAACCCTAACAACTCTAGCCACTCAAGGTCCCACAACCGCCAGGAGCAGCGCCTGTATGTGGAGTCCCTCTGGCAAGGGCACCACAGCTCCATCCGGTTGCCAGGAGGCTGTAAACCACCCAATTCACCACATGTTAAGCAATACTGAATAGATTTAATTACCCTCTTGTTTAATTTCCTTTTTGATAATGTTTAAACTGGTTCTAAAACTCCAGGTCTGTTCCCAGCCGATTCAGGACGGGAAATCCTTACCCACCTAAGTACCCTTTTGCCACCCCGCCCCTCAGCTCCTCCAATGACCCTGCCTCTGCTGGGCTCCGGATATTGGCTCCTGTAGGGGCCTCTGCTTTATGGGACCCAGGGGTAAATATTGACGAAGTCTAAACAGGTCCGATCCAGAGATGAATGCGCGTTGGCTTCCCCTTAGGAGGGGAGGGGAGGCTGGCTGGGCAGCTCCTCTCGAATGGAAAGGCATCGTTTTGGCAAATATCTGGGCCCTGGCTCCTTGTAGCACAGAGAGCTTCGAAACTGCAGGAGACAGTTAAAACCGAAAATGGGGCAACAGGACATCTTGTTTCTAAGAATGAGGGGGTTTTGGTCGGGGGGGGCGGGGGTGTCACAGGAGGGGCAGCACTGCCAGGAATAGAGCTTGGGTTTTACACACTCGGGGCCTGCCCAGCACCCTTCACTGGGTCGCTGTGAACACGTGGGTCTTCGGATGCAACCTAACACCCTCCTCCTACCCAGCACCAGTCTTCCTCCCTCCTCTCCACCTTTTTACAGCCTGGGGTCCCAGCTGACACAGCAGAGAGCCACGTGTCAGGGTTTGAAACCTGGAGCTTTGGTATTTCCAGGCAGAGTTGTGGAGGGGGAAGTGAAGGCCTGCAGCTGGGCCTGCCACCTAGATTTCCATGTCCGTAAACGACAGCCATTCCTCCTGCAGACTCCGTAATGGACGGGCAAGTACCTCTTGATGGGCATCACAGGAGCGGAGGGTGCCGGCTGCTCCGCCAAGCCCGCCCCCCACCATGGGATTCCAATTCCTCTTTCTAGCTGAGGTCTTGAGCCCCACGCTTCTCATCTCACCCCATCAGCTCCTACGGACATATGTGCACCTATTGCAGCACCTCGACAACTCTAAAAAAAAGGAAGAAAATTAATCAAAACGAGAACTGAAATTAACCCGATCTCTCACTGCCTCTCAGAGAGCACAGGAGAGCTCTGTGAGGGGCACCATCTGGAAGAGGGTGCCCAGGGCTCTGACACGGGAAGAACCGGGTCAGCGTGGTGGCCGAACCTGAAAACAGGACACGGAAGAGAGGCTCAGAGGAACTGTGGCCAATGGGAGGGGAGGGGGCAAGGCCGTTTCTGAGCACAGCATGCAAATGAGATGAAAACAAGTCGTCTAATATTGGAATCCCCGATCCTTGTTTGTGACTATCAGTAACGACAACAGAAAAAGGAGGTAGCAGTTCCTTTTGTTCGGGCCACCTTGCCCCTCCGGGGGGCGGAAAGGCCCCTCCCTGGCTCTCCCCTCACCGGCACCATCAGCACCTCAGACATTCAGAGACAGCACTTCATGGGGTTCCAGGTGTTTAATTTTCCTTTCTTTACCTTTTATCGTTTTTTTTTTTGTTTCTGTTTTGCTGTTTTTTTACACAATCAAATTGGTAGAAAAATGGTTGGCGCTGGTGGGCCTTTGGGGGTCCATTGAAAATCCCCCCCCAATTCAGGCGGAGGTTTCAGGTCATGGTTGGTGAGCTGGGGGATAAGGTCAGGGCTCATAGAGATTTCCCAACTCACCCTAGAACTTTGTTTCCAAATGGGTGCGGAAGAGGTCAGACTAGTTCCCCCATTGCTATGGATGAGGGGGTGAAGTCATTGTTTCCCCCACCCGTCAAGTTCTTCAGAGATGTGGAGATAGAAGGCTGCAATTTCTAATCGCCTACAATCTTCTCTTAAAAATATAAAACACGTGCAGTTGGCTTTGGTACAAAAAAAAAAAAAGAAAACAACAAAAAGACATTCTGGTCCCCTGTGGGTTTCCCCCTCACCCCCAACAGACCATGATGGCCACCTCAACCTCCATTCCATCCACTCTAGGAAGCCAGGTTGACTCCCCGGGGTTCCACCGAGGACGGAGAGAAGAGAGAACAGCAGTAAGAGGTTGAGGGGAAAGGGATATGGCCCTGCCCATAGCCCTTCTTGAAGGGGCAGTCGGGTCCTACAGCTGCAGCCTCTCCTCAAAGACGATGTTGCCGGGAGGGTGGCAGGGCTGGAATCCGGCAGCTGCATGGTTACGTCTGAATAAACCCCAGTAGTGTTAAAGGACAAGGCCCCTTGTTCCCTATGGCTTGGCTCCCATGTCCCTGGTCCTCTAAATCCCCTTTCTCCCTCCATAACTAATAAACAATAAATAAATAAACTTTCCTAAAGTCGAGGGAAGAAGGCATGAAGAATTGGCATCTGTGGTGTACTTCTGGATGCCACCAGGGGGCGCTGTGGCCTAACTCCCCCCAGCTTCCTAAATGGCCCCAGGTATCCAAGAATCCCAAGAGCTGGCAAGGACAAATCAGCAGTTCAAGTGTTCCCTGCTCACTGGCAGGTCGGAGTCCCCAGGGCTTGCCTCCCTCAGTAATATTCTTCAGGGGGCACAGGAAGGAGGGAGGGGCCCCCTTAGCTCTCCGGAGCTACAGGCTCCCCATCGCGGCTCTCCGTCTCCTCGGGTATGTCCTGCATTCTGGTGAAATCTGCGGGGGGCAGGGCAAAGTTAGTGCGTGGACAGAGGCTCCATGAGCACCCACCCTGCACTAATGCCCCCCCATCTGTGAGCTCTGCGGGCTGTGAGGGAGGACCAACGTCGGTGAATCCATGACGAGGGGAAAACCTCTGTCAACAAAGTTAGCGATGTGCTCACACCTTGGTAGGTACTTTATATACTGGTAAGTGTACGAAGACACAATCTATACTAATAAAAGCCTAAGTGGCCCTTGCCCGTGACATCATCACAAGATGGCCACCACAAGATGGCCACATGAATAGCGGAGGTGGGGCCTGCCAGCCAATCTGTGCAGTGAGGCCTGGGGTCACATGGCTCTGCGTGGTACGGAGGAGATTGGTCCTGGCATCTCCGCCGCCTCGCACGGAGGAGGCAAGTCCCAGCTGAGGAGGAGGAGGGTCTCAACAGGGAAGGGCAGAGGTGGGCGATCGAGCTGGCAGAGGTGGGCAGTTGGGGGCGATCGGGCTGGCAGGGGAGCCGTTAGGTGTCGATCAGGCTGGCAGGAGAGTGGTCAGGGGTTGATCTGGCTCCGACTGCCGGTTTACCCAAAGAATCGGGCCTAAACCAGCAGTCGGACATCCCCTGCGGGGTCCCAGATTGGAGAGGGGGCAGGCTGAGGGTCACCCCCTCCCCATGCACAAATTTTGTGCACTGGGCCACTAGTTTGATTAATAAAATAACAAGATATTTTAAGATTGCTATATGAAGTTATAGTAGCGTTGGGTTATTTTGTACTTCCTGAGCCAACTAAAAGAACTTGGAAGTCTGTGACTTTTTTTTTAACTTAAAAAAAATCTCTTTCTAAAAATAAATTTATTTCTAACCCTGGCTGGGTAGCTCAGTTGGTTAGAGCATCATCCCAATATGCCAAGGTTGCTGGTTCAGTCCCGGGTCAGGGCACATATAAGAATCAACTAATGAAAGCATAAATAAGTGGATGTTTCTCTCTCTCTCTCCCTTCCTTTCTCTCTCTAACATATATGTATTTCTACTTGAAAAGGCTGGGAATCAAATGACTTACTAGAGAAGGAGTGGCCCCTACATTCTTTGCTTCCTAGAGTTTCACCACTCACTTGCCATTGGACAAAACAGGAAATCCTTGTGTGCTTCCCAAGGGTTACCGTAGACCCCAGTGGTTAGTGAGGGACCTTCCTAAATGTCCCCGTGCTCCAGGACACAGGCCCCACTAGGAAAGCGCAGCCCCAGGGTCCGAACCCAGGTGGCACCCCTCTTCCATTCCACGTCTCTGCCAGGATCTCACCTCGAGGACTATGGGGCGGAGACAGGCGGCTGCTTCCTTCCTCCTCGCTGCCAGTGTCAGGGTCGCTGCTGTCTTGTAGCCGCTCCTCGGGGCTGCCCAGCTCCTGCCCCTCTCGATCCTCAAAGGGCCGATGGACAGCGCGGACAGTCACAGGCAAATCCAGGCGGTCATGGCCTCGACTGGGCTGTGGGCCGCGGGCGAGAAAAGCAGCGGGTCAGGGACTGAGGCGTGTGACAACTGTAGGCCCCTGCTCAGCTGGGGCAATAGCCGTCTGGGCCCCAAGGTCAATGCTCTCCAGTACCTCCACCCCTGGCTGACTTCTTTCTGCACCCCCCTGAAATGTTCAGTGCTCTCACTAGTCCTTCGAGTCTGATGCCCCATTTCATTTGGGCTCAAGTCCCCAGTCCCTTTCAGGTTCTCCCTTGGGCCCTGAAGTCCACCTCAGGTCAGTTCACTCCTCCAAGCTCCCTTACCTGAGGGGGGCTGAAACTCAAGTACAGGGCATCGCCGGCTGGCAGGCTCCGGCGCCGGGGATCCAG
>NW_006299706.1:1675008-1695583 GCF_000327345.1 Myotis davidii
TGTTGCCGCTGCAGTAACGCCAGCTCCGTGGCCTGCTTTTCAGGAGCCCCCGGGGTGGCCCCAGCTCGGCCAGCCTCCCCATCCCGAGAGTTGGCTCGGGTCAGCTTCTCCCGCCGCTCCGGGCCCTCGGGCACTCGGGCTTCCATCAGCGTATCCTGCTGGGCCACAGCCGCCTGGGTGGAACGGGGACAGATGAGTCTAGAAACCCCCGTCTCTTCTATCCCTCACCCTCACCCCCGGGAACCAGGTCAGGATGCCTGGAGTGTTCCAGCCGGGAGAAGGCTTAGAAAGGCCTATTAGGCCCCGGCCAGTGTGGCTCAGTTGGTTGAGCATTGTCCCATGCACCGAAGGGTCACCGGTTCGATTCCCAGCCAGGGCACATACTCAGTTGTTTGCAGGTTTGATCCCCGGTCAGGGTGCGTGCAGGAGGCAACCAATTGATGTTTCTCTCGTTCTCTCTCCCTCTCCCTTCCGCTCTCTCTAAAATCAATAAAAACATATTAAAAAAAAAAGACCTATCAGAATGACTCTGTCCACCTGAATGGGCAGCTCTGTGCTAGCTCCTCCCCTTCCCCATTCCTGCCCCTGCCCCACTGACCTGTAGGCCATGCAGAAGTCCGTAAAGATTGACCAATCGCTGCAACGCTTCCTGAGGAGAGAGGAGAGAGTGGGAACAGGGCTCAAGCTTCAGGATGGGAGAACTGCCCGGAAGCTGGAATAAGTGTGGGTGTGGGGACAGTAAAACTTACAACTTTGAGGTGTAGACTCTCCCCCACACCCCTCCAAACTGGGCTCCAATTCCTCAAGACTAAGAATATCCTCCCTTCAGTCTCCCATAGCATCCAATTCCCATCTCACCTCCTGGGGAGATCTCAGCTGATTCCCATTTCGATCCTGCAGAAATGGGCAAGGACAGGGAGTCAGCAGGCACACAAGTCCCTGGTGCCTGTCCCTGATAGCTCCGTGTCAGGGATCTATAGGCCAGCTGTCCCTGTCCCATCCTCTAGCCAATCCTGACATCTCCTGAGGACCCACCTTCTGGCTGGAGTCTGAGTCGGCTCTGCAGAGTTCGATCGAGCCATTGAAGGTTCTGGCCTCACCATCTGTTGAGGAGAAAAGGATGGGCTGAGCTCACAGGACCCTGACAGCACTCGGCCCCTGGTACCACCCCATTCTCTTTAACCCCTATCCCCCACCCCCCACCCTGGTCCCCTGCCCTGGCACTCACTGGCGGTGATTCCAGGACTCATGTTACCACCACTTTCTGCTTCCGTGGGCAGGCCCGGTTCCCGGTTTGAGAGCAGCTCCACTCCAGGCCCCACGAGCAGGTCTTTCAGGCCCTCCACTGCAGGGAAAGAAGAGGTGAGGACAGAGGTACCACAGAGCCCCGTGAGGAATGGGAGGCGATGCCGTTTGCCCAATACGCTTGGACCACGCAGACATGGAGGGGAATACCCTGCCCATGGGGGCTCCCACTCACACCACCATGGACAAGACAAAGTTCATGAAAGGAGCCCAAGGGCAGCACTGGGGCCTGTAGGACGACAGGTGCCCCTCTCCTCCCCTGCCTCTCCCAGCACCGAGCACACAGCAGGCCCTCAGGGAGTCTATGGGCCGTGGGACGGGCACCCCTTTTGTCTGCATGCGTCCGGGCCTAGCTGTGCGGCCACAGTCTGTGACCGTGAGTGGATGAGCCTGGACTCTGCCCTGGGCGTTCCCTCACCCTCTCGGATGGCGTCCTGCAGCAGCCGCTCGCCACGAGGGGACTCGAGGGACTCCGAACGGAAAAGGCCCCTGGGCAGGGTGGGCAGGGGCATCCCACAGCTGCCATTCTCTTCCACCTGGAAATGGGTCATCTCGGCAAACAGCCCGACCTTCTCCTGCAGCAGCTCCACCAGTGCCCGGTCCTTCTGTTGCAGCTCCACTGTGGACAAGGAACAGGTGAGCACGCTAGAGGGCCGAGAGGGCACCCAGAGAGGGCACCCAGAGAGCCAGCAGTGGAGGGGCAGCCATCCCAGAGGCAGCCATAATAATATCTGACTTTTATGAAATATTACACACACACATACACACACACATACACACACACACTACATGACATATCTATCCCCATTATTTTTACACTGATGGTAGCATACACTTTACAGTGTTTTAAACCTTGCTCTTTTCACTTAACAGTATGTTTCAGTTATGGATCTACATCAGCCCTCAGACAGCCATCTCACTGTGTGACTGTATCCTAAACTATTTAACGAACTTTGGGGGTGGGACTTACTCTTGATTCGCCGCAGGTAAGCCTCATCCTCTGTCTCAATCAGGGGGAAGTCCTCTCTGGATGGGCATCTGGAAAGGTAACAGGGCGGGTCGGGGTAAGGGAGGAAGCGAGGCTACAGACCAGGAGTCACTCTCCCTCCTTCGCAAACGTGTCCTATGCTTCCCTGGTATGACCCATCAGCCGCATGCCCTGGCTCCCTTCACTCTTGGCCCGCCCCCTTTCTTAGCACCGATCCTCTGCATTTAGTGGGATGCATGTCCCTCCCCTAAGATCACCTGGAGGGGGGCATAGTGCAGAGGGACAACTACAGGCTTTGACCTCAAGCAAATGGGGCTCAAATCCTGGCTCCACTATTTGCCAGGTGACCAACTTTCTATTTCCTCTTTTGGAAAAATGGGAATACTATCTTCCTTATGGGTTTTTGTTAGGATTAAATGCAATAATATAACAGTGTTTTAATAAGAGCAGAGGCTCAATGAACTATAATGAATAATATTAATTATAATTTTCACAATTACAACTATGAATACTATTAATAAAGAGGCCACTGTGGATCTACTGTCAATAGAACAGGTATTTTGCACTGTTTTTGCTAAAATAGGCAATTTCATAGTGTTGTATGCATTTCTGAAAAATTAGTTTCAAAGTCTAGATTGCAGAAGTTAATATAATAGGTTTAGAGGAGGACAGGAGCTGGCTGGAGGGGGAACAAGAGGAGGGAATGGGGGAGATCTATAATAGTGTTAATAATGAAAAAAACAGATTTATATATTATAAAGTGGAGAAGAATCCATTCTCTGAAAGCTGAAAAAAATTATATCCTAATTGAGTGTAATCTTCAAGAATCAATTTTCAACATTTTACATGCACTTTACCTGACTGACTGCCTCAAATCTAATGTGTGTCCATCAGAAGCTAAAGATTTGTGGCTTTAGCCCAGTTGGCGTGGCTCAGTGGTTGAGCTTCGACCTATGAACCAGGAGGTCATGGTTTGATACTTGGTCAGAGCACATCCCGGGGTTGCAGGTTTGATCCCCAGGGTGGGGTGTGCAGGAAGCGGCTGATCAATATTTCTCTCTCATCAATGCGTCTATCTCCCTCTCCCTTCCTCTCTCTCTCTCTCTCTAAAAAAACACAAAAACCCATATTTTTTTTAAAAAAAGATTTGCTGCTGTAGCACACTAAACCATTTCCTTCTTGTCTCTCTTGTATGGAGTTTATGAGACTTGCTTCTCTTATCTCCAGTATCAATGCTTTTATTATCTTCTTTTTCATTCCTTTTTAGACGACAGAGGTAAAATCCAATCCAATCCAAAGAGCAGCCCACTGCCTACAGACCAAATGGTAAAGCAGCTGCGATTGGACTGTCGGCCTGGCAGGTATTCCACCATATTACAGCTCAAAACATTGCTCTGCTTGTCAGCTCATGTTGCATTTGACAGGTGATTGGGGCTGTCATCACACATGAGAACATAAGAGGACCTTCCCTGCCTTGGGCCCTCTTGTCTGCCCCCAGCCTCTGCCTCCACCTCTGAACCCTGGGTTCTGATCCCAGGGAGCGCTGTGGCCTGGAGCCGGAGCTGCAGGTGCCCTGAGGCCACACACACACACTCACATGCGCACACTCTGCTGAATGACTCGGATCCAGGTGCTCCGATCATCCCGGGATGCCGTGTGGACCTCATACATCTCAGGGGGGGCCGCGCTGATCAGAAACATCCCTTTCTCCTGGTTGGCGATGTCCCGAACGATGAGATTCTGCAGTGATATCACCGAGGGCTTGTCCTGTCAGTCAGGGAGAGGAAGGAGTAAGCCTTGGGTATCTGGATGCTCTTCAGCTCTTCCGGAATACACAAAGGGTGGAAGAGTCCACCGACACTCCAAGTTAAGAGCCCTGGCTTTGGTGCCAGCCAGAGAGGACCTAGAAGCACATGTAACCCTGGACAATTTAATTAACTTTAAGCTTGACTTTCCTCACCTACAAAAAGGGAGTATTAATAAACCAAAGACCTTACATGCATATATGCAAATACATGGACACAGACAATAGGGTGGTAAAGGCCTGGGGCAGGGCGTGGGGGCGGGCTGGAGGAGGTCAATGGGGGGAAAAGGGAATATGTAATACCTCCAACCATAAAGATTTATATTTAAAAAAGGGGGGGGTATTAATTGGCCTTCCTCACAAGGGTAAAAGTGCCTGCACGCATTAACAACACCTGTTAGTTATTCCTTCTTATTTTATTATAGTAATGGTTACAACCATGGCTATTTCAGGGTTCTTTCGGACTCAGGGAGGAAAGCAAAAAGGGCCTGAAACACTCGTCTGTGCTGGTTGAGAAAGGAGGTGGGAGGTCTCACCAGGGTGGGAAAGATGTACTTCTGGTCCTTCTCTTGGAGAAACACTAGCACGTCTGTCATCAGCAGCATCAGCACATCTGGCAGGGGGGCCAAGGCGGGGGCGCAGTCAGCACGAGAAGGTCTCAGCAGCGGTTTCCTCTTCCCCAAGGATCAGGCTGTCCCCATCGGGTTACAACTCCTGATCCCCCTCTTCCTGGCCTCTCTTCCCTCTGGTTGCTCCCTCCACCCGTGCAGCCCTCGCGCCTCCCCATTCTGACAGCTCAGACTGCGAGAGGGGGAAAATGTGTGTCCTATCGGGCAAAACAGCTACTTAGGCTAGAAGAGACCACCAGGGCTTACCCAACGGCTTTAAAGAAAAACCTCTGTACCCAAGTGATACAGGTTTGGTTTTGTTTTTAAAATATTTTTTTTTTATTGATTTCAGAGTGGAAAGGGAGAGATAGAAACACCAATGATGAGAATCATTGATCGGCTGCCTCCTGCACAACTCACACTGGGGATCGAGCCCCCAGCCCAACCCAGGCATGTGCCCTGACCAGGAATCGAACCGTGACCTCCTGGTTCATAGGTTGGCGCTCAACCACGGAGCCACGCTGGCCGGGCTCTGCAGGTTTCCTAACCTGGAGTCCACAGACTCCTACAACGTCCACTGTTGGGCTCCAGAGGCTCTGCAAACTGTCTGAAGTTGCATAAGCAACTTTGCCTATTAATGTAACATGTGTTTTTCCGGGTGAAAGGGTCCAGAGAATAAAAAGGATTCCCAGAGCAGGAGGGGCCCTTTTTCAACCTTTCAGCTCTATGTCTAACACCTAATAACATATGACCTTTTGGGAAGTTGGACCCAAATTCCCCATGCCCAGCATAGTCCCACTTCTCGTTTTGTGCTGGGCCGGCAAGGGGAACGTTGGGCTCCTTATCCATCTCTCTCACAGTTGAGCAATGCCATCTGCTTCCACTCCAGCAGGCCCCCCTTCACGCCCCTCCTCTGCCCCACCTTCTAGGCCCTCAGAGGCTATGAAGTCCTGCACTTTAAGACAGCGGAGAGAACAAAGGCCAAGTCCATAAAACTCAGATGTCACGAAAGCACACACTTGCCCGGTCAGCATGGCTCAGTGGTTGAGCATCGACCTATGAATCAGGAGGTCATGGTTCGATTCCTGATCAGGGCACAGGCCTGGGTTTCAGGCTCAATCCCCAGAAGGAGGCGGGCAGGAGGAAGCTAATCAATGATTCTCTCTCATCATTGATGTTACATCTCTCTCTCCTTGGTGCCATGCCACATATAGAAATTTTTTGATATTTGCAACCATAGTAAAACAAAGACTTATATTTTTGATATTTTATATATTTAAATGCCATTTAACGAAGAAAAATCAACCAAAAAAATGAGTTTGCGTGTCACCTCTGACACGCATGTCATAGGTTTGCAATCACTGGCCTAGACCTACTCTTAGCTGCTGCATGGGAGGAATGGGCAGGAGAGAAAGGGGTGAAGGAAAGTGGCTGGTGAAGACTGCAATCCCCAAGCACACAGGGATTCTGCCGTAGGACAGAGGTTCAGCCAGGCCTGGCCTCAGGCAGCACAAACCAAGGCCTATTACTCTCTTTTTCTTTTTCTTTATATATATATATATATATATATTTTATGGGGATGTGCCCACAACCAAGGTACATGCCCTTGGCCAGAATTGAACCTGGGACCCTTGAGTCCGCAGGCCGATGATCTATCCACTGAGCCAAACTGGTCAGGGCTCTTTTTCTGATTTAGGTAGGAAAGACTTGGTCAGTACCACCTGGGAAGAGAGCCTGGGAAAGCGTGCCCCACCCCAAACACACCCCCTCAGCTCTTTTCTGCCTTCTCCAGTCTGCCCACCCTTTGCTGGGCTCAGTCCCCAGCTGTGTTCCCAAAGCTCCTGCCCATTCCCAGCCGTGGTAGCTGGCAATCCAGTGGATAGAGCCAACTGCCCCAAGCTTATCCTATGGTCCGGGGGTTCCTCTGTCTTCCTCATCAAAACTGATAGCTCTCCGGCACGCGCTCGCAAGGACCAGAGAAACGAATAAATACTGCCCTGGCTGGTTTGGCTCTGTGGAAAGAGCGTTGGCCTGCAGACTAAGGGGTCCCAGGTCTGATTCTGGCCAAGGGCACATGCCCGGGTTGTGGGCTCGATCCCCAGTAGGGGGTGTGCAGGAGGCAGCCGGTCAATAATTCTCTCTCATCATTGATGTTTCTATCTCTCTCTTCCTCTCCCTTCCTCTCTGAAATCAATAAAAATATATTAAAAATGAATAAATAAATTTATAAAAAGAAAAGAAACGAATACATACTGATAAAGTCCCTGATTGGTCCATAAAGTTAAACCCAGAGTGCAGACTTTCGCTGCAACAGAGACCATGTTTATTCCTCCCACCAGGCCTCCCCTGGGTGTAAAGCTGCAGAGAGGGATATAAGGGCCGAATGCTCCTCCCTCTCCATCTCTGACTGCCCACGCCTGCCTGGCCTGCGAGGTGACCACTGACCTTTGAAGCGGCCGGTCGCAGTCTTCCAGAGCAGGCAACCGTCGTGGATCAGCTTGCGCCGCAGAAGCTCCTCTCGGCCGAAGGGGCCCTTGCCGGGCACCGGCGTCTGGGCCCGAGGGTCCATGCGGTTGTAGATCTCCTGCAGGCGGGCCCCCTTCTCCAGCTCGTGCACATCCTGGTCCACGTGGCACAGCAACTCCTTCACCAGCCCCAGAGCCGCTGTCAGGTCCTTGCGCTCCTCCTCCATCCCTGGCACCGGGTCAGCATGAGGGATGGCTCAGCGAGCTTCACTCCAGCCTCAGTTCCCTCCGAGTCGTGATCCCACCTTCAGAGGCTGCCTAGGTTCCGCCTCTGACTCTCTCCCTTCCCTTGGCCCTCCCAAGCCGTTCTGTTACCCCAAATAGCCCGCCCCTCCTCCTCTCCCTGCAGCCCGCCTCTCACCGTGGGAATGCTGCAGGATCCGGCTAATGAGCACCGGGTACTTGGTGATGCGCTGCGTCACCAGCAGGATGCACTCCTGGACCCCATGCCGCTTCAGCACGGCCAGGCGGGTCACTTTCTACAAGGACAGAGGCAGGACTCAGGGCGAGGGCGGGGGCGGGGGGAGGGCAACGCGGGGAAGGCTGGACTGGGAGCCTGCGCTCCGGTGCCGGCACGAGCTCGGCCATTGACCTCATGCTGGCTTAGGCGAGTGCGTCTGGAAAATGAGATCTACTGTGAGGACAGTCAGACCAAGCAGTGGAAAACTCCCGCCCTGCTGCCACCGGAGGCTGGCCCACAGGGCTGGTGACCACCTGATCTCCACGCAGGTGCAGCCCACCTGCGCCGGGAGTGGGGGAGGCTGGGTTTGGGTCCCGGAGAGGTTTGCTCACCCGGATGAACTGCTGGAAGCGCTTGTCTCGAGCATACAGCTCCTTATAGAGCTTCAAGGCCTTGGTGTGGCGGCTACAGAACTCCGAGTAGGTCTTCCGCATCTGCTCCGCGCTGGGACCCGAGAACTAGAAGTTGGGGGAGCAAGGCTAGATCAGCATCCCCCCCAAAACCACACCTTATACCCCGTGTACTCTCTGGCCTCCAGCCAAACAGGTGTCTTCCTGCCTCTCCAGTTCTCCCTGGCTCTACCCCCTAGAGTTGGGGGCAAGAAATGCCCTCCCTAGCCCTGGCCAGTATGGCTCAGTTGGTTGAACATCATCCTGTGTACCAAAAGGTCACCGGTTCGATTCCCGGTCAGGTCAGGGCACATGCCCAGGTTGTGGGTTGAATCCCCGATTGGGGTGAATATAGGAGGAAACCAATCAATGTTTCTCTCTCACATAGATGTTCTCTCCTCCTTTTCTCTCTCTCTCAAATCAACAAAAACATTAAAAAAAGAAGAAAAAAGAAAGGCCCACTCCAGGCACACCGCCTTTTCTCACCTGGCTAATGAGCAGGTCGCCCAAGCGAGGGATGATGAAGTTGCGGGTGCTGCCAGGGCACAGGGCCTGCCGTCGGCGCTCTAACAGCTGGCTGAGGAAGCGTGTGTGGATGTCACTGAGCTCGTCCACACAGGGGAACAGGCCCTGGACCACTCCCGGCTCCAGCTGTAGCTCTTCCAGCATCCCCGTGCGGAAGAGGCGGGTCATGATCTTCAACGTCCGCACATGGTGCAGCTCCGTCTGGATCAGCTCTGTGTGGACAAGAGGACATCTGGCCTCTACCTTGGCGTGGCCACAAGTGGTGGGACCTAGGTTGGGAACCTCAGAGCACAGCGTGAGGTTTGCAAGGCCCCTTCCAGGTCAACATTCTGCATTAGTATGATCGATCATAGGTCATTTTCTAATCGTTTTTTTGTCTTTATAATTGTCATCTGATGATTGTCATCTGAAGTCGTAAGCTGCTTTAGGGCAAGGACCATGTATTTGTCTACATGTCTAGGTTTCCCACAGTCCCTAGCATGGTAACGGGCATGAAACAGGCCCAGAGTACAGACGAAGAATTGACTAGAATGAAGGGATAAAGACAGAGCCTTGGAGACCAACAGTCCCTCGTGGCAATCTGTGGGATGCCAGGCAGGGTCTTGGAGACCAATGGGGTCAGAGGGAGGGACCTTGAGAGGTGGGGACTGGCAGAAGGACACCAACGGACAGGACCTAGCGAAGGCGGAGGAGTCTCAGGGTGGTCTGGGCTCACCATAGATGACATCCTGTTGCTTCATCACCTCCTTTTTATGCTGCTGCAGGAAGCTGCTATCCACAGCGAGGCTCCAGGAATCGGCTGCAAAGTCCTTCTCATCCATCTCAAAGTCACTCATCAGCTCATTGTAGATGACCTCTGCACCTGGAAGCAGTGGGGGCAGCAACTCAGAGCCAATCCCCGAGGTCCTGGGCCCTTCTCTAGACCCTCTCCGGCTCTGCCATTCTGGGCCTGCCCACCAGCCCCTCCTCCCCGGGTGTCCCCAGGCCCCGCATGGTCACCTTCGTCGATGAGGGACTCCACCGACAGGGTTCGGTTCCGCATGTTGAGGGAGTCTGTGGACTGGGAGAGGATCCGGCGCAGGCCCAGTGGAGACTCATCGTTGAAGTGTCTGAGGGAAGTGGGGGTCGGCGGCATCACTCCAACGCCGGCCAGAGAGCCCTTCCCAGGCGCGGAACCGAAGCCGGGCCCGCGAGGCAGTCACCCCCAGGGCTCCTTACCTGTCTGACTAATTCTGAACCCAGGCGTGGCAAGGACCTCTCGCCCGCTGGTCCCCACCGCCACCTTCTCTGCCTCCCCGGCCCCCCTTCCCCCAGCAGAGGCTCACCCAGCGATGTTGGTTGTGGAAACGCTCTTGGCTAAGGACAAGGAGGAGCGGCCTCGGCGGGAGCCCAGCAGGGACTGCCGGAAGCTGTCGGAGGGGTAGATGGCGGAGCTCGGCCGCTCCCGCGTGGTGGCTGCAGAGGGGACACCGAGCAGGCAAATGTCAAACGTACGCAGCGCCTGCCCAGGAACCAGGCCTCCCAGGCTCCTCCACGGAAAGGCCGGCCCCCTCTCCCGCCCACCCTTCGCCCGCTCTAATAGAAGGAAGATGCTAACAGCGATGCTGCCTTACATTTGTGCAATGCTTTTCACACACACAGAGCTTTCCTTGTCTCAGACCTTCCCCTCAACACGCCTGTGAGCAAGCTGGAGCTCAGAAAGGGACTCAGTCTTGTCCGGGGTGACTCAGCCAGGGGATGAGCAGGGACTCACACCTGACTAAGCACCGCGCTCTTCCTGTTCCACCAGCGTGGCCTGAACGGACACTTGGCCGCTGCCGCCAACACCCAAGGGCAGCGTAAGTAATAACCATAACAGTACAGGTGTGAGCCGGTTCAGACGGCCAGCCATCCCACGTCCTCACGCCCCTGGGGTTCTTCTGTCCTGCCCCTAAGCCCAAGAGTCTGCCCAGCTCACCAGCTGCTTCCAATTAAGGGGAGAAAGGCGCTGCGCCAGGGAACACATTCGAGGGGAGCAGCAGAGCCCGTGGCCTGCAAGGCCTGGGGCCCGGGGGCCCCTGGGGGCTCCTGCACCCCCTCACTACTCACTCTTACTGCGGAGTGACACAGACTGCAAGGCAGTGTTGTTCTTCAGCAGGGCCGCTTTCTGTTGCTGTGGGACAGAGGGCAAGAGAGAGACACCAAGGACAGCTGTCACCCAAGCGTCACCCCCATAGCCCAGGGCAGGGGCTGGGCAGCTGGCCCCCTTGGGAGAAAGCTGGCAGGACGGCTACCGTCCTCAGGGTGGCTGAGCCCAGTGCCGGGGAGATACATCTATAGCAATAGGCTGGCCCGCTCAGGCCTGAGGTCTGGGGTGGAGGGTCTGGGCTGCCCCACGGCGAGGAGAGGGGTTGAGGAACACAGGGCAGGGGATGAATGAAAAGGGCATGAGGGTACCGCACACTCGCTACCCTCTCCCCCAGCCCTCTGCCCTCCCTGCCATCTCACCTTCTGCTTGACCTTGGTACAGTTGGCGAGGGTGTCTTTACAGCGGTTGTGGATAGTCACATTGCAGGCTGGGAGGGTGGGGTAAAGAGGGTGAAGGGAGGGCCGGGTGGTACAGGAGGGGGCACACCCATATGCCGACGCCCATCTCCCCTGGGCCACACAGTCTCAGAGACTGTCCTCCCTTCCCAGGCTTCTCAACCATCGCCACGCCCCAGCCCCTCTCCTCCCGCCTCCTCCTTCCTTCAAGCAGGAAATTAATGTAGGGGTACAGGTGTTGACCACAACTAAGTAATCAGGGCAGCAGGCTCAAAGGTGACCTGAGGGGTGGACTAGAGGGAAGAAGGGGTTACTGGCAGCCAGATGAGTTCAAGAAGCACAAAGGTGGTTGAGAACGACAGATGGAAGAGAAGACAGACGCCCACGGAAGCGAAGATGGCACAGGAGCTTCTGGGAAGGGGACTAGGGGCCGAGGGGAGAAATGAACATGCCCTGAGCATCTAGCCAGTGTCCCAGATTTACGTGGTCCTAACAACCCTTTGCGGTAGACTCGGTTCTCCTTGTTTTCCAGGTGAGGAACCTGGACTAACGAGGATAGATCACCTGCCAGAGGTCATATGGCTGGAGGTAGAGCCGGGATTTCAACTCCGGTGTGCCTGAGCCGTCCACTGAATCACACGCCTGCCCATGAACTCTGCCCAGGCCTATGTAGGGTGAGGGCCGATGGACCCAGTGGTAGAGTGGGGCTGGGCCCAGCCCTGCCCTTCCCTCCACTGCCTGCCTCTGCACTGCTCAGCTCTGCATGCTCTGCCTCCAGTCAATCTGCCTTCTTCCAGGCCCAGGATCCTGTTCTCTAACTGAGGCGAGCCTACAGCGCTCTCACTCCATCTGCTTCTCCCCATCCCCCGCCCCCCACACCTGGCCGTGGGGTAGAAGAGGCGAGGAAAGGGAGAACAGCCCAGCCCAGCACTGGAACCACGGGCTGTCCCTCTCCCCTCACATGCCCTCAGCCCTGTTCCTCTCCAGCTTCCCCTCCTCCATCCAACAACACCGGAAATTCTGCTAACTCCTTCAGACAATACCCAGCACCACGCTCACTTCCACAAATACAAGGCAAGCAGGGTGGG
This sequence comes from Myotis davidii, assembly GCF_000327345.1. Lineage (NCBI taxonomy): Eukaryota > Metazoa > Chordata > Mammalia > Chiroptera > Vespertilionidae > Myotis > Myotis davidii. The sequence goes on from NW_006299706.1 coordinate 1,687,224, forward strand.
GCAGGGGGGCAGACAGAAGTGGGGGCAGGGGCTGCCCCCACCCCCCAGGAGCTCCCTTCTCCTATATCCCTAGCACCCAGTGTCTCTGGAGTGAACCTCCGCTTTCCACCTGCTCTCAAAATAGCACTTGCAGGCTGCCCGCCTCACCAGTTCCCCTGGCAACAAGCTCGGGATTGGGAATTTTGTCAGGTCTCTAGAGGGATTTAGGTTGGGGTTCCCTCCTCATCCTCATCACTCCAAGTAGAGCATCGAGGAAACAGTGGTCCTTTCTGGGGTTCCTTCCCCAGTTTCTGAGGGATTGAGGGCTACAGCCGTTGGTCCCACTCACCAGCAGCAGGTCCCAATACCTCAGGCCTGCTCTGATCACAAGCAGCTCTTTGCCATAAATTGGGGGTGGGGGGTGGAACAAGGCAGGAGCCCTCTGCATAGGCATTTTGGAGAAGGAAGAATCATACTTCCTAAATACAGGCTGCCTTCAGATGTAGGTGAAGGTCAGGACGTCTAAACCTCACCCCCCCAAAACACACACATCCTTGCTGGGTGCCCTCTCTCCACCGTGTAGTCAGTCAGACCAGAATGTGCGACAGAGGGTCCTAAGCCCGTCTTCTGCTTCAGGCTGCAGAGATTTCAGGCCCCACCCACAGTCGATAGAAAGGGAGTGGCCAGGGGCCCCCGGAGTCCTGAACGTCCAGTTCTGCCCAGAAGATTGGCAGAGCCAGCTGCAAGTTCAGTAGCTTGCCACCAAGCTCCCCTCGCCTGCCCCCACCTGCCCTCACAGGCATTAGTTCAGGGAGCCGGGGACACCCAGAGGGTGACAGCTGCACTGGGGAGCCATCCTCCCCTCCCTTCCTCCACCCTCCCAGATAGTCCTGCTTGTGCCATAGTCCGACTGCCACCACCCCTCGGTGGGAGGGAAGGGAGCAAGGGAGCAAGCATCTGGCCCTGGCATTGGGACCCAGCTGGGGCTCTGAGTGGAGAGTGACCCCTATGGATCCAGAGCAGAAAGGACAGATGGGAAGATGAGAGTCAGAGTGACATTCAGGGTCCAACTTACTTGGGCAGATGAGGGCCTCCTTGGCTGTGATGCTCTTGTTACAGGCATAGCACATGGTCATGCCCGAAACGGAGATGGTGGTGAAGAGGTGCCCGTTGGTATAGCGGGCATCCTTGGCTTCCTTCATCTTCTCCTTTTCCCGGGCCTGCGGAAGGGGTGAGAGAAACACTCAGTGAGGCTGGAAAACGCCAGGGTGCCAGAGGAGTCCAGAGAGGCAGGCTGGGGAGGAATCCTGCCGAGGGATGCCGGACAGACACCACCGCCTACAGCGGCGCCTGCTGCAGCTCCCGGGCCAGCCCCGGGGACCGGGGACCACTGGCCCCGACCGACCTGGCCCCTGCGGCTCGGCTGCCTCCCGTTGCCACTCATCTCCCTGGCCTGGCCCTCGGCGTCCTCACTCCACCTTCCAGCCCTAGCTCCGCTCGCCCCCGAGCTGCTGAGCTCTTCTGTGTGCCAGAGGAATATGCGCAGAGAGGAGGAGAGAGCAGGCGAAGCAGAGGATGCCAGCTCACCAGCGCTTTCAGATCTATGGGAGTTAGCTCCTCTTATAACCATGACAACCGGTGTTGGAGTCACTGTCTCTGTGGCTGTCACAGTGGGGGGGAGGAGGGAGGCCCCCCTTATTAGATTGACTGAAGGGGGCAGAATGCCTCCACTGCTACCCCCAGCCCAGAGTCAGGGCCCCAAACCTCTGACCCTTCCACACACACTCAGCCAAGTACACGGGGCCCGGGGCAGGAGGCAGCATGTTCTCCTCCGTATTCTCCTCCGCTAACCCTGGGGTAGGAGGAGCCTGGTTTTGGCCTTGGGTCACTCCTCCTCTCGCTCTAAGGGAGGGAGGAAACTCGGCCGGCTAGGTGTCATTCTTGGCAGGAAGTCTCTCCTGCAGTCTCACTTTTATCCTTCTCATACAACCCTCCAAAACCTAGGATGGCTCTCCCTCCTCCTCCTCACCCAGTTAGTCTCTCCTATCCGAGGAAGTTCCTTCTGACATCTACCCTCCATCCTCCAGCTGTCACATCAGTTCTTCCGGCTCCAGGCTCCCCCGAGATGGGGCACACTGTGAGCCCTCCCTCAAAACCTCAAAGGCTGGCTGTTCCCATCTCTGCTCTCTCCTCTCACTCCCCTCTGACCTCTGGACCCCTTTTCTGACCCCCCTCAAGCCACTGAGCTTCCTGAAAGCCTGAGAAGGGGAGGAGATGGGGTACCATCCTTCCCGCCTGCTCCAGGGCCTCCGGCAGCAGCCACTCTCGGAGGAAGGAGAACAGGAGCAGCAGCTAGGACCACCCCCTGCTTCCTAGCCCCTCAGAACCCAGGGGATCATTTGCTGAAGCTGAGGGTCTGCGCCCCGAGGTGGAGGACAGTGGTGGGGGCCCTGGGACAGAGAATTCGAGCTCAGGGGAGAGCCCTCAGGCTGGACCTCAGGCCCAAGGCTGAGTCCAGTCGGGCCACGCTCCTGCCTCACTAGCAGTTAAGAGGTGGGGGAGGGGCAGAGACACCCTGATCTGGTGCTTAGGGTAGAAAAGGGAAGTGTGGCCGGGCTGAGTCAACACCACAGGGGCCAGAGGGCACCGGGCCACAATGCCCTCGCATGTCTCCAGACTTCCTGGTGGCCCGGATCCTTCTCTCTCCTGCCTCCCTTCAGAGCTCCAGGTTTGTCAGATGGGCAGAGACCAGAGGTCTTAAGGTCACTTCCTACCCAGGTCTTCCATTTTCCTTTGCTCCTCTCCTCTCCTCCTCCTCCTTTTTTCTCTTCCTGTCTCCTGGTCTCCTTTCCATCCCATGGCCTGCCTCCTCTCCTCTTCCACCTAGGCCTGGTTCAGGAAGCTGGCCAGCCTCTAACTCTAGCCTCCAATGTTCCAGGCCTCCCCTTCTTTATTCTGGTACCACCTACCTGGACCACTAGGAAATTCTCCCTTCGGTCTGACCTCCATCTGCCTGCTCTATGGAAGATAAAACCCTGCTCTGAATAACCACCTTATAGGACCTCAAAGACCAAGTCCAAATATCTTTCTCACTGTCATACACTCCGTTCTCTCCTCCTTTCCTGCCCTCCCAGGCTCCTCTATGACACAAATAAAAAGTCTGAGCACTTACTATGTTTGACTTAAAAGCAAGCAAACAGTATGGGAATGTCAATTATAATTGAAATATTTTTCATAAAAGCAAGCAAAAAAATGAATATTAATGTAATAATCATATGAAAAAGAGCAACATGTCTAAATCAAGGTCGATTCCAGAGCAGACAATGGTACAGATCGGCCCTAATGATGCTACCACCCTCCCTCCCCTCACCAGAGTGCCCTCCACTCCTATGCCTCCAGGAGCAGTCACCTGGGAAGGAGGTGGAAGGAGGAGGGAGGGGACTGGGGCTGCCAGAGAATGGGGTCTCTAGTGGCCCACCCTCTCTGGCATCAATGCCCCATAGACAACCCAGGTACTCTGTGCCCAGGCTTCCTTCCTGAGCTCCCAATACTCACCCTCTCTCCAAGTGACCCCCTCTCTAGGTGGGCCAGGAGCGGGCAGCAGCCAGAGCAACAGCACATCCCAACATGGGCACTGCCCAGCAGCAAGCCGCCCTGGCACTGCCTAGCGCTATTGTCCTGGAGGCAGACTCTGCCCGCCCCTGGGCTCAGGCTGGTGAGGATAGGAGGACACAGGGCCTGCTCACCAGGGAGCCTGCTCCAGAGAGGAGTGCATGGTGGGTCTAGTTCTTTGTCCTACCCTTTTCCAGGTACTCTTATCACATTGGTCTCCCATTGAACCACCTCCCAGCAGGACAGCCCTTCACCTCCACACCCCATTCTGTCCCCCAAGACAAGGGCCCACTCCTCCATAATCTACAACACCCACCACTGACACTCAGAGACCGTTCCTGCCTTATCCAATGCTCTGCGGCCCCGTATCTAGAGTCTTTCCTTCTCATAAACCCACCTGGGAAGTCTTTCTTGTTACACAGCCCTCATCTACTGCTACCTCAAGGCTAAAGTGAACAAAACACCCGGAAATGGCTGGTACACAACAGGCACTCAATACATGTTGGGAAAGAAGGAAAGGAAGGAAGGATAGGTGGACAGACGGACGGACGGATAGATGGACACCAAGACAAAGGGTCCCAGCAGCACCCTCCCCCCTGCTCTAGGGCCCCTCATTCCTTGTCAGAGGTTCGAAGCCTTCGGTCTCCTCTCCTCATTCCTCCTTTTCTCTCTTCCTGGAGGTTCCCAGCTCTGCTCTCCCCTTATTTCCTTAGAGCTTAGACCTAGAGGCCAGAAGGCCAACCCAACCCTTCCTTCCCTGTCATCCAGATCTCAGTCACTTTGTGGGGGAGAAAAGACTAGGTGAATAGCAGAGGGTCTTGTGGCTGGTGGCCCCAAAACTCAAAGGCAGCAGCTGTCTCCCCACTTCTCTGTCTCCCAGGCTGAGAGACGAGGAAAACAGTAACGTCCATGAAGGACAGGGCCAGGCCAAAGCCTGGACCTTGGCTTCCTGTGCTCCCAGCGGGCAGCGGGGGCTGGCTGGAGCCTCTCCAGGGCAAAGCCTAAGCTCTCAGCTGTCCTTGCTCCTCCGTCGGGTGTATCCAAACCAAGGGCTCTGGGGGAGTCACGTGGTACCCAGAATCGCCTCTGCTCCAGCTGCAACTGGCAGCAGCCCCTTCCCCAAGATGGTGAGGCCTCTGTCCAGACCCGCTGTATGGCTGTATGGTGACCCTGGCGGATTCCACTGGGATTGGAGTCATCTGCGGCTCAGTCCCTAGCCAGCAACGGTGCAGAGTCATGGGCCGTGAAGGGCAGTGAGTCATGGGAATGAGCTATAGGGTTGGGAAATGAGACAGAGGGTTCCTGGCCATGGGACTGAGAAGAGAGCTTGGGATGGTCTCAGCCAGGCTCTGTCCCTTTGTGACTTTCCAGGGATAAGATAACGGAGGCCAAGGAGGAGGCAGCTAACTGAAATACTAACGCCAAAGCCAGACACGTAACACAAAAAGATACCACTGAGTACACACAGGCACCTAATAAATGCTCGCTTGATGAATGAGGATGAAACACTGGACACTGGTGGGCACACTGGTGAAGCCAAAGAGGGGTGCTAAGGGTCATCGGGAATAAAGCTGAGCTAGAGACCCTGAGACCCAGACATCCTGGACCCCAGCCGGCCCCCCACCCGGCCACACCTGTCGGGTCAGAGAGAGAAACCAGCAGAGGGAGGGGGAGTGATGCAGACAGACGGGCATTTGTGAAGCGAACAATAGCTGTGCCAGGACTCCCTGCCCTCCTGGCACAGGGCAGGCTGGTGGAGCTGGGAGGGGGCAGCTGCTGCCTGCAGGCCCCCTCCCCCAAGGACATATAAACAAACCCAGAAAGGTCCAGCCAGCTCCTCTCAGTCATTTCTCTTATCAGCCCCAGGAGCCCTAACCAATCTGCTCACACAAGCTCCTGGACAATACTTCAAACCAGAGACTGAAGCGAAGGACGGAAAACCTTCCTCAAGTCCAAAGTACAAGCCTCCTACTTTGGTGACCACCATTCAAAGCATTAAACCAGAGCATCTGGGGACAGACAGACAGATGCACACATAGACCCCAACACAGGCCATGTACATGCATGGGACTCAGACGTTCTGATCTGGCCCTTCCCCGATTCCAAGGTCAGGGATCCAGGAAAGCCAGAGGGACAGAGAGCAGAGCCCTCTTTAAAGCCCTTGGTCAGCCCAGCAGGTTCTCTAGGCTCATCCAGCTCCCCCGCTGTCCTGTGACTTCCCGAAGCTTTCCGCTCCCTTCCCCCATCCTCGCACCTCCCCTCCCCCTCAAGAGGAAAAAAAAAAGTCTTGCAGGAATGTGCTTGGTAACCTAGAATCTTTTCTTACGCCCCCAAAAGCTTCCGCCTCCTGGGGATCCCCAACTCTTCAACATCCCCCCAAACTGCCACCCCTCTCCGCCCCCTCCTGGGCTCACCCAGCCTTCCTCTGTGGCTCCACTCCTGCACACAAAGCCAGCCACCTCTCCATTTCTCAGGACAAAGAAACAGCCTTTCTCCTTTCTCCCCACTCCACCTGCCCACCACACTCCAATGCTGGGGCCTAAAGATTCCAAGGAGACCCCCCTCCAGGCTCCACAGCCCCCCCTGGGTCTCTGGACCCCCTGCTTGCTCCTAAGCAGGAAAAGACCCTTTGTTCTGTGGGAGGCATGCAGGTAGAAAGGTTAGGGTTTGGGGGAGGAGAGGAGGAAGGGGGGCGCTAAAGTGAGAAAGGAGACCTCTGGGTTTGGGGCCTGTGGAGGTAGGAAGTAGAGCAGAGAGAATTGAGGGGGTGGAGGGCTGAAGACAGCCTGAAAGAATAAAAATGGACTGGAGAGGAAAAAAGAAGCATGGGGAGGGGAAGCCACACAGAACGACTGCCAGAGTGAGAAGCAAAAAGGGCAGGTTTGACTTAAATTTCTCCTACAACCACGAGATCCTAGGGAGCAAGGAAAGGAATGGGGGCGGGGGTGGAGAGAGAGAATTGAGGGGGTGGAGGGCTGAAGACAGCCTGAAAGAATAAAAATGGACTGGAGAGGAAAAAAGAAGCATGGGGAGGGGAAGCCACACAGAACGACTGCCAGAGTGAGAAGCAAAAAGGGCAGGTTTGACTTAAATTTCTCCTACAACCACGAGATCCTAGGGAGCAAGGAAAGGAATGGGGGCGGGGGTGGAGAGACTATTCCCCAAATGGTTAGCAGGAGAGACTATCTTCCTCAAATAATTTCATTTCCACAGGCCCCTCTCTACTTCCCACCACTGTATAAAAAGAAAAGAGACAGCTGGCGTGCTTGGGGGAGGGGGGAGAGGGGATCCAGGGTTTGTTGGCTAAGAACCAACTCCCCCCTTCTGTAACCACAGCTTTCCGGAGGTGGCCCTCCTCTTCCGACCAGCCCAAACTGACAAGTTCCAGTGGCCTCTTTGCCCTCAAAAATCCACCCACACAGCCCCCCACACCCCACCCTCCAGCCAGATTCCCAACACCCCCCACCATGGCCACCCCAGGATAGAAAGAGCCAAGCTTCCAGACTCCCAGGTCCCCCTCCCCACCAACCAACAGCCCACATGAGGACCCAGGTATCTGCCCCCCAGCTCCTCCCAATAATGGAAAGAGGACTCCCCAGTATCTATGCTCCCAGAAGTCCTCTCTGTACCCCCTCTCCCCCATGGCTTTCCTTTTTAGGGCGGAACCAAATTTCCGTGGTTTCAAAAAGCTCTCCACCCCCCTTGGCTCTCCTCCAGGGTCTCAGCTCAAACGGTTGAAAAATAAACAGACTTTCAGAGCAGGGGCCTGGCCTGGCACAGGCCACCCCACCGTTCACCGCATGTCGGCCACCTCTCCCAGCCCTCAGTTTGTCTTAGGCCCTACTCAACTCCCCAGTGGTTTTCCTGTTAGCAGACTCTCATCCCCACCCGCTAAGAAGTTCCAGGAACCTTTCCCAACTTAGCCTCAAGACAGGTAGGGGGGCGAGGAGCCAGGACTGGGTGGGTTTCCACGGTCCTTGTGGGCTCCAGAGGGGGCTGCTTCCTTGCCTGAAGAGGGGGGCAGTGGTCAGCAGAGGGTGGGAGCCTGGGGCAGGGCACTGGGGTCCTGGGGTGGGAGAGAAGCCAAAGATTAAACCAGTTTGGGGCTGCATCCTGGCCTTTCTGAGAAGGGCTCCCAAGTGGGTACCCTGCGCGGCTGGGAGGTGCTGCCTGCATGCACCCCCTTCCTCCTAGCTCCCCCGTATCCATCTGCAAGTCAGCTTCAGCACTTCCTGGGGTCTGGCTGTGCAGAGGTCCTGGCCTTAGGGAGTGGGCCTGGGTACAAAGACAGGGATAAAGGATACTTGGAAAGGAGTGGCCAAGACCTCATGATGGAGGTGGGGGAGAGGATAATTATACACCCAGACTCCTTAAATGGTTGGTAAACATCCCCAGACGAAGAAATAAGGGAGCTGGGAGAGGGGGGAGAGGGACAAAGGGGGCACCGTGCCCAGTGGGTCAGTGGAAGGGTTTTAGGTCGCGAGGACGAGGAGTTTGGAAGCTGGTGGGGCGGACAGGGACAGGGGGCCCGCGGGAACAGGGGTGCTCAGGGCCCCTAAGGAGGGAGGCAAGGATCCCAGCTACACAAAGACCTCTGCTCCCTTCACCTGAGCGAGACCGCTAGCGGGGAACTCCGCCGCCCCGACCCCGGCCCCCCTCCCCCCGGCGAGAACTGAATCACAGCTGGAAAGTCCATTTGCGAGGAGGAGCTGACTTTTGTCTGGGAGGGTGGCGTTAGAGGTGCCGCGGGAGGAAGCCGGGAAACCACC
>NW_006299706.1:1696281-1717591 GCF_000327345.1 Myotis davidii
ACCGACAAGTGGAGGGTCCCCTCCAGCGCCTGGAGCGGCCTCGAGCCCCAGGGTGCGGCCTCTGAGCTCTCGTCTTCCAAAAAGCCAGCCCTGCCCAGCCCTGCCCAGCCCTGCCCAGTCCCAGCCCAGATCCTCCGCCCTCCATCCTCCCGCTGCAGGACTCAGAGACCCGCAGGCCGGAGGGTTCCAGCGCCCCCAGGTCCCCAGGGACCCGGCCACCAGCTCCTTCCGGGCCCTCGGCCCTTCAAAGCAAACAGGCCAGAGACGACAGGCTCCCCTGACAATTGGGGGTCGGGGTGGAGAGAGGGCGGGGAAGTCGAGAGGAACTGGAGGCTGAGTGTTTGGAAGGCGTGAAGGAGACGATTCAACCCCCGGAGGACAGAGGGGAGCACGGAGAATTCTTCTGCAAGCTCCACCCCTCTGAGGCCTTCCTGACCGCACTCGGTCCATTCACCTCCCCTCCTGCCTCCGCCCCTGCCAAACACTTGAGGGTGGAGAGGAATTCACTACCTGAACGCTAAGAAGCTAAGGCAGTCCTTTCTGGTGTCTACTTCTCACTGTTGCAAGTGAGGCCAGACCCAAGAGACCAGAAACCAGCCTGTGCCAGTCAGGGGCAGCTGGGGTAAGGCCCGTCTCTCCACGAGAAGGGGGATGGGGCGCCAGCCCTGGAGGCACCCTCCACCTTTGGTGAGCTTCCTGCTACTGGGAAAGTTCCTCCTCCAGGCGCTAGCTACACCCACTCACGGTGCAGCTCATTTCTGCCTCCCAGGGTCTCCCACCTCTGGAGAAACCAGAAGCATGGGATGCCCTGAGACAGAGCATCCCCTGTTTGCAGAGGCCCGACCAGTTCTAGTCCCAAAAGGTGTGGGGGAAGGAGGGAGGAAGCCCGAAATAGTGGCAGACTGAGCCAGCCCAGGCTGAGCGGCTCCCAGGACCTGCTCGCTGGGCAGGAGGGCAGGCTGCAGGTCTCAAGTCCAACTCAGCACTCTTGTAGGTGCCAATTTTAGCTTCTGCCACTATTTCGGGCTCCACCGCCTCACCACTGGCTGAGCTGGTTGGGCTCCTCACCCACAGCACCACCCCCACAGTGCTCCTCTGGCTTCCCCTCCTGCCTAGCAACTCCTTCACCTCCTTCTTCACCCATTCCCCTGTCAGGATCCTTATATAGCAAAGACCAGGAAAAAGGAGAAGAAGGAACCATGCCTGTTCTAGACTGAAGAGAAAGCAGAAAGGACTTCTCCAGAGCCAGGAGAGAAGCTGATTCCTCCAGGAGTGCACCTGCAGGGGCAACCTCCTGAAAGGCCCTAGGAACTCCCCCAAACCAGTAGTCCAGAGGCTCCCAGGCTCAGAACCCCGGATTGACTTACCCCCACCCCAGTGGGCAGCCAAGGCTGAAGAATGTACTAAATTTAGCCCAGTCGGCATGGCTCAGTGGCTGAGCATCAGCCTATGAACCAGGAGGTCACGTTCCATTCCCGGTCAGGGCACGTGCCCGGGCTGCAGGCTTGATCCTCAGTGTGGGGTGCGGGGGAGGCAGCGATCAATGATTTTCTCTCATCATTGATGTTTCTAGCTCTCTCCTCCTCCTCCTCTCCCTTCATCTCTGAAACCAATAACAAATATTTTACAAATAAATACATAAAAGTGGCCACTACCTTCTTTAGCTCATTTAACTGAACAGGTGTGTCCTCCACATTTCATGGGTAGGGAGACCATCTAGACAAGAAGCTGGTTGTTAGAGTCCGAGTCATGGCCAGTAAGTGACCAGATGGAGCCCTAGGGATCCCTGGGCCCAAGCAATGCAGTGCCCAGGAGGAAGCTTGCTTTTCTTATTATTACTCTGGACCTTGTGCATTCTGGGAAGGATGATTAAGACCTAACTGACTCCAGTGGCCATCCATCAGAAGATGGTAGAAGAAGGGAAGAAAGGGGATAAACTGTTATGTTAGCTTTACTGACAAGCAGAGGCAATTTAGGCTCTAAATTGTCTTGCCTGAGAAATGGAGATTAAAATATTTATCTTTCGCAGGATGTTATAAGAATTAAGTAAGATGACCTCTGGAAAAGCGTTTTGTCAGCCCTACAATGCTGGTCAAATAGGAAGGAATAAGCCACTTCCTTCTCTCACTGCTCGACTGAGCGGCTCTCCAGCCCCACCCCTGGTGTTTACCTCCTCACAGCCCCTTATCCTGAGCTGGGAGGAAGGGGGAGAAGAGATTCGGTGAAAGACACGCACATTCATGAGGGTGGAAGGAAGATGGACCAGAGGACAGAGCGGGAAACAGGGCCACAGGACCAGAGGCCACGTGAGGAAAGGCCACGTGGGACAATGTCTTGACTCTGTGCTTTCCTGCTGCCTGTCTGGACTCCAAAGCCTCTGCCCACACTCCCCTTCACCGGGTTACTCAACCCGGCACCAAACTGTTAGGTCAAGAGTGGGCAAACAACTGCAGGCAAGAGGGTGGTTCTGCCAGCGACGCTAAAGCCCTGAACTGAGCCGGAGCGCCTGTGGGAAGGTGAGACTCAGACCCAAGGCCGCATGTTAGCTTTGTTCTTTAAAGAGCTCTGCCCCCACCACGGAGAGGACAGGCCTCACTGCCCTGCCCCCTCCCCTCCCCCCAGCTTTAGGATCCCCTCCCCGCCCCCCTGCTCCTCCTCTTCTCAGATGATTGGTCTCAAGCCTCAACTCCCCACTTTGGCCATAGTGAGAAGGTGCTAACCACCTGGCTTTGTCTCTGCCTTCCCTGTGCGCCCAGAGGACGGGGAATCTTGGCTAAAAGGCAGGCAGAGAGAGCCCTGGCTCTGCGGGTGGGGCCAGAAGGAGCCTGGACAACCTTCCTAGGGGAGACTCCTGTGATTCTTCCAAGTGGATAGATGATGGCTGCTCTGGGCGTCTCTCAATGCTCAGGAGCCACCTTGAGGTGGAAAGTACATGTATAATTGGGGAGGCCCCCAGAAGAAAAGGGGGGGAATGGCTCAGAAAATGAAGAAAGTGGATACAAATTCGAATAGCAGGCAGAGCTCCCAGCGTCACCAGAGCCCAGAGGTTGGTAATAAGAAAGAGAGCAGCCCTAACTGGTTTGGCTCAGTGGATAGAGCGTCGGCCTGCAGACTCAAGGGTCTCGGGTTCGATTCCGGTCAAGGGCATGTACCTTGGTTGCGGGCACATCCCCAGTAGGGGGTGTGCAGGAGGCAGCTGATCGATGTTTCTCTCTCATTGATGTTTCTGGCTCTTTATCCCTCTCCCTTCCTCTCTGTAAGAAATCAATAAAATATATTTTAAAAAAGAAAAGAAAAGAAAGAGAGCAAAGTGCCTGCACCTGCCCAGGGTTAGAACTGCACATGCCTTCCACGGACAAGGTGCACGTGCTTCCCTAATCATCTCCCTTCCTGGCTGCCTCTTTGCCTATGGCAGGGTCCTCAAACTTTTTAACCGGGGGGGCGGGCCGTAGTTTGAGGACCCCTGGCCTATAGTCTAACTTCAACTCCTGCTGCTGCCGTATCCACCTATAAAATTATGAATTTTAAAACATTTCATAATGCTAATACTCTATGAAGAAGTAAAGAGTAGCCCTAGCTGGATTGGCTCAGTGGATAGAGCATCAGCCTGCAGACTGAAGGGTCTTGGGTTCGATTCTGGTCAAGGGCACATGCCCAGATTGGGGACTCGATCCCCCGTCGGGGGGGTGCAGGAGGCAGCCAATCAATGATTCTCTCTCATCCTTGATGTTTCTATCTCTCTCCCTCTCCCTTCCTCTCTGAAATCAATAAAAATATATTTTAAAAAATGCAGAACAGTGTTGCTGTTAACAATTATTATTATGCCCCATGGTTATGATTTCTGCTGCCCACCTCTTAGCTATGTGAGGCCTAAAGGAAAGGAGGGCTAGTCCACCCTGCAGCTGCTGAGGCTCTTGGCTGTCTCGTCCAGCTGTCCACAGCTGGCTGCTAAACTGCAGGCACGGGGAAAACAGAGGGAAGGCGGTTTCCTGGACTGCAGAAGCAAGGCTGGGAGAGGCAGCATGTGTTCCCTTAAAACTTGAACATGGCCCCGAGTCTCTGTCTCCCAGGGGTGGGGAGGAAAGGAGCTGGAGAGGCAGCGGGTCCCAGGCCACCTACTTCCCCAGCTGATGCCTACCTTGGCCTTGCCGGTCATGCCCCAGAGGAAGCTGAAGGTTCGTCGCAGGGAGGAGCCTACCCAGGTATCCGAACCGCGTTCCAGTTGGCTACAGCTGCAGAAAGAGAAGGCAGAGGTGAAAAGATACTCCCAGAGAGATGGCAGATGGAGGTGCCATGATAAGGAGAAAGAAAGTGGAGATTCGAGGGGAAAGACGCAGAAAAAGGGCGAGGAAGATAAAGGAAGGACTCAGAGAGAAAGTCGCTCCCCACCCCCACCTCCTAGGACTTCCTGGGTGTGAAGGGCTAGTTTTCCAGGCCCCTCTATTTATGAGGAAAACTCCAGGCTCCTCCCAGATAAATGCAGACACCCCCCCCATCCCCCCACCCCCCTCCTCTACTTCATCCAGGCCCAATCTTCTCTCTCATGCTGCTCCCAGAGGAAGCCACATGGGGGGGGAGCTCTCTGGGGCGGCATTGTCCCCTCCTAAAACAAGAGCCCTGTGTAGGACCCCCTCCGCGGTTGGGAAAGGGCCTCTGGGCCTAAAACCAATAAGGACTGAATTTCCTGGGATTTCATCAGCCCCATCCCATGAGCTAATCCCAAAGCCAGAGCCAGGAGGATGTGTCAGCTAGAGATTCTGGGACCGCAAATCAGAGCCTGACATCTTAAAGGGCCCGTGACTAGCTCTCACACCCGCGCTGTCTTAGAGGGCTGGCCCACTCCAATCGTGCTTCAGCGGCAGGAGCCAGACGAACAGGTGCTGATTTTGCATGCTTACTGACAGAGCCCATGAACCCTCCCAGCCTTCGCCCGGATTCCTGAACTATGCCTTCCGCCTCTGCCCGCTCCCCTGGGGGTTCTCCTTAGAGCCACTGCCCATTGGTCAGTTACCGGAGCCATCAAAGCTGATTCATTCGTGGTTCTCCCTCACTGTCTCTCCCTAAGACTGTCCAACAGCCCGTCTGCCTGCTCACCTTTCTGGCACTGGCAACTAGCAACTCTCTCTTTCATTTAACGGACACCCTATCGTCTGGATACTCCTTTTCTTTCTTTAATTTCTTCCCCATCCCATGGGCTACCAGAACCTTCCGGAGCCTTCCCTGGGTCCGTTCTATGCAGCTCAGGGAGGAAGGCATTTGGAGGTCTTGGATCAGAAATGTTAAGGGGAGCAATGTTTAGGAAGCGCTGCCCCTCCCCCATCTAGGCCTTTGAAGGACTCCAGATCTCCCCAAACTTACCTTTGGCTGAAGTTAGCAGCCGAGGACTGGGATAAATTTCCTGCCAACACAAAAGGAGACGAGAAGTGTCCAGCTGAAGCCAGACAAAGGCGTCCAGGGCGGCCTCCCCCACCCCCTCCACCTGGATCAGGTTCCCCAGCTGCAGGTGCATGTGACGCCATTCCCGAGGGCGAGCTCTGGGGAGCAGGGCGGGAGGGCGGGGTCTGGGCAGAGCTAAAGAACTTGGGAGCCAGGGTTATGTGGAGAAGGGGGCCAAGGACCCCATGTCTCCGTCATGCTTCTGGTGAATGGAGAGGACAGCGGTTTCGCAGTGAGCTCCCAGTGCCTCATCTTGAGGACAAGGTGCATTGCAGTTAACTGTCCTCCATCTCTGGCGATAAGGGAGGCTGGAGAGCCTCGGGTGTCCTGTGTTCTCCTTCACTGTAAGGAGAGTGTCAGGATGCCAGAGTCCTGAATTCAAATCTCTCATTGCAATAAAGGCATTTTGGGGTTTCCGAATTAGAGTTAGATATAACCCCGGATCTATCTGAACCCTAAATAGCTCACCCTGAGGAGTGGTGGTGAGACAGACAGGGGGAGCTACCACTGCTTTGCTCCCCACTTTGACTCACCGGCTGGATCTGAGCCACTCCAGAAGCAATTGATGCCACTCATGGATACAGACTTGGAAAGCATGCCAGTGGCTGAGTGGTCCAAAGGGCCAGCAGATGGAGGACAGGAACCCTGACCCTAGAATCACGTCAAGAATCCTCACATAAATGTTAGGCTTCATCCATCTCCCCTACTCCCCATTTTTCACTTTCCCCGCACAACATGGCCCATCTTCAGGGCCTCAAGCCTTTCACCCCCTCCCCCATCACAATCCATATCTGGGATATTCCATTGAAATAACTGGGAAGTTCTGCTAGTTACTAGTCAGCACTGTGCAACTCAAGCCCAGGCTTCCTTAATAGAGAAAACGTCTTAGAAAAGATTTACCCTGAATGGTTTCCAGATTTGACAAACTCAACCTATGGAAGCCAGACATGTAATGAGAAAAACTGAGGTCATCTGGGTTTAAGACAATAAGGAATAAAAATATTTATAAGCCACATACCCAACCATTAGAAAATACCTTTATCCCAAGCCTACTTGGGGCATCACAAAACTGACCAAATATCAGACCATAAGGCAAATTTTAATAATTTCAAATAGTCTGTCATTGAAATCATAGGAAATAACCCAGAAATCCCTTTCCAGTAGATTGGATAAAGAATCTTTGATAGCCCGGCCAGTGTGGCTCAGTGGTTGAGCGTCGACCTATAAACCAGGAGGTCATGGTTCAATTCCTGGTCAGGGCACATGCCCCAGTTGCAGGTTTGATCCCCAGTGTGGGATGTGCAAGAGGCAGTCGATCAATGATTCTCTCGCATCATTGATGTTTCTCTCTCTCCTTCTCCCTTCCTCTCTGAAATCAATAAAAATATTTTTTAAAAGTAAAAATGCACACTGGGAGAAAATATTCACAATACACATATCTGACAAAAGACTCAAATCCAGAATATATGAAGGACTTTTACAAATCAGTAAGAAAAAGACAAGCTGGTATTTGCAGCCCTTGCTCTCTAGCATCAGTGCAGCATCTAACACACAGCGTTCCATCCCAACGAGAAGGGGGTAAGTAAAGCCGTCTCTATAGCAAGGCTCCTACAAAGTAGACTGCCCACAAATTGCCCGTCCGTAGAAAAGCAACTGGCTACCAAAGCCACTCCAAAGGGTGCGCCCTCTCCTGGAGGGGCGAAGAGACCTCGTGGTCACAGGCCCGGTTCTGCGGCACTTCCTTAAATATTAGACGTTATTGGAAGGCCACTGAACTTCTGATCTGCAAACGTCCTGTCCCGCCTCTGAGGCGAGGAATTGCTCAGGACTTCAAACATCCGCGCTCCCAGAGCGCAGCTATTGGTGCTTTGCAGGAGGCAAGTGAGGCCTATGTGGTTGGCCTTCCTGAAGACACCAGTCTGTGTGCTATCCACGCCAAACGTGTAACCATTATGCCCAAACAGCCAGCTAGCACGCCGCATACGTGGAGCACGAGCTTAAGAATCCACTATGATGGCAAGCATTTCATTCTTTCATGATGATGATGATTTCATAGTAATGTGCTTCATAATGGCAAAGAATGGAAATTATCCAAACGTCCATCAACAGAAGAATGAAATGAAAACGAATGAACTGTAACTTTTTGCAACACAGGGATAAAAATCAGAAACAGAATGTTGAATGAAAATTATAGAACAATGTGTATACTATAACATCATTGTTTTTAAATTGAGAAGCAAGAAAAAATAATGTAATATTAGGGGATGCATATATTTGTGTTAAAACTATTTTAAAAATTAAATGAATGATAAAGAAAAAAATCAAGATAGTGGTTGCCTCTATGGGAGCCAAGGGAATAAGAGAGGAAGACATAAGTAAAGATAAATGTATTGGTGATGTTCTGGCTCTTGAGATGGGTGGTTGATTTATTGGGCATTCATTTTTAAATATTATATTTAAAAGACAAATGACCCAGCCAGTGTAGCTCAGTGGTTGAGTGTCGACCTATGAACTAGGAGGCTACGGTCCAATTCCCCGTCAGGGCACATGCCCGGGTTGCAGGCTCAATCCCCTGTGTGGGATGTGCAGGAGGCAGCTGATCAATGATTCTCTCTCATCATTGATGTTTCTCTCTCTCTCTTCCTCTTTGAAATCAATAAAAATATATTTAAAAAAATAATTTAAAACAAAAGATAAATGAAAAAATACAAGAGAGAGTATTAGCAACTCTGGCTAACTGGAGAGCACAGGTCCCATTTAAGGATGTCTGAATTTTTAAAAGTGGACGCACCCTGCTGGCCAAACAAAATAAAACTTGGAGCTAGGCCTGGCTCATGGGCCCTCAGTCTGCAAGCCCCAGTCTAGCTTAAGGAGTCTCAGACTTTTGGTCTGTGGACTTTGGAGAAGAACTTATACTCACTCGCCGTTGCAGGAAGAAACAAAAAGACCCCAAACATATGGGGAAGGAGAAATATAAGGGGATGGCTTAAAGATTAGATGGAGAGAGAAGGGGAATCAGAGCAGGAAGGCGGAGAAAAACACTAGAAAAACATTGCCCCCACTGCCCTCTGTGTCCAGTGGGGAAAGAAGAAGACATACCGTACCAACAAGGGGCGAAGAGGGCAGGAGCAGAGCCAGGCGGGAGAGAGGGAAAGCAGTCTGAAGGAACGGAGCAGAGAAGAAGGAAAAGAAACGGTCATTTCTCACGCTCATCCTGTACGCCAGCCCCTGTGCCGGGCACTTTGACAACTTTTTGTCATCTAAGAATCACACCTTTAAAAGGTCGTTGTTATGATCCTGATTTTCAGGAAGATGAAATAAAGTGTTCAGCTGGTACATGAAGGATCTAGGAGTCCGTTTGGTTCGGAAACCTGTTCTTTCTACGTTACCACATTGACACGGAGGCAGGGAAGACATGCAGGGTGCTGCTGGAGAAACGTGGGCGAGGGGGGAGCTGGGGCCTGCTGCTCCCCTGTAACACGCCACAGCTCCCTTCTTGCAGCCTCTCCCACACCACAGGCACCGGAGGAGGAGGCTGGGGTTGGGCTCCTTGGCCAGCTGGAGGAAGAGCTGGGAGGGAGGCAGCCTCTTCGTCCCCGGGCTTGAGACATTTCTGTGAGGCACGCGTAGCTGGCTGACCAAGTGGGGCCTCTGCAGCCCTGGTGTACCCCGGTGGTCTGTGGGTCCTGGTTTGAGATCCCCGAGTTGTGTTCCCTTAAGCCAGAAGACTGGGCAATCTCTGTATTTCTCATTTAATCATCTTCTGATTATCTTGCGGGAGAACTCTTGTCTCTCAGGGTGCCAGAGACCTAGTCTCCTCCCACAAGTGATAAATCCAGCTTCAAATCGGAGAAGCGGTTCTGACAATGAGGGGAACAGGGGCCTTTTAATGAGAGAGGAATAGAGATTCCTACGTCGACACGGAGACCCAGACCCAGCAAGGAAGGAACAGAGAGTCTCAGAGCAGAGAGACAGAGGCAGGCGACCAAGAGTGGGGTGCTCTGCGTGCAGACTCAGGGAGCAGACAGAGGGGTACAGACAAGAGACTCAGAGTCAGCCAGAGGGAGCGATGCCCGGGCACAGGGAGACCCGGCAGCTGGCAGAACAGAAGAGGCACAGAGCCATGGCTGGAAAGGCCAGGGACAGGAGGGGGAGGGGCTCCCTGGGAAGGTGTCTGTCCATACCACACTGGAAGGCTGGCCACCTTGGTGCTGCGGTTCCAGAAACGTGCCCAGGTCCTCTTGGCTCTGCAGTAAGGCAGTCTCCTGGGCCCCAGCGCATCCCGAAGCCTGCAGTTTGCTCCTGAAACACACATGGCCACCACTGCCCTCTGTACCCAATGGCCAGTGATGGGCACAAGAGAGGAAAACGGCCTCAGCCCAGCCCTGTTGCTTGCCCCCAGCCCAGCCCTTCCTGTTGGCACAGGCACAGCCCTGACTCAAACTGGCCTCCCTCTCTCTGGAGCTGTACTTTGGAGGAGCTGCAGAGCTGGCTGCAGGCAAGGGTGACCCCTGGTGGACATGCCACAGAACTGCCCTCCAGAAGAAAGCCAGTGCCCGGAGGGAGGCAAGGAGCAAGCTGGACTCTCGCTCCCTGCCTGCTTTCTAAAGACAACGTTTGTCCCTGCTCATCTAGATGATGCATCCAGAGGTCCCTTCTCTCTCTGCCCCGGGAGCAGAATTAATGCCTGATTGCAAAAGGAGACACCCGGAAGGCCTGAGGTACCGTTAGCACCACGTAAGGGCTACCCACGGCGTCGCCGCCTTCAGCGGGCTGCTCTTAGGCAAGTGCCACGAGCCCGGCAGGCAAGGCTTTTCGCTCAAGTTCTGGCCCAAGGCGCAGGGTCTTCTCCCCTCATTTGCTCAGCCAGCCCTGACCAAGAGCCAGAAGAGGTTGGTCTACTCACCAGAGCTAAGAGAACCTGTGCCAGGGTACCAGTGCCAACGCAGAGAGACAGGGCCCTTCCATCGCTAGCAGGCGCTCACAGTGACCACTCACACTGAACTCTTCATGCTGACCCCGGGGCCTTCGCTTTCTGACTTCCTCTGTTTTGGGGGAAGTGGTCAGGGATTTTTCCAGGAGGGTGGGGTGTGGGGGGAGAGATGGGTCCCTCTCTTCTGGTCTGCCAGGCATACGCAGACCTCTGAGCGAGAGCCACTCGTCTCTCATGGCAGGACTGCACTATCAGGTCCAAGACACCTTGAGTCTGCCTCAGCCCGGAACCAGCAAGGAGGCAGCCATTTGGGAAAGGGGCTGGCTCAAGGCCCCAACCCTAGAACCAACCACTTCTCTCAATAAACCTCCCACAGTTCCCTGGGCCTGTTTCCTCATCTGTAAAATGAGGAAACGGGACCATATGACCCTGGAGTCCCTTCCAGCACTGAACCGTCGTACGGTTCTTTTCAACCCAAAGTGGGAGATGGAAGCTACAAGACCCAAGTGTCCTGATACCCCAGCCCTGTACCTCCCCTTCTCTATTCCCTCCCCGACGTGCCCTTGAGACCAGGGAGGAAGAAGGATCTAGATCAGGGGTTCTCAACCTTCCTAATGCCGAGACGCTTTAATACAGTTCCTCATGTTGTGATGACCCCCAATTTCATTGTTACAAAGTGAACATAATTAAAGCATAGTGATTAATCACAAAAACAACATGTAATTACATCTGTGTTTTCCGATGGTCTTAGGCGACCCCCGTGAAAGGGTCGTTTGACCTCCAAAGGGGTCGCAACCCACAGGTTGAGAACCGCTGATCTAGAAACACCAGGGAAAGCCACATCTTGAAAGGCAGGGTCCCCCTTTCCCAAGGGCTCACATAGGCCTGGGTTCTAAGCCCCCAGAGAGGTAACGAGAGAGTCATTCCTTTTGAACCAGGTCTCGGACTCAAGGGAAGTAGGGACAGGAGGCCCCTGGGGATTTACCTGCTCAGTTGATCCTGGGGCTCCCTGTCTGGCCCCCAACTGTGTCTTTTGAAGGGGTCATAGCTGTGGTTATGGGCACGGAAAGCCCCCGATCTTCGGAGCGGTACAGCGTGGAAGCCATCTCTCTCCTTCTTTTTCCTCTCCTCCTCCTCCTCCTCTTCCTCCAGCTGCTCTCTGGATTCAACCGCAGACAGGCAGCGGCGAGTGCGGCCTTGGGGCACCAGATCTCCACCTGTGAGGGGCGCCTCTGGGACGTCTCTGCTCATGGAAGGCACACGCAGGCCAGTCTGAGTCAAGAAGACGGAGAAGGGTGAGCAGGGTTCTAGAACTCTGGAACCCTAGATCTAGAAAGGTGTCACAGTCAGCCAGGCCTAGCGCATCGAGCCACTCCGCCCGTACGGAGGCACAGGATTGGAGTATGGCTGGCTGAGGATCACACCAGGAATTAACTGCAGAGCCAAGTCCGGGACTTGGGTTTTCTGACTCCCAGTATGGTGTTCTCTCCAGTTCAAAATGACATCCTCACCACTCATTGCTCTTCCATTTAGTGAGCACCTCTGGACAGGAAGCCAAGCCAAGGAGTTCACAGTCTAGTGAGTGACACGTGTGCACATGTGCGTGTGTGTGTGTGTGCGTGTGTGTGTGTACAGACAAAGACACAAATGACTGGTCAGAGTATGCCCAATGCCACAGAGAGAGAAGTTTTAACAAAGGGCTTTGTGCCATCCAAGGAATGTGCACATATTCCAGTTGGAGGACTCAAAGAAAGGGACACAGCAGGAAGTAGGTAGCCTTTGAGATGGGCTGCGAGGGGCAGCGTGGTTAGGATTTGGCCAACTTGGAGAGGGAGGCGTCCAGGCAGGTAAAGGTTCCTGCGTGAGGAAGGATTGTGATTTCTTCTAAGACTGGTCATCGGGGGAGTAAAACACCATGATGGCCCCTCCCACGGAGCAGAGAGAAGGGCTCCAACATCATGACCTGCGTGCAGTTCCTTCTCTCTCCCAGGCGGGCACTGTTCTCACTGCCCAACACTTGTGGCTGCCACCAGGGCTGCCCTCCTTGTGTCTCAGAGGTAAGAACCCTCAGGTGCTCTTAAAGTTGCAACTGATAAGCCCATTCCAGGAAGAAGTACCAAATACCAGAGAACCAAGGCGGTGCAGGGGAGGGCGGGAGGGCGCTCACACTGACTGCATTCCTCTGAGCACCTGGCTTCCAGGTCCAGGCTCTGGCACTTCTGCTAGAGTGAGTCTCCAGGCTCCCCTTCTCCCGGAACCACGCCCAGCTGCTGAGGTGCTGGGAGGACCCGGGAGGACCAGGAAGCCGTGAGTCAGAAGGCGGCCTCCTCCCCGGCTTTCCGTGAGGGTGTCAAGCCTCCTCCAGTTATCTGGGTTCCCCACCCCACCCACCTGGGAGAGTCCAGGTGGTTGGAATATGGTTCCCTCAACAATTTTACCTTCAACCTGGTCACTGCCCCACCCTCCCCAGGACTGCTGAGAATGTGCTTTTGCCTGCTACCCCGGGGAAGCAAGGCGACAAGTGCTCAGGCCTCTGCAGCGGCATTCTCAGGGCAAGGCTAAGGACAAAGAAGGAGAGGCCTAGAGAAGGCCTGTGCCCGCCCAGGATCATAACATCCGAAAGCAATGCAGAGGGCACCCTTAGCAGCCACCGCGGGAGATCCTCTCCTTGTTTTGTTTTTGTTTTTAATGACTTTTAGAGAGATGGGAAGGGAGAGAGATAGAGAGATAGAAACGTCATTGATCGGCTGCCTCCTGCACAGCCCCCACTGGGGATGGAGCCCGAAACCCAGGCATGTGCCCTGACTGGGAATTGAACCGGCAACCTCTTGGTTCCTGGGTCCACACTCAATCACTGAGCCCCACCGGCCAGTGGGGAGTCGCATAAAGCATTGTGAGAAGCAGGCGTGGAGAGGAGGAAGTGCTCACTAGGTAGAGAGGAACCGGACTGGGAACAGGACAGAAATTGAGGGGCACTGAGTGGGCTCTGTGAGAACCCTGGTCTGGCATTCAGTGACCTCATGAAAGAGGAAACACTGCTTGGGGTACACTCCCTGTACCCAGCCTCTGTCTGCTCTCCTGGCTCCAGTTCTGCCCGCAAGGCGGGATTTGGCAAGATCAATGAAATGCAGTGAACTGAAGCCTTTTCCTTTCCCTCTTCCTGGAGATGCCACCTGCTAGAGATGGTACCCTGCCACCCTGGCTGATGGGCGGACAGATCTGATTCTGAGAGCTCACCCTTCCTTTTCCACCGCAGAACAACTGGATTCTGGCCTCTTCGGAAGGAACTACCCTTTTCCAGCATCCCTGTCATTTCAGTCATTGTCTCCACCCTCTGGGAAAATGGAATCCATTGAGCTCCTTCTCCTTCATATCTTCATTCCATTTCTCAGAGTCTTTCCTGTTTCCTAAATTCCACCCGTCCGCGCTCCAATGCCAGTCATTTTATTCTGTCCACCACCCCCTCCCAGAGATATTTCTCCTCCGTTTTCTGAAACTCTGGCTGGGGTGCCCATGGCTGTGCTGGTTTCCCTCCTCTTCCATGGGCCCTCTCCCAGCCCCCTCGCCTCCCAGGCTCAGGAAATGATGCAAGGGAACAGCCAGGGCTGGGCCTCACACAATGGCTTTATTTAGCTCCCGGATGTGATCACATCATGTCACATTATTGCTTCTGCTGAGCAGGGCGATCGGAGATGCTGAAATAGGTCTGGGATCAGGAGCCGGAAACGGAAACGGGGACAGGGGAGGAAGACAAGCAGAGCTCTAAGAGGTCCTTTCACTTGTCTTCCTGCTCCTGGATTGGATGGTTTTCCCACCAGCACAGACCACCAGCGTCTCCTCCTCTGAGTGTGCAACCTCCCCCGCTTACACGAGTCGTCAGTGACTCTGGGTGGTGAGATGGGAGCGTATAATGTTTTAATAGAGAGAGACATGTGTTATTCCAAACTCTGAGACCATCATTTGTTTACATGGTTATAGTGGAGTTGAAGTCCAGCAGATCCACTGGTTCTGATGCCTTCAAAAGCCACATGACCTTGGGAACTGGCTTAATGTTGTTTGTAATTGATTTGAGAGAGAGAGGAAGGGAGAGGGAGATAGAAATATCGATGAGAGGGAAACATCAATATCAATTGGCTGCCTCCTGCATGCCGCCTGCTGAGGATCTAGCCTGCAACCCAGGGCGTGTATCCTGACCAGGAATGGAACCTGTGACCTCTTGGTGCCTGGGTTGACGGTCAACTATTGAGCCACACTGGCTGGGCAATGTTCTTGAGCTTCAGAATCTCTGTAAAATGGGAATGATAATACCTAAATTGTAAGAACATTGGCGGACTTGATTGATAATGTATGTAATGTGACTAACATTGTGCTTGGGCCATATTTAGGTATTTAATAAATGCTACTATTATTGTTGGTTTTTTTATCTAAAAGCAGAAAGAGAATGTAGGGCACAGAGAAATGGAGAGATGGAGAGAGGAAGGCCCAACACAGAAGCAGAAACAGAATAGGCATTATGTGATGGTTACCCACCATCATCCCTTTAAAAAGAGAGAGAGCCCTAGCCGGTTTGGGTCAGTGGGTAGAGTGTCAGCCTGCGGGCTGATGAGTCGCAGGTTCGATTCCGGTCAAGGGCGCATGCCTGGGTTGCGGGCTCGGTCTCCCGTGAGGGTGTGCAGAAGGCAGCCGATCAATGATTCTAATAAAAAGAGAGAGAATAGCCCTGGCCAGTCTGGTGGCTCAGTGTGTTGAGCATTGTCTCATGCACCGAGAGGCCACCAGTGCAATTCCTGGTCTGGGCACATGCCCAGGTTGCAGGCTGGATCCCTGGTGGGGGACATGCAGGAGGCAGCTGATCAACGGATGTTTCTCTTTCTCTCCTTTTCCCTTCCTCTCTCTCTAAAATCAATAAAAAACATATTTTTTTTTTAAAAAAAGGGAGAATAAATAACCCATGGGCCAACTAGTCACAATTGTGATGGGGACTAATTATCATAAATAACTTCTGATGGAGTAGAGTGCACACAACCAGAGCAATAAGAGAGAGCCTTTCCGTCCTCTGAGCCCCTGATGGACCCTGATGAAGCTGTCCTCTTCAAAGAGAAGGGAGGGACAGAGTGACCCCTGATACTTTAAAGCAGGAGTTGGCAAACTGTAGCCTGTGGGCCAAATCTGTCCTGCTATCTTTGTGACACATTAAAATTATATGAAATTCAAATTTTGGTGTTCGTAACATTTTTTTGGGAACACGGCCATGCTCATTCATTTATATATGGTCTGTGGCTGCCTTTGCCGAACGACAGCAAAATTGGTAGTTGCAACAGAGACCACGTGGCCCACGGAGCCTAAAATATTTATCATCTGGGTCTTTGCAGGAAAAGTTGTGCAGATTCCTGATTTAGAGCAACGAGGTCTCAAAAATCTTAGGAAGGAGGAAAAAGAGATCAAAGAAAGACATCCAGGCTCACTGCACTCCATTCTGCAGCGAGCTGGGGAGAAGAGGGACATGGAAGACCCCAACACATCCCTGTCCTAACTTGCCTCTGGAGCCTACAGGGGAAGAAAGTTAACGAATGAGGGCCTCCATCTTCTTCTTTGAGAGCAAATCCATCGCACTATGGGGCCCGGGTTCTTTTCTTTCTAGCTTTGAAAGAAATCTGGCAATATTGTTGTGCTCATTCCCACCCCACCCCCCACCCCAGCCAAAGAAAAGAAGGAACTGCTAAAGACATTAGATGGGGGATCCAAAGAAGTTGAATTTGTCTTTTCTACTCCGTCTGTTATCTTAAAATCTGAATGAGGCCACGGAGGCAGGCAGGGCTCTGCCTATGTTTGCTGCCAGCAAACACTGGGATAGTAACTGCTGCTGGCCACACTACCCAGCCCTTCCGAAGCCAGGGAGGCCTGGGGGCTTCCTGGGTCTGGATTTAGGTCCTAAATTGCCTGAAGTCTGGCCATAATGTGGCAGAGCCAGATCCGGATAATAAAGGGAGGGAGGGAGGGAGGGAGGGAGGGAGAGGCCTGCTGGCTCTCCTCCAGGTCTCCCAGCCCTGGGGGGACAGGGTCATTGAAAACCCTTTGATGGTTCAAAATTTAACCTACCTGCTTCTTTTCCTGTAGAAAGTAAACCATTAATCCAACAGTGTCTGCAAAGTGGGCTAAATCAGGGCCTCTCTTAACTTCAGATAAAGGAGGCCCCGTCACCATTGTTCCTTCCCACCCGGCACCCCGGACACCCTGTCCTATGGCAGGGCATAGTCCCCGAGCTTCTGATCGCTCCCCTCCCCATCCTGATTCCGTCCCATCATTACTCTGTTTCTCAGTGTGAAACACAAGAGATTTTGACATGTGTTGCAGACTGGCATCCTGAACTCACTGTCCTTCTCTTACTTTCCTGTCCACGGCCAAACATGAAAGGAAAGGCAAAGGGTATAGAGCAGCGGTTCTCAACCTGTGGGTCGCAGCCCCTTTGGGGGTCGAAAGACCCTTTCACAGGGGTCGTCCAAGACCATCGGAAAACACATATATAATTACATATTGTTTTTGTGATTAATCACTATGCTTTCATTATGTTCAATTTGTAGCAATGAAAATACATCCTGCATATCAGATATTTGCATGACGATGCATAACAGTAGCAAAATTACGGTTATGGAGTAGCAACGAAAATAATTTTATGGTTGGGGGTCACCACAACATGAGGAACTGTGTTAAAGGGTCGCGGCATGAGGAAGGTTGAGAACTGCTGGTATAGAGAGAGAGGATTCATTCATTCAGGTGTCAGGCATGGAGAAGAGGACCCAGAAGGGTCTGTGGACCAAGGCAATGGTGGGACCTGTGGACCATCTCATAGTGGGACAGGGCTAAGTGCAGGCTAAAGCCCACATCAGCTTCCAGGTTGACTTCTGCCAGGTACACACCTGCTTCAGGGCCCGCAGCGCAGAGCTATTGATTTTATTGTTACTACTTAATTCCTAAGTTCAAAGCTAGAGAGTCCGCAGCCCCCGCCCCCTGACCTACCCACAGCTCCTTTGACTAAGTCAGCAATCAGGCACCTTAAGCAACCACCCTAAATAACACCCACATCTTTGGTCTTTGATAAACCAGGCTCACAGATCAGTCAGGAATTTGCTGCTTTGGGCTTCCAGGTGTCACTTTTTTTTTTTTAATTAGTTTGCAAACCAAACTTAGGTTAGCAAAATCCCCTGCATGGACCCAGGGGAGCCCATGACATGTGGGGGCTACAGAAGAGATGGCGAGACCAACCAATCCTCTCCCATCTCCTCCTGCCAGTTTCTTGGCATGTGTTATGGGTACTGTGCCAAATAGGTGGGGCAAGAGAGGGTCTGAGGTTCAGAGGGACACACCTGAGAAGACTTTGGCCACTGTGTCCCAGGGAATTAACCCATCAGATCCCAGGAGACAGCTACAAGTAGGGGGCAAAGTAGGGAGCCCCTAATCTGATAGATAATCTAGAATCAGGATGTCCCTGGCTCCAGGTATGAGTTAGTGGCCTTTTAAATTTCACAACCCCCAGGGGTAAAGGAACAATGTTAGGCACTAGGAAGGGGACCCTGAATGAATTCAGATATCAGAGTTTTAAAATCCATAGGATTGTGAAGATTAAGAATATGTATAAAGGTTTAGCATCACTTGTCACACACGTATTTGAGTGTTAACTGTTGGCCATAATTGTGATTCACACACACACACACACACACACACACACACACGGCACTGCACACACACACACACGGCCCCCTAATTGACAATGAGAGCTGAATGCAGGGGGCTGGTAGAGAAGCCACACACTGTTCTCCCCTCCCAGCTCTGCCTCTGGGGGAGTGCCCATGTAGAGGGAAGGGACCCCCAGGAAGGGACGAGAGGGAAACTCACCGACTCGGGAGATATCCCAAGGATGGGGACTTGTTCCTGCCCTCAGTTGGTGACTTCAAACAAGAAAAAGTCCTGGTTTATCAAGGTCGGCCCGCTAAGAATCCAGTCCAGCGCCTCCATGGAAGTGCCCCTCACATGGTCCTTTTAAAGGGAGGGCTCATGACCCAGAGGTTTGCACAGGAGAAGACAGGGGGGATTCGTTCCAGGCCAGACCAGCCGCCTCTTCTATTACTCCAGCACTTCCCTTCCCCGCCCTACTTCAAACACCCTGTGTGCAGGCCTTTAACCCCTTGTGTGCTGGTCCTGAGGGTTGGGGGGGGGGGCATCCTCAGCATTCCCTGGACAAAGGGCGCCCCCGGGTTTCAGGTTCATGCGGAAACAGGTAGAGGGAACCAAACTGGGCTCATCCTGAGGGGAGAGTACGTGGGGACCTGACATCCGGGGAGCCTTCACCCTCCCTCCAGTGGGGACAGGGTGAAGCCAGGGAGAGAAAGAGAACAGCAGGCAAAGACTCACAGCTGGAAACTGACTTAACAGCCAGGTCCTACTGGGGTCAGGGCGGCCCTTTGTCCTCTCTCCAATTTGGTTCAAAACTGCTTGTGGGTCCCTTTAAGAGGCAGGTTACCGCAGTGGGTAGAGGAGGAAAGATTGTACTTTCTGTGATGAAGGGAGGAGCCTCCACAGGGTCAGCTACATCTGAGGAGGGCCCTCCCTCCAGCCCACAGGGACATGGTGACCAGGTAGCTCAGCTCCCTCTGCATTGTTGTGGATACCAGGCCAGGATATCTGACCGGCTCCCCTACCCTCTCCCCTGGTACCAGCTGGGGGTGGGGAGTGGCTGGCTCACCCCACGTCTTCCATGGGGCAGAGGACAGCATGGGCCGACACTGGACTTCCTGAGGTAACTGGATCCTCCTCCTGACAGCCCTGCTGGGGCTGCAAGACCTTAGCTGGCTCCGCCAACTCACTAGTTAGGGGGCCTGGAGAAGTGATGTATTAGCCTGGTTTCCTCACCTGTAAAATGGAGGTGTTCAATGAGAAGTGGGCAAATACTGGCACACCAGTGCCCGGCCCCTGCTAGTTATTCAATACATTCGCCAGCTGCCACTGTGTGGGATAAGCCACTTGGCCCGGCCTGTGCCTTTCCTGGCCCATTAAAGAAGAGAGTTGGATCAGGTGGGGCACGGCCCATGCTTGCTCTAAAACCCTCGTTCTGGGTGAAAGGAAGAGGGCAGTTGCTGCCAGATGTGGAAACTGCATCGTTTCCTACCTGGCTGGGCCCCAAACCCCACGATGGGTGACAGGGTAGCTTCTCCCGTCACAAGAACACAGGGGAGACACCTGCCTCATTTTACTGGCGTGGGGGCCGCGGGAATCCTCTAACTGAACCATCTCGTGATTGTTCAGATGAGGACACGGGCTCCGGGAGGGGCGTGTTTTACCTGAGGTCAGCCAGCCAGCAAGTGGTGGATGCGGAGGGCGGATGCCCAGCATGCTGCCCGTCTGGGGTCAGTCCTGCTTCCACCACCCGGAGCCACTGCATTCATTTCCCCGTTTCTTGGAAATTCGTACTCCCGTTTCCCATTGACTTCCTTCAGGAGGAGTCCCCAAGCCTAGCGTGTGCAGGTGGACACCCAGGCACCTGGCTCCTCCTGGCACCAGGGCTGGGTGTGTGGGTGAGCAGGTGCCAGCTGAGAGTTTGGACGACGTGGGAGAAATAGTCAGCTGGCTTCCAGGGTGGGATCTGGAACACGTTGGCAGCTGGGTTACTCTCTGTATTGCCTTTTAGGGAGGAGCCCGTTACGGTACCCCATCTCCAGGAAGGATGGGGGACCCAGGCTTACTTTCCCCCTGCCATGCAGACCTGCACACAGTCTGGAGATTAGGGTTCCCACCTTCCAAGGGTGGTTTCCATTAGAGCAAAGGACGCTGTCGACCACTCCTCCTCCCAGTCAGTTACCTCAGAAGTGAACAGGGTTCAGTCATAAAGCCAACTACTCCAGCTAAGTCTGCCTCTAGAGCAGTGGTTCTCAACCTTGGCTGCACATTAGAATCACCTGGGAATCTTTTTAAAATCCTGATTTCTGGGCCTCATCCTCTGGAAATTCTTTTTCTTTGTTACTAATGTTGTGTTTTCCGATGGTCTTGGGCGACCCCTGTGAAAGGGTCGTTCGACCCCCAAAGGGGTCGCGACCCACAGGTTGAGAACCTGTTTTAGAGGATCTATGTTCTCCAAGCCCACTGCTCACGGGTGGGCTCGCATTCCATCCGGCACCAGTGGAAGTGGATCCCTTCAGAGAGGAAGTATCTGGTTTTGGCCCCTTTTCAAGGTGCCTGTGACACGAACTGCCTTCACAATGCATCCCTTGTTAGCTGTCCGCGCCCCCTCCCCCGCCCGAGTCTCCTCCATTCTTACAAGGCCCAGGACAGAGTGCTGGGCTCCGCCAGGAAAGGTAAAGATTGCTCGTTTCCAGAAAGGAGCGCCTCTGGGTGGAGACGGGAGGAGAGTTCTCTAGGACCTTCCGGTCAGGAAGCTCATCCCGGCCTCTAGAGCACACACCGCCTCCTGCAGGGGAGCTCGCTCTGTTCCCAGGGGAGACGCACAGGTGGAAGGAAGTGTCCTTCCCCCTCCAAAGACTAATGCTTCAGAGACCAGCTCCCTTTCCTCCTCAGCCCCCAGCTCCTGACCATTGTGTTCTCCCCGTTCTCCCGAGCAGGCCCCAGGTCTCCACCGGGACCAATGGCAACAGCGCGGTGCTGTCCCCTCCTTGCCCTCTCACCTGGCCGGTCCCGGGGTGTCCGAGCCACAGCCCCTGGAGGAGGGATGTGAGCTGGTGGAGGGCCACTCCATTTGGAGCCTCGCGCTGCCTCCATGTCCTTTTCATCCTTCCCGGGGCCCGAGGCTCCGCTGCTGGGCAGAGGAAAGGTTAAACCGGTTGGGCAGCACCCCCCGCCCCATCCCCACCAGAGTCTAAACTGGGAGACGCGGTGGCAGGAACAAAGCGGGCGTTTGTTGGGCTGCTCCCCAGCCTGGGAGGCTGTTCTGGG
>NW_006299706.1:1717831-1736404 GCF_000327345.1 Myotis davidii
CTAGTTCTCAAACAGAGGGAGGACTAGAACCAGGTGTAAGAGGTAGCTTTTCAAGAAGTCGGTAAGTAAACCCTGGCCAGTTTTCTCCGTGGTTAGAGTGTCAGCCGGGGGACCAAAGGGTCTTGGGCTCGATTCCTGGTCAGGGCTTGTGCAGGAGACAACCAACCGAGGTGTCTCTCTCACGTGGATGTTTCTCCACTCCCCCTCCCCCCTTCTCTCTAGAAATCAATGGGAGAAAATATCCTCGTGTGAGGATTACAAAAACAAGTCAGTATACGAGACCAGAACGGCTTCCCCACCTCTCCTGGGGCTAAGAGGAGCGAACAGTCAAGACCGGTTCTGGGGAGTATGTGGTGACTGGTGAGAGCAGAGGGAAATCAGAGATGGAGCAAGGTGCTCAAAAGCAGACAGACAGTATCTCCATGGGAACGGGACCCACAACCCCCACAACGAGGCAGGACTCGGCTCACCTACCCAGGAGCCTCGGCTCTCAGGTTTGAGCTCCAACAACTTGCACTCACTCAGCTGATGAGAAAACGGGCGTGTCAGTGTGGCATGTTTTTATTAGAAAACCCATTTGGTAAGCACTTCCCTAACCCGGAACAGGAGCTGGGCAGCCTCCGAGAGTCCCACAGCTTCCACTGTATCTTCTATCCCCTTCTGAGAGGGGAGAGCAGATGGGGGTGGTGTCATGCAGTCTCCAAAGGCCCCTCCTGCACTGGAGAGCTCGTCCGCCAGCAAAACACCCCAGGGCACCTCTGGGCTCGGGGCCTTCATGTCTGTATGGCTTCAAGGGGGGAAGCGAGGAGGCTCTCGTCCTCCTCGGCCCAGTCCTTCCCTCGGGATGAGAGCAGGGCAGGGTCCAGGAGAAGGCGGCCGGGGGCTAAGGGAGGAGACTGCATCTGAGATCCCTCTGGAGTCTGGAAAGCACCTGCATTTCTTGGGATGGGAGGGCTGTGCAAGCCCCTCAGTTCTTCTTGGTCTTGGGCGTGTCGTATTTCCTCTTGCTGGAATACCACAGCAGCAGGGGGACCCCGATGGAGGGGAGAGTCATGACCCCGAAGGCTGCCCAGTCCAGCTGTGGAAGACAAGGCCTTGCTTAGAGGAGGGAGGAGGGCACAGGAGAGGACCAGGAAGGAGGGGGCCAATGAGAAAGGGAGCAGCCCCGCCCACATTTTAAGCAGAACCTCTGACCACTCCTGAGGGAGAATGGCTCTCTGAAGACCAATCCATCTTTCTCGCTGTGAAGCCAAAGCCTCACCTGACCCCACCCAGACGGGAAGAAAAGCTTTTCTCTTCCAGACCATCTGTGAGGAAGGAGATGGCCAAGTATTGCCCCGACAGTCAAGCCTCCGGTGATCTAACCCCACTGTCTCCAGCCCCTCCCCCATCCCTCCGCCTCATCTGCCCTCCAGCCGCATCCCAGGATGGCACCTCGCTCTTTCTCGCCGAGCTGCTCCTCTCCCTACGATGCCCTTCCTTGCCAACCTCCTCCTCCAGAAACCCGCCCTGACTCAGACCAGGCTCGATGTTCTGCTGCATGCTCCTCCCGCACCTTGTATACGATCTCCATCAGAGCACCTCCCCTCGGTGACTTAGGTTCTGAGTCCCTAGGAGCCCCTAAGATCTTTATGAAAAGGGCTATGTCTTGGTCATCATTGTTTCCCAAAGCAAAGCACTGAACTGAGCACATATTTAGGAACTTCATAATTATTCACTGAATGAATGGATGAGTACGTGAATTCCCTCATTCAGAAATTTAGGCAAATCTTCAAAAAATTCTCTTAGATCAACCAAAGGACTTGTATGCATGCATATAAGCATAACCAATGGACATAAGACACTGGGGGATAGGGGAGGCTAGGGGACTGTCTTGGGAGGGGGGAAAAAATGGACACATATGTAACATCCTTTGTAATAAAAAAAATAAATTAAATTAAAAAAAAAAATTCTCTTAGACGAGACCACAGCTAAGTTCCCGCTTCACCTTCCCAATGCTCTACAACTCTTCGAATCTAAGCAGATATTCTTTTTAAATCTCAAAATAGATTCAGGACTCCAAGATGGGGTTCTACTCAAGGATGAGGAAAGAAAAAGGGCAGTTTTTTGGTTCTGATAATTGTGATCTCATTACTAAAAATCTCTAATCATAGTTAAATCAGGATATTTGATGGCTGTATCAGACACCAAAAAAACAGACACGGCAAAAACCAACCAACTAAACAAATCTTCTAAGGAGGCTAAGAGGTCCCAGCACCCAAGGTGGTCTCATCCCAGACAACACTGTGCCGCTTACAAAGTGAGGTGAGAATCTCCTATCAAACTCCCGCTGAGCCAGGATTCCGCCCTGTCCAGGGGCACTGGTAAAGCCAACCTGAAAAGAAAAGCAGGACATCAGCCAAGCCCCACGCTGTCTCACCTGAGAAAGGGCAGTCCCAACCAACCTAGTTCTACGCGTTATTCTTTTTTTTTAAATTGACTTGAGAGAGAGAAACATCGGTTTGTTGTTCCATTCATCTATGCATTCATTGGTTGATTCTTGTAAGTGCCCTGACAGGGGATCGAACCCACAAGCTTGGTGTATCGGGACGATGCTCTAACCAACTGAGCTACGCAGTCAGGGCCTAAGTGTTAGATTCTTAGAGCTTCAAGAGGAAGAAGAGCTTTTGAACTAGAGAGAGTTGGATGATTCTTACTGTGTTGTCAAGGGGAGTAAATTAGGAGCCAGGAGACCTGAGAAACACATGATGAGCATTTACTAAACAAGTAGGCCAGGGATGCAGCTGAAATTCAAACCAAATCCTCCTCCCTTAGACTCAGACTCGGGAAAGAGAGGCTCACCACCACTGGCCCCGCTGCAGGGCCAAGTGTGTGATGGAATGACTCGCACTTGCCACTCATGTCCTTATTCCTCCTGAGGAAGTACTCCTCTGTACCGAGCGCCGTGAGGCCCCGACGAAATGAGAAAGATTCTGGACAGTACAAAGCCCTGCCCAATGAACAGAACTGGGGGGGCTGAGTCTGGCCCACATTCCTGTCTTGGGGAGCAGGCCAGGACTTTGGAGCACACTGCAAACAACTTCGTTCTAAAGTGGCAGCTGAGCCTTTGGTGTTTTGTCTTTTAACCCATTAGACACCATGTGGAACCAGAGTCCTAAAAGTTGGTTCTTTCTTTCTTTCTATTTTTTTGAGGAGCTGCCAAACTGTTTTCCCAACGTGGCAGCAGCATTTTATGTTCTCACCAGTCGTGTTTTAGCATTCTGTTTTTTCACATCTTTGCCAACACGTTACTGTCTTCATTTTTTATTACAGCCATCATAGTGTGTGTGAGGTAGTATCTTATAATGTCTTTTTGTTGTTGTTGTTTTTAATCCTCACCCACGGACATGTACAGAGAGGGAGGAAGGAAGAGAGAGACAGAGAGAGAGAGAGAGAGAGAAACATCAATCAGTTGCCTTCTGCATGCTCCCTGAGAGGGGATCAAAATCACCACCCAGGTATATGCCCTTTCCAGGAATCGAACCGGCAACCTTTTGGTGCACAGGAAGCTCAAACAACTGAGCCACCCTGCCAGGCTATTTTAAATATTTTTTTAAAATATTTTTTCAATTACAGTTTACATTCAATATTATTTTATATTAGTTTCAGGTGTACAGCATAGTGGTTAGACAATCATCTACTTTACAAAGTGTCCCCCTGGTATTTCAGTGCCCACCTGGCACCACAGCTAGTTATTACAATATCACTGACTGTATTCCCTGTGCTGTACTTCACATCCCCAGCACTATTTCTAAAGCTGATTCTGAAAGCAGAAATGACACAAGATGCGGCAATTTAACAGAGATTACAGAAATATGGCTCCACATGGTTTATAAAAAAAGAAAATTCACAATGTGCATTTAACGAGAATTTGGGATTTTGTTTAGTTCTATGGTTGAAGCTATTCAAAGTCCTCTCCCTGCTGTGTACTTGCTACGTAGCCAACAGCCCATTGTATGGTCCTGCCAGAGGCTTTATGAGTTCATGACCTAAGGTTCCTGAGGGGGCAGCGTCTTAATCTTCTTGGTACCCCCAGGGTCCAGCACATTGCAGGGGCTCAATAAATGTCTGTTGACCTTTACATCAGTCAGTCAAAGATCACTGACTACTGTTCCTATTAAATATGGGAAACAGAGAGAAATCTAAGACAAAGTCCCTGGCTTCAAGGGGTGTGTATTAAATTGGGAGTGAGGGTGGGGGGAAGACCTACACATAAAGAAAGAGAACTACTGAAGACAACAAATAATTAAATGTTCAAGGGCCTGCAGCATAAGAGCGACAGACGTTCAGTTGCCTCGATGAATGATTATTGAAAGAAGGAGTGGGAAGAGTAATGGGAATTGTGAAAGCAGGCGACACAAACAAGGCCTGCAGCTCAGAGCTGGGTCTCAGAAGGCGTCGGATAACGAAGTGGAGCAGAGAGAGTACTTCACACAGAGGCAAGGCAAAGGGGGAAGAACAGCACTCGGGGGAGCCTGGCCTAACTGGGATGGAGGGTCTTTGTGGGTCGAGTGGAGAGAAAGCAGGAGAGGCAGACAACAGCTGGCCTACTGGAGGGTATGCGATGAGAGGCAGAAACGCTTGACCTTGGTGGAATGAGCAGGAGCATCCAAAGCAAAGGAAAGACATGGAGACAATGAAGATGGAGAATGATCTGACAGTGGCATAGATGGATTGGAAGGGCGAGGACAGCAATGAACGGGGCAATATCTGACACATTCCAGATAAGAAGCCAAGCAGAAGGAATGAAAAGGGAATGCTACAGTACTCCCCTCCCATCCGTTTCAATTGCTTTATTCTGGAACTTTATAATTTGAAACATATTTCCTAAGGGCAATATCCCACGTTTCTGGTCTTTCTTATCTTTCTCAGAATTTAGTGGCTACCTTGACAATTTTCTGCAAGAGTTTTCAAAGGCAGATCTGAGCCCCATCCAGCTAAGGGTTTGGGCAACTCACCACAACGGGCCCATCCTCCTGGGCCAGGTAAGTAATAGTTGCTGAGGTGAAGTTGAAATAACCGGCCTTGAGAGGGCGCAGGACAACAGTATGGGAGACGTTGCTAGCACTGGCCCAAGAGTTAAGGAAGGGAAAAAGATGAAGCTAAAGTTGTAACAACCTTTCAACTTGTGGACTAAATGCACCACTTACAAAAGAAGTTGCCAATACATGTGGTGATTGCATATTTGCAATCCTCTGCAAGAATAATAAACATACACTTTTTTGTAAGCCTAAAGTATATTATAATATGATACCGTTTTTTTTTTAATCCTCACCCGAGGACATTTTTCCATTGATTTTTAGAGAGAGTGGAAGAGAGAGGGAAAGACAGAGAGAAATATCTCTCGATTGGTTGCCTCCTGCATAAGCCCTGACCAGGGCCTGGGTCCAGGAAAAGCCTGCAACGGAGGTACGTACCCTTGACTGGAACTGAACCTGGGGCCCTTCAGTCCAATGCTCTATCCACTAAGCCAAACCAGGTAGGGCAATATGCTGCCTTTTTAGCCAAGTTTTAAATCTATGGTATACTTAGTATTGAAGTTTTTAAAGTAAACTTTTCTTTTTTTTTTTTAAACATATTTTATTGATTTTTTTACAGAGAGGAAGGGAGAGGGATAGAGAGTTAGAAACACTGATGAGAGAGAAACATCGATCAGCTGCCTCTTGCACACTCCCCCACTAGGGTTTGTGCCCGCAACCAAGGTACATGCCCTTGACCGGAATCGAACCTGGGACCCTTCAGTCTGCAGGTCGACGCTCTATCCACTGAGCCAAACCGGTTAGGGCTAAAGTAAACTTTCAAGCAATATATGTTAGGGATGAAAAATTAGTCACTTAAGCTCACAGAAAATCTTTCATTGACTATAACTGAAGGAAGTTCTTGAAAATGCAAAATAAAGACAAACAAACAAAGAGAACACTAACTCTCATCAGAAAATCTAAACATACTTTAACACACATGGGGAAAAAAATCTAATTCAAAACACTCAGGAAACAACTGGTAGATCAGAATAAGAGACTCACTGACTAAGAAGAATCTTTGAAAGGTCCCCCAGGTTAGCATCCAATTGAATTTCTTTTAAAGGCACCCTCCTTTGCTGAGCCACAAACATCTACTAGTAAGTGTCTACATCTTCCCAATAAAGTATGTCGTAGGGCTTATAACCTAAACGCCAGAACCTCAGGGGCATCCAAAGCACACAAACACAGCTGCCACCAGTATCTCCTGCCCCATCTCATCCAGAGAGATGACAGAAGAACGGCCATGCACACCTGGACTGTTCGAAGGGACCCTGATGCTTTCTTTGGTGGCAACGTCCCCCACCCTCACCGCCAGCCTTCATCACCCAGTGTCAAGAGGATACGGGGCAATCCGGTCCCATTTGACGTTGAGCATTCCGGAGACAATGCCAAAGTCTTCTGGAGGGAAGGAATCATCAGATAATTCCACATCCAATGCAGCACTAGAAAACAGAGGCAACAAAAAAGGTTTGCAAGTCATGGATATGAAAATGAAAGCCATCAGCAATCAAATCCGCCTGCTTGTCCTGAAAATTCAAAACTACAAAAGACACATGACTCACATAGACAGTAACTTGGGTTTGTTGCACCCAAGAATCCAGGTCAAGGACTGGATTCTATGTATCAGAGGCACCAAAATATCCAGTATCTAGTAGGAAGAAATGGGCCCAAACCCATTCTTGTCTCAATTTCTGTGTGTTGTTGGGAGGATGGAGGGGGAGAGGAGCAAAGATGCATATGGAAGATCAAATTAGAGGGAACAAAATTTAAAAAGGCAACAAAAATGTATAGACTAATGAAACAAAGGAAGCTGCAACTTTAAACCCTGAGGTAAGAGGGAATCACACATTTTATGCCTTCTCATTTTCCTCTCCCTGTTTCACAATTCCTGCTTCTCTCCCAACTCAAATAAAGTGGGAGATGGTTTCTTTTTTTTTTTCCTGTTCTTGATTTATTTATTTTGCCTCTGTATCTATTATTGTTCAAAAGTTTATAATGGTCTCAATTATCCATGAATGAGTGAGATCATGTGGTATTTTTCCTTCATTGACTGGCTTATTTCACTTAGCATAATGCTCTCCAGTTCCATCCATGCCGTTGCAAATGGTAAGAATTCCTTCTTTTTTACAGCAGCATAGTATTCCATCGTGTAGATGTACCAGTTTTCTAATCCATTCATCTACTGATGGGCATTTAGGCTGTTTCCAGATCTTAGCTATGGTGAATTGTGCTGCTATGAACATAGGGGTGCACATATCCTTTCTGATTGGTGTTTCTGGTTTCTTGGGATATATTCCTAGAAGTGGGATCACAGGGTCAAATGGGAGGGAGATAGTTTCTTATAGCCTCGGCAAGAATGTCCGTCTCTTCCTACATTAGGTCCAGCAATGTATTCATTCGCTCATATCTGTTGCTGGAGGTCTCCCAAGGGGAAATCACTGCTGGTGCTGTCCCAGCTGGGAAATCCAAGAAGCCTGAGAGGGGCCTACCCTGCAGCTCCAGGGCCTCCTTACCTGGAGCCCACGTTGTAGATGTTGTACTGTAAGGTCAGGTCTCTCCCCTCCACCGCATATCTGTTCAGCAGTGATTTGGAGGCCAAAAGCCTGGCTCCTTCCTCTGCTTGTGTGACAGCAAGTAGAGCCAACACTACCAATGCCAGCAGCCTCATCTGTGGGAAAGAAGCAAATGAGCAGTCCATGCAAGCACGGAAAATCACCAACAGCTTCCCGACAGTCCTTCGTGAAAAGCCTACAGAAGCTCTTTGATGTTCCGGAAGCAGCAGCCCCTTCCACAGAGCAGCCTCGGAGCCGCTGGACGGACCTGTTCGCGCCTCTCCTGCCATCGCGGCCCTGCAAGCCCTCGGATCATCGGCCTAAGCACCAGCATACCCACCACCCTCTTTCTGCCGGGGACCGAGGTGCTCCCCAGCTGATAGGGTCTTCTGAGTTGACACCATGTGGCTACAAGAGGGTTTTTCTTGGGGTGTCCGATTTCAGATCTGCAGCACCCCCCAGCTTGCCCTGACACAGGAGTCCCCCACGGCTGCTGCCTTCCAGAACGTGGCCCTCTCCTCCATCGCCCAGCTCCACTGAGAGCCCACCGCGCGCTCGCGGGGTCCTCCCACACACCCTGCATCCTACCCTCCATCCTTCCCCCGGGATCCCATTCTCCTCGCCCCCACATCCTTTTGTGGTTCCCTCATGGGCTCAGTCTGCTCTGCCCCCTTCTCGCCTCTCCCCAAGATTGAACGCCGTTCCGCGGCGCGCCCTCTCTCCTGCCCCTCCCCCACCTGACCCTCCGCCGCTAAGTGAGGCGCGGACATGAGACTCCCCCCTCCTGCTCGGGACTCACCGTGCACCCCAAAGAAACCTTTGGGGGAGGGGAAGAATCAGTACCGGAAAAGAGCGTCAGCATCCAAAGACCGGAAGTAAGCTTTGACAGGAAACCCCGGTGCTCCGCCCGATGCCTTCTGGGAGTTGTAGTTCTTGGGACAAGCCCCACCTTTCCCTTTGTAGTGCTCGCGGGCCTCGGAGACACGAGGCACTTCAGAAAGGCTTGGCTATGCGTTCTCCTTGCTTTTATTATTCTGCCCCTTTCAATGGCTTTTCAAGCTGGTTTGCCTTTAGCGTATGTGGCCAGCACCTGATCAGCTGCTTTGCGGAACTGGCATACCTAGAGATTTTGATCATATATTTAGAATGGCGAGTGTACTGTCGAACCAGGAATTAGAGAAAAGCTATTCCTCTCAGGGTTACCAGAATTCTGATTCTAGGCAGGACACTTAGTCACCCCCTACATCCAGTCAGTAACCAAGCCTGAGCTTTATTTAGAATTCCTTTGAGGTGCTAACTCCATGTACCAGTCTGACTCCTGTGCTGTTGTGTCACATACTTAAATTTTCTTTCTAAAGATTTTAAACGCCACGAGACATTGTCATTTTTGTTTTAGAGTCAATGTTTTTTTATTTTGTTAATCCTTACCCGAGGACATTTTCCCGTTAATTTTTAGAGAGTGGAAGGGGGGAAGAGACAGAAACACAGATGGGAGAGACACATCCATTGGTTAATTGGTTGCCTCCTGCATGTACCCCCACCGGGTAGGGATCCAGCCAAGGTACATGCCCTTGACTGAAATCGAACCCGTGACCCTTTAGTCTGCAGGATGGCTCTATCCACTGAGCCAAACCGGCTAGGGCATGCTATGTCCATTTTTATAGTTTCATGTCTCTGCTGAAATTTCTAAGCTTGGCTTTTATCTTCTTGTTTTCACTTGTATAATTTCAATATGTGGAATTGCCGTGGGTCTGTTTATTGTCTGTCATTTCTATTTGGTCTCATTTACATTGCCTTATCTCTTCAACTGCTTGATTTTTATTGTGGTTGATGTTATATTTGAAAAATTATTTATTATAATAGTTTTGAGGTCTAGGTTGATGTTACGTTCCTCTGTTTGATCCTACCAAGCATCTGGATATGATAGCAATCTGGGATCATCTTATTCCTAAATTTGAGGCTTAAGAATTTCTGGACCACCCAGAATGGTGGGAGGCGAGGCTGCCGAATATGAGGAATGGCTTACTTCTGATCCACCTCTAGGGGTCCTAGTTCAAATGCTGGATCTTTACCAGCATCCCTATCTTTAGCTCTCCCAATTCTAACTTTTTCTCTCCCTATCTTTCAAGGCCCTCAAATCCTCTCAGGAACTTTTCCCCAAGTGGCAAAAACTCCCAGGACAAAGGTAGTCTTTAGGCCATTTTTCCTCTCTAGATTCCCAGCCATCTTATTGGCTCTTTGATGCTTTTTAAATCCTTTAAACATATATTGCATCTGACTGTAAAAATTTCTGTGAGGCCCTGGCCAGGTAACTCAGTTGGTTAGACCATTCTCCTGATACACCAAGGCTGCAAGTTCAATCTTGCAACCAATGAATGCATAACTAAGTGGAACAACAAATTAATGTTTCTCTCACTCGCTCTCTAAAATCAATAAAAAATTTAAAAATTTTCTGGTGAGAATGTTGGTCTAAATTAACAGGGGTCCTCAAACTACGGCCCGCGGACCACATGTGGCCTGCCGAAAACATTTATCCGGCTCACCGGATGTTTTTGCTGCCGCTGTGTGCATAGGAATTTGTTCATAGTTTTTTTTTTTAAACTATAGTCCGGCCCTCCAACGGTCTGAGGGACAGTGAACTGGCCCCGTTTAAAAAGTTTGAGGACCCCTGGAAAATATCCAGACTGCCATAATCAGAAGTGGAACCTCCCAGCATGATTTATTCATATATCACAGAACTCCAGGCCATAACCTCACTATACAAGATAAAAGTTCACACCATTAGCGGTAGAGCCAGGTCTAGTCTAGATCTAAGAACTACTAAACTCCACCTGCATAAGATCTGGATGCAAGGGTTTTTTGGTGTTTTTTTTTTTACCTTTTTACCTGAGGTAAGGAGAGAGCAGTCTTGCCAAAAGATCAGTTAGAAGTATACATTCCTCCCTCTGGCTGGTTTGTCTCAATGGATAGAGCATCGGCCTGCAGACTGAAGGGTCCCAGGTTTGATTCCGGTCAAGGGCACATACCCGGGTTGTGGGCTTGATCCCCAGTAGGGGGGCATGCAGGAGGCAGGCGATCAATGGTTCTCAACATCGATATTTCTATCCCTCTCTCCCTTCCTCTCTAAAACCAATAAAAATATATTTAAAAAAAGTATACATTCTTCTCCCAGACTGACTAATGGGGGTGGGGGTGGGGGGTAGGATGAGGAATCTGGCATTTTATGGTCTGGGGATGGGGAATGGAAGAATGCAACCTTTCTCATTCCTAAACCATGGGTTACAGATATCCCACGACCAGTTATCCCTTAACTTTCAGTGTTTCTTAACATCTGTGTTAAGTGAACCGAACTTCAAATTCCTCTAGATCCACTTTATAAAAACCCTCTAAGACCAAGAAGTTGTCTTCAGCTAGACCCCCCCCCCCCCAGCCCCCCCCCCCCCCCCCCCCCGCAAAACAAACACCAAGACACACTCACAACAAAGACCACGCCATTTATTTACAAAGGCCAGTGTGGGAGCTGAGGGAAGGATGGAGAGGAGCCACGCAGACATCCTCTCTGGAGTGCTTGGGGCCCTTTCCCACTGGGAGAAAATCCTGTTTCTCATGCCTCCATATTCTCAGCCATGGGCCCGCCAAGCAGCTGGGCTAAGTAGCAGAGAGCGGAGGTGATATGAGCCTCCCCTGTGCTCCAGTATAGTCACGTCCAACTCCAGATCACAGGCAGCATTGCCAGCCTCTCCTTTCCTGTCTCAAATAGAACTTTCTGGCCTGGAGGGAAACAGTGAACTCAAAGGGCAAGGGCCAGGGGCTCTAGATGGAAAGACCCTTCTACCATCCCCTGA
Source organism: Myotis davidii (assembly GCF_000327345.1). Lineage (NCBI taxonomy): Eukaryota > Metazoa > Chordata > Mammalia > Chiroptera > Vespertilionidae > Myotis > Myotis davidii. The sequence goes on from NW_006299706.1 coordinate 1,729,289, forward strand.
AGCAATCAGGAGAGGGGTGTAAGGGTGTTGGTCACAGTTCTGGTAGAAGGAGTATCCACACTACCCTTGGGTTACCCAGCATCCAGAGGCCCAAGGGACCTACCTCCCTGGGCTGTACATATTCCTGCCCTAGACTAGCCCTTCTGCCTATTTTTCTGGTCGGGGGAGCTCTGAACCAGAAATCAGCAAAGAACCCATTTCTACTGAACCCATATGCACCCCACCACCACACACCCACTGCCGAGCCAGACCCCAACCCACTTCAAGTCTTTTAAGGGGGGCTCAGATCACTGGTACCTGGGGACACAGACAGGTCCTGTGTTCATGGAAATGTGTGTGTGTGAGGAAATGGAGCTAATATGGCCCCTTGTGAGCCATCTCCTTAGCTTCATTGAGCCCTTCAACTCAGGCTACATTAGCATCTCCAAGTCTCTCTCCTCTGCCACGCCTGAACCAGGACTCTCCTGCCTAATAGAGCAATTAGTGCTTCCACTTCCTAACTGTCAATTCAACTTCCAAGCCTTTTCCTCAGGCTGTTTTGCCCATTCCCTTCCTCCAGAAACCTCAGGCCCTTCTCCTGGGCACCAGTCTCTGTTGGGCTGGTCCAGGGCTGGTTAATTCCTTGTTCAGACACAGTCCTATCTCCTCCTTCAGACAGGAAGAACAGGCACCTTCCTCCCCCTGGAAGTCCCAACAGACCCCATTAAAAAGCACTTCAGGGGCGAGGAGGGAATCTCAGCCTGCTTCACCTGCCCCTCCTTCCGAGGATGGAGTTCTAGCACTGGTTAGGCTGGGGGTGAGCGGGGATGCGGAAAGAAAGAAGAGAGTTACCAAAAGTAAACATGAGGCCGGCAAACCCCTAGTGGTGCAGGTGAAAGACCACGTTCCAATAACCAGAGAGTCGGTTCCTCCTTCAACTCTGCGCTGCCACTGAGAAGTGTGAAGAGATTGCAAAGGCGGTTGTGGGCCAATCAACAAAACTGTGAAGACCGTCAAATAGTTCTGCTCAAGCAGGAGCAGGAGAGGACATTCTGTAAGAAGTGGAAGTAGAACCAAAGTTCCCAGGCAGAGCTACAGGGTTGGGGTCCACGCCGCTAAAGCCACCCTGTGTCTGAAGAGGACAGGAAGAAGACAGGGGATGACAAGCGGCAGAGGGAAGGAGCGGACAGGAACCAGAGGTGGCATCCAGGGAAGGGAGAAGCAGGAGGCGCGGCCACAGGCTTAGGAGAGCTGAGAGCCCAGCAGTCTCTCAATGGCCGCATTGATGTCCCCTCCTGTGGCAATCAGGGCCTGCAGGTTAGCCTCCCGGTTGATGAAGCCCATGGCGTTGAGCTGATCTAGCTGCTGCTGGAATCTCACTTCTGGCGTCTGCACCTACAGGGGACAGGCCTTGTGAAGCGGACACAGGACCAACTTCAGAAGCTGGGGGTTTATAACGAAGAGAAGACAACCTGTAGGTCTTCTCGAACCTCCTCAGAGTCAATCAATGGAGCAGGGTGGTGAGCTGCAAACAACTGTGTGATAATGAGGTGGAGGTGTCTTTCTTAAAATTTCAAAGTAACAGGCAGGCTTCGGTCAGCATATATGCCTAACCACTTCCCATCAATAGTCTGGAGCTGTTAACAGGTACTCCAAACGCCAGATGCGCGGTGGTGGATAAGATGTGTACTAAACACCACCTCTAAACCCCTCCTAGCCGTCCTCACACATACAGTCACAGTAGAGGCCAGAGAATGGCTCCAGGAAAGAAAGAATCTGTTTAATTTTAACCAATCCACAAACATAGCTATTTACAAAAGAGGAGGCTTTTCCGATGTGACACTCCTATAAACATCTCCTGGAAGTGTTTTCCCAAGAGATGTTTATGAAGCTCTAGCCTAGACCATGAACAGAAGACTCAGAGCTGGAAGGAGCCCAGCAATCACAGGCCACCTGGCTGCTGCACCAGAGCCCCATCCAGCGCTCCATGCCACCCACAGGGTTTAAGTGGGGCTCAACCTTGGCGATCACTGGTTCAGCTTTTGCAGAGCTGGGCATACCTACATTTCCACTGATAGGCTTTCCCCAGATGAGTTACAAAGGCCCGAGAAAGGTTAGAGGTTTTCCCAAGGTCATCCTCACTCCCTCAAACCCCTAGCTTTCACTTAGTACCCCAGGGCTTTAGTGACCTCACCTCCCAGAATCCTCTTCTCAGGTCTCAAAGATGGAGGCTGCTTTAATTATCAACAGAATCCCATGGCCCTAGCCAGTGTGGCTCAGAGGATAGAGCGTCAGCCTGAGGACTGAAAGGTCCCAGTTTCGATTCCGGTCAAGGGCACATGCCCAGTAGGGGATGTGCAGGAGGCAGCCGATCAACGTTTCTCTCTCATCATTGAAGTTTCTATCTCTCTCTCCCTCTTCCTTCCTCTCTGAAATCAATAAAAATATTTTAAAAGAAAAAAAAAAGAATCCCATGATATGAGTGGAAGTGGTAAAACACAGTAGTTACGGTGTAAATCCCGGAGCCAGCACGCCTCGGTTTGAGTCTTGGCTCCATTGCTCACTGGTTTTAGACCGAGCAAGCCCCTTCATCTCTCTGGGCTTCAGCTTTCTCCTTTTGTAACACAGGAACTATAATAATAGCTCCCTCACAAGGCTGTTGTGGGAAATAAATTAGATGAGGCACTTCGAACAGTACCGAGCACATGGTAAGTGCTATTACTATTCTCATCTCCATTTCACAGCTGTGGAAACTGAACTGAGGGAAGATCAGTAACTTGCCCAAGGCTGGAAAGTGGCAAACTAGGGTGTAAAGCCAGGCTGGCTGCCTCCAAAGCCTGCTCTGCTCTCTCCATTCTACTGCGACCCCTGGCACCACCGGGACGGAGTGGCAGTCCCAGCACCCGCCCCGCTGCCCGTGTACCTGCGAGTTTCCACTTCCTGCCAAAAGCTGGATCATCTGCTGCATGAGCTGCTGCTGGGCGCTGGAAGCCCCTGTGGGAGAAGTGGCTGGTGGGGCTGGTGAGGAGGTGGGGGCCTCGGGTGCAGGCCCGGCGCTGCTTGCTGAGGGTGTGAGGGTCCGGGACATCCCGAAGGAGCCGAGGCTGCAGACAGGAGAGACCAAAAGCTGGGAGATGGCCTCTGAGAAAGGGATGAGAACATGAGATCCGGAAGGAAAGCAATTGGAGGAAACAGGAAAACCGACACAATGGCTGCTCTGAGTGACAGAGGGAGGGGTGAGGGGAGAAGTCGCCAGAACCTTGCTGCCCATCTGCCTCCTACCCTCACCTGGGTATCAGCCCGGGGGCCTCAGTCTGCAAGGTCTGCAATCCCTGCTGGATCTGCAGCAGTGCCTGCATGGCGCGGGGATTGGTAAGGATGGAGAGTGACTCTGGGTTCTGCATCTGGTGGGACATGAGCAGAGAAAGGCAATGGGAGGTGGCAGGAGACAGGAAGCAGCCTAAACCCTGAGTCCAGGGCCGAGCTCTGCCCCGTCCCTGCAGTTCCACCCCTTGGGCTTCAGGGTCCACCCCCTGCCCTCTAGGCTCCTCACTGACCTGCTGCAGGAAGACGGGGAGCTGCAGGCGGAGCTGCTCCTGAAGCTGGGGGTTTCCCGCGAAGAGCGGCACGTTCACCATCATCTGCCAGGGTCAAGGGAGTAGGGGGAGGCCTGGGCCTACCCACCCTCAGAATTCCCCCACAGCCTCAGTCTCCCTCGGCACCCCTACCACTGCAGGAAATCTGGCCAGCTTTTCCAAGGATCTCAAAGTATCCTGAAGGCCTAAGTGGGACAGCGAGAGGAAATAGAACTATACTCCGGGCAGTGATGACATCAGGAGCCAGGCTGCTCAGCCCTGGGTCTGATAATGACCGAGGACACAGTGCCTACGATGTGCCAGGCCAAGTTCAAAGCCCTTTACATGCACCAACTCATTTAATCCTCACAAACCTACGAGGAACTATTGCTACCAGTTTACCGCTAAAGAAACTGGGAGGTTAAACTACTTGCTTAACTTACACAGCGAGGAAGTGCTGATGCTTGAGATACAAACCCAGGCAGTCTGGCTCCCGAGTGTTTTGACCACAAGTAACTGCCCCCAGTGCACCACCCAGGACCGTTCCATACCTGAGCGGCGAAGTCCGGGTTCTGGGCAAGCGTCTGCATCATGCTGCGCATGTAGGGGGCGGAGATCACGTTCTGCATCAGCTGGGGGTTCTCTGAGATCTGCTGGAGCAGGGCCTGCATTTCCGGGCTGTTGAACATCCCTAAGGGGGGAAAACAAACCACACAGGAGAGAGGGGGTCCAGATGGAAGCCAGAGGCCACATCAACCGACCTTACTTCAGACACCGAGTGGCTACAGAACTCAGAAAGGCAGCGGGACAAGGGGCACCCAGGTCCTGGGCGTGGTCCAGGCTCTGCTGACTCCCGCTGGGGCCCGGCCCCTTTCCCATCCACTCTGCTCAGGACAAGACAAGCCCGTTGGAAACTGGGTCTGATTCATGCCCTGCTCCTCTCACAAGCTCAGAGAATGTCAGCGTTGGAAAGGATGTGACTAAAGATCATGTAGATCAATGGTTTCCAAACTTGTCTTAGCAGCAGAGACTCTTATCTCAAACCAAATCTCATGCAGAAACCCAGCATGGTCCGGGCTGGAGCAGGAGGCCTGGAGCCTCTCCCCTTTGGTCCTTTCCCATCCTGAAGATGGCCCAGACTTCCCAGAATTCAGGAGCAGACTTTTAAAACCATGAGTCAGGTTCAAGTCCCTTATTTTATAAATAAGGGAACTGAAGCACATAGAGGGAAAGGGACTTTCCCAATAAAGATATGCCCCAGGGAACAGAGAAATCAGGGCATCTACCAAAGACATCCTCTGGGTCGTAAGTACAGCCAGAGTCCAGATAAGTGGGGCACCCCGCAGGGTCATGCAGTCACAACCTGCACATGGTAGCTCTGCATCTGCCTGTCCCCAGGTCTGCCCTGGTTCCTCTCCACACCCTCATCCCCAGTCTGACCCATTTACGCTGGACAGTACCACTTGTGCTGAAACAGCTTAGAAGGTGGGGCTGGTTTATTGGTGAGCCATTACTTAGGTCACTCCCAATGGTATCAGGGCCTGGCTGGAACCAACCCTCACTCTCTGAGGGGTGGAGCCACTGCCTCAGGCTGCAGAGGCCCCTCTGTGGCTTCCATAGTCTCACCTCTGTCTTCAATATTCTGAAACAGTATGAACCCCACTCAGTCCTGGGCCAGAGGAAGTGCCCTGGAGACCCACTGTGCTCCTTCCACCCGAGGACATACCTGACCCCAGGCTAGCCGCATTGATCCCAAAGGGGTTCGAGACTGTCGGGTGCACCTGGCTGGTCCCCGATCCTCCGGTGCCCTCCCCACCGGACCCGGGGGCCTGGGAGGTGGGGGGCGAGGGGCTCCAGGGGTTAGGGAGGGGCTCTCGATTCTCAGTCCGCAGAGGCTGGGAAGATGAGCTGTCGGAGTTCCCGGCCAGGGAAGAGAAGGGATTGTTGCCAAACTGGGAGGAGGGAAAGGGTTCGGGTTAAGGACTGAAACAAAGCAGGGACAAGGGCTACACCCCTTCTCTCCTCTCACCTAGTAGCCTCCCCTTCCCAGGAAAGGGAGAGAGATCTGAGACCTTAGGAATCCTCAGCTCAATCTTTAGCCCCACAATGGGCAGCTCCAGCCCTATCTTGCAGGCGGAGCTGGCTGATGCTAATGACTGGATAAGTGAACCCCTCAGATTAACTGGAAACTCCCCGCTCTCCTGGTGGCTCTAAATATTCGGTCTCTAGCCTCCTCTGTGCTCCACAGTACTTTACACACACTCCCGTGTGCAGCCAGATCGTCTTCCTCAGCTCCTCAGGCACAGACATTGGACTCACCTTCACACCCTGCTCCTGACACCTTCAATGCTGATTTGCCTCCAGCTGCCCCTTTTCCGACCACCTTGGCCCAATACTAACTCCCCAGAGCTTCCTCCCCCACTGCCTGGGTCCCCTATGTGGGCTCCGTCCCCCCAGGCACTCCACCATGGAGCACATCTCTAGGCCTCCAATCTCCTCTCCCCACGCCCAGCCTACCTCCTCATCCCCCTCAGCACCAGGCTCCCACCAAGTCACTCAGGGTCTGGACCATCCTATGGTGCTGCCTGAACCTCCGCCCTCTGTCCAAGGGGTGTGCTCGCTGGGGAAGTCCCAGCCCCATTCCTGGGCTCAGCCTCTGTCCTGAGTTCTTAGGCCGTCCTGACCTAAGCAGGTCTCTGAGCAGCCTCAGCCCTCCCCCTGGTGCGGTTTGCAGTTTCACATCCAGTCACTTTTTCTGTTTATTCAGAGTGGGTCATGGGACCACGCTGACCCTGACCAAGGACTCTGCTGCTCTGAGCAGTGGCTCTCTCACCTCACCAGGTGCCTGTTCAGATAACGGGCTTGCAGGCCAGAGTTCGTGCACCCGGTTCCAGTCTCTGTCCCTGTTTCAGATTTCCTGTTCTGTGACTTGACTAGCACCCAACTTTGGAGCCCGGTTTTGTTCTTCCTGGTATACCCTCAGGACTAAATCTCTCTTCCTAAACTCCCTATAGTGAGATCAGCTGCCATTTATTGTAATGTTTACAATATCCCTCCAATACGTCAGTTCTCAAAGTGTGGTCCTAGGACCCCTGAAAGGTTCAAAACTAAGTTTATAATTCTCAGATGTTATTTGCATTTTTCACTTCCATTCTCTCATGAGTACTGAGTGGAGTTTTCCAAGGACTACATACATAACATGTGACACTGCAGGGGACTGAATGCAGAAGCAGATCTGACAATCCAGCTGCTTTGTAGCCAGACATTAATGCAGTGGTTCTCAACCTTGGCTGCACATTAGAATCGCCTGGGAATCTGAGGCCCGGCCCAGAAATCAGGATTTTAAACAGATTCCCAGGCGATTCTAATGTGCAGCCAAGGTTGAGAACCACTGCATTAAAGAGATCTGTAAAAATGCAAAACAACACCCTGGCCAGATAGCACAGTTGGTTAGAGTGTCGTCCCAATATGCCAACGTTGCAGGTTTGATCCCTGGTCAGGGCAAATACAGGAATCAACAACAACAAAAAACGCCGCGTTGTAAAAAAAAACATAACAGGTT
>NW_006299706.1:1736428-1742930 GCF_000327345.1 Myotis davidii
TTTCCTCTAAAGTTCTGATTTGGAAAATAAAGTTTTTTCAAAAGAATATGCTATTTATGTTAATGTAATGAATTTATTGTTATTTTTAAGTGAATTAATAAACATTTAAAAAATTTCTTAGTTTTAATTTTACATACAGTGAATATCAGATCTAACCCATAAAAACAAACGCTTTTGAGGATCCTCAATAATTTTTAAGAGTATAAAGGGATCCTGAGACCAAAATGATTGAAAACTTCTGCTATAATATATTGCTTCCATTTTGGAAATGAGGAAGCTAAGGCTTAAATAAGACAATGTGGTAGCACTGCAAAGACAGACAGACAGACCAGTGGGACTGAGCAGAGCCAGAAAGACATACACTCATTTGTGGAGACTTGGTGTAGGACAGAGGCAGCAGGAACGAGGAATCTATTGGATACCATGGGCCACTCCGGACATGGTGCTTTTTCCTTTCCACAAGGAAAAAATCGCGTGATAGCCTCCCTCCCAAATGAGCACTGGTTGCGGGAGGGTGTTCAGTTTGTGGAAATCCATCAAGCTGTACACTTCCGTGCACCTTTCTGTCACTGATTATCCTTCAATAAAACTTTTTAAAAATGTTTAAAAAGCACCCTAGCTGGTTTGGCTCAATGGATAGAGTGTCAGCCTGCAGACTGAAGGGTCCCAAGTTCGATTCCGGTCAAGGGCACATGCCTGGGTTGTGGGCTTGATCCCCAGTAGGGAGCATGCAGGAGGCAACCAATCAATGATTCTCTCTCATCACTGATGTTTCTATCTCTCTCTCCCTCTCCCTTCCTCTGAAATCAATAAAAATATATTTTTAAAAATGGCCTGCAACTAGCAAGTTAAAAATTACATGAACAACATGATACCACTTCTAGAAGGTTGAAAAATATGCAAAACAAAACTATAGATTACTTATGGATACATATATAGGTAATCAAAGAATCAAAATGACAAACACCAGCCTCAGGGTGGTACTTAGCTCTAGAGAAAGGAAGAAAACCATAGAGAAGGCTGCTATTCTATCTGTAATGTCTTATTTGCAAATATTAAATATGTACAGGAAAATATTCAAAATATTAACAACATTCATTAACTTGGGGTAAGAAAGAAGTGGTCGGAGAAGAAAATAGGGTCCCTTTTGCATAACTTATTGAGCTTATATTCCTTTCCATGCTTTTTAAATGCCCCTTTGTTTACTTTGTGTACCTTTTGAATTTTGAAACATGTAAATGTGTAATGTATTTGATGTAAATGAAACTAAAAAAAAAAAAGAACCAAAAGAGGCACTAAAACTATATATGGCAACATCTTAGGGCAACATGGATACGACAGAATGCTCTATTTTTATCTATATTTGTTGTACATTTGGAAAGAATTCATAAAGCATTTTTAAAGTGCAAAAGTGTGCCCTGGCCGGTTTGACTCAGTGGATGGAGCGTTGGCCTGCAGACTCAAGGGTCCCGGGTTCGATTCTGGTCAAGGGCATGTGCCTTGGTTGTGGGCACATCCCCAGTGGGGGGTGTGCAGGAGGCAGCTGATCGATGTTTCTAGCTCTCTGTCCCTCTCCCCTCCTCTCTGTAAAAAATCAGTAAAATATATTAAAAAAAAATAATAAAGTGCAAAAGTGCGTATTCCCAGTCTGGCCAGTGTGGCTCAGTGGTTGAGCATCAATCTATGAACCAAGTCACAGTTAGGTTCCCGGAGGGCATGTGCCCAGGTTGTGGGTTGTGGGCTCAATCCCCAGTAGAGGGCGTGCAGGAGGCAGGAGATCAATGATTCTCTTCATTGATGTTTCTACCTTTCTCTCCCTCTCCCTTCCTCTCTAAAATCAATTAAAAAGATTTTTTTTTTTTAAGTTTAAAAGTGCATCCTCCCAGAGGCTGATTCCAGAGAGTGAGTCATTTAGTAGCTCAAAGGTGGGGACCCGGAATCTCATCACTACAAGCTCCCCAGGTGATTCTACCACAGGTGATCTAGGGACCACACTTGAGACAGTTAAAAACTATATGAACAGCATGATACCACTTCTAGAAGGTTGTATCCCTTCTGTTTGACTCCAGGTCTGACCCACAACTTCTGAGCCCCTGGTACCAAAAGTTTTTCAGAACAACATCAAATCCCTGGGCTCTATGCCTCACCCACTTCCCTGGGAAACTCTGCTACATTCTGCCCTAGTGCCTCAGCCCCATGCCAAGTTGGACCATCCCTGACTATGCATTATGGGAACCATTTCCCAGCCAAGCCCCACCCTCAGGGGTGGAGGGTGGGACTAGAAAGAGGAGCAGACAGCACCCCAGGCTCTCCTGGGTCTGGAGGTTGGGAATCTCTGGCCAGACAACCCACCTAACGCCCCAGCCCCTGGCCCCACCTGTTCCCGGGCAGCACTGAACATGGGCTCCTGGATGTCAGTGTACATGCGGCGGAGGGCGCTCTACGCTCCAGGGATGCTCTCCAGGTTGCTGAGGGCCCGGTCCTGGTTCCGCATCATCTCCTGCATCATGGCTGGATTTCGAGCAAGCTCCATCGTCTGGTGGGGAAGGCAGAGAGACAGAATGGGCCCTAGAACCAGGGAGCCCCAAGCCTGCCAAGGGTGGGCCTGAGGAGGAGGCCTGCATCAGGACCAGGGTCCAGGGTCCAGGGTCCAGGGTCTGCCTACTGCGGTAGAGAACAGGGTTGACTAGACTTCCTTCCTTCCTGTCATTTTGGTTCCAACCATCTTCCCTGTGCGCATTCTAGTTGGCTCTTTCCAGTGAGACACAATGATCACAGAAGTGATCACAGCAGCAGCTTCCCTCCTTCAGGTTCAGGGGGCCCACAGGGGTGTCAGGGGTCAGGGAGCACGAGGATATTGAGTAAGAATGGACATGAGGAAGGGGAGGAGGCAGAAACAAAAACTAACATCTCTTGAGCACCTACTACATACAGGCGTTGGACTAATTTACAGAATTCAAGTCATTTAATCCCCACAGTAATGGTCCCAAGTAGGTATCTCCGTCCCTATTTTGCAGAAGAAAAAATAGGCTCAGAGACTCACTGCCTGAGGACACACAGCCAGTTAGCGGTGGAGCCAGCTGTCAAGGCCAGGTTCGTCTGTCTGGCCAACACCAGCTCTGCCTCCTGGTAAATGGTATGTTGAGGAGGGAAAGGATTCAAGCTGGGGCCATGCTACCAACACCTTTTAACTCCCATCCCCAGATCTTTGGCCCTGGCCATGCTCAATGCTCCCCGAATACCTTACTGTCTTTTACTCCCAGGCCTTTGCACTTGCTGTCCATTGGTCCGTCTTCTGGGTCGTGCTTCCTCCCTTGGACCTCAGCTTGGGTGACATTTCCTCTAGGAGGCCTCCTTGGAGCTCGAGTATAGACTCAAGACCTACACTGTGCCCCTGGGGGACCCTGGGACTATCCGTGTGATATTACCGATCACACTGTATTATCATTGTCGGCTCACTTGTCCCATTTTTCTTTAGGACCAGGAGTTCCTGAAAAGCTAGGCCTGTGTCTTTGTATCACTGGACCCGAGTGTACAAAACACGGCTGCTGAACAAATGAATGACCAAATCAAGGCAGGGCAAGGTGCGGAAAGGAAGGCTGGGCAGGCACACCCCCACCCCACCTCTCTCACACCCACCTGCCTCATGAGCTCAGGGTTGTTGAGCATGTGGCTGATCTCAGGGTTCCGCTCCATCAGCTGCTGCATCTGGGGGTTGGCCATGATCATGTGGCGCATCAGGTCAGGGTTAGACATCATGTCCTGGACCAGGGGGTTCTCCATGATCTGCGACAGCATCTCAGGATTGGACATCAGTTGCCTCTGCATCTGTTGCTGCAGCTCCATGAAGTTGGCGGAGCCCAGACCCAGGCTGCCCAGGCCGAGGATGCCCCCAAAGCCAGCTGCGGGGAGGAGGCAGGGTCACAGTCTGCTGCAGGAGCCCTTCCTCCACCTGGTCAGAGCCACTGAGCTCAGGTCTCCAGGGTGGGCCCCTCTGCTGCGCACAGCTCCCTTTCCCAGGCATTCCCACAGCCCCAGCCCTGAACCTGCTGACAGAGAGGTCAGCCTACTAGACTGAGCCCTCTTGGTGGCAGAGGCTGGGAGCTGGGCATAGTCCTGAGCACAGAGAGGGCACCTCCTGAGGGCCTGTTGAATGAGTAAATCAATATTCCCCAGCTGGCTACTGTTGGACCCACTTTTGTCCCTACCTATAATGTCTTCACCCCCGGTTCCCCATATCCCAGCCCCATTTCCCCCCACTCTAACCTTTGCCCATGCTCCCCTAGGAAAGTCCTATGTCCAGGGTCCTCTATCCCCATCAGTTCATGAGTGGGGACCATGTTTCTCCCTTCTCTCGGCTCTCCCCCAACCCCCAGTGCCTAAGGGCTTACAGAGTATGGATGTGGTAGCATTGGGGGGGCCCTCCCCAGCCCCTGGGGAGGGACCCCCCCCACTGCTCCTCCGGCTTCCACTGCCAGCATCCGACGTGGCACTGCCAGAGGTGGAGGGCTGGGCAGGGGTGGCAGGTGAAGCAGGCGTGGTGGAGGGCGCTGAGGCAGGCTCTGGAGTAGAGGGGGAAGAAGCAGTGGCAGCAGCTGGATCTTGAGCCCTGAGGACAGAGGAAGAAAGTCTTAGTTTACGTGAACACAAGAAGAGGGAAGACAACTGTCTCGGTGTTTGGTGTGCAGCTACTGCCCCAACCCAGGCTGCATCCTAAGCAACACTAAAGCTGGGGTGGGGTGATGCTAGCGGGTAGTCAGTCAGTCAGATAGGGAAGGAGGAGCTAGGATCATCTGTCTCCAGGGCATTCTGGGAGATGTAAGTCAGGATCCGTTCCCCTGCAGGGGAGCCCATAAGCCTGCCCGGCAACCCAACCCATTCAAGAGTCACTCTCCTGGTCTTGGTATAGGATCAGTGATGGCGAACCTATGACACGTGTGCCAGAGGTGACACACAAACTCATTTTTTTTGGTTGATTTTTCTTTGTTAAATGGCATTTAAATATATGAAATAAATATCAAAAATATACATCTTTGTGCCAAGCTCAAAAGGTCCGCCATCACTGGATAGGTCCTCTAGGCATAGACCCTCTAGGCCAGCGGTTCTCAACCTGTGGGTTGCGACCCCTTTGGCGGTCCAACGACCCTTTCACAGGGGTCGCCTAAGACCATCCTGCATATCAGATATTTACATGACGATCCATAACAGTAGCAACATGACAGTTATGAAGTAGCAATGAAAATAATTTTATGGGTGGGTCACCACATGAGGAACTGTATTTAAAGGGCCAGAAGGTTAAGAACCACTGCTCTAGGCATGGGTGGGCGAGAGAGTATCGGATAGGGAAAAGTGGTCCAGTCACAAGCTGGACCCGCTCCTCTCCGGAACTCACTTCTGCGGGGTCTTGATGACCAGATGGACGGTCAGCCCATCCTTGATTCCATGCTGGTTCAGCGTGTCCCCATCCTTGAGGATCTTGCCTGCGAAGATCAGGACCAGCTGATCCTGCTGAGCCTTAAACCTCCGCGAGATTTCCTCTTTGAACTGTGATCAAGAGGCAGAGATCACTGCAAAGGTAGCCGGGACCCCATGCACCAGGGACTCTGCAAGCGCCGCAGCACACTTCTGCTCCCCCCGCCAGCGGTGGGAAGTCCCACCTGCCATCCTGACTCCCTCCCTCCAGCTGCCATGAGCAGCTCCTTTCTTCTTAACCAAGGAGATGGGCCAGAGAGAGGCTCCTCTCTCAACTCTCCCACCCGGGACGCCCTTGCTGCTACCTGTCCTTCCCTCCTCAGTCCCTCTGCCCAGTTCCCCGGGAGGGAACTCCCGGTCTCAGCTCCTTCAACAGCCTCGGACGCAGAGCCTGTGTCCCTCAGCCCTCTCTTCTCATGACCCCAAGTTTCTGTCCCCTCTTTCTTCCCAGCATGCTTGTAACAACTACAATCATCGATCCCAGCTCTTTGTAATGGGACCTAACTATTCATGAGTTAAGAGCAAGTCCGAGGAGATACGCATTGATTATTATTTCCATTTTAAAGATGAAAGAGGGTCAGAGTGGATAGGAAACTGGCCAGTGCAGAACAGACTCAGGTCTTCACACCAAAGCCCAGGCTCTTAACCAGAACACTGCCTCTCGATTGGAATTCTGGAATGTAGTCATTTTATAAGGGGGGGGGGGCAGTGATGATACTAAAGGCTGGCTTGGGAAATGAAGACTCGCACCCAGATCATACACTCTACAGTGCACTTGCTAAGCTCGGGCAGCTCCCAGACCCTCCTTCCACCCGCAGGCCTAAGCTCAGCCCCGCCCACGTGAGATTCTGGAGCGGCCACGGGGAGGTGGCGGCCACGGGCAGTATTCCCTATTCAACACGACTTTACCGCACACCCGCTGCACATCGTGTGAATCCCGGGGGGGCTGGGACCCAGGCATGACCGCCAGGATTTGAAACAGCGAGAAGAACCGGGGCGGAGGGGAATCCCACCCCCGCCGCCCGGCGCG
>NW_006299706.1:1743616-1747921 GCF_000327345.1 Myotis davidii
GTCCCCTCCGCCCCGGAGCTGCCCCTGCCCCCGCGGCAGGTCGTCCCCGCTGCGGACAAAGGGGTCTCTGTGGCCTCCTCCTCTCCGTTCCCGGCGAAAGCTCGTCGCCCGCGGGAAACCCAAGTCCTTCCTAGGCCGGGGCCTCCGCCGCCCGGAGGCCGAACTTCTCCGCCTGTGCGCGGCCACCATGAACCTCCTCTCGAGGGCGGCCTTCCTTCCCCCGGGGTCGCGGCCCGAATGAACTCTATGAAGTTCGGTTCCAGGGTCAGGGCTTTGCCTGTGTGACCTTCCCGAGTCTTGGTTTCCTCAATAGCACGTATCCCACCTCGCAGAATTGTGCACAACGTAGAAAATTACTTTGAAAATAACCAAAGGTGTGCCTGACCAATATAGGGATTTTTTTTTTTAAAAATTACTGAATCGAAGATTACTAAGCGAACACGATAACTTCTCGCTCCCCGAAGGAGTTCCATGTTCTTCCAATACCGCCACTGTCCTTTCACTCCCGCTCTCAAATTCCCCCCTCCACCCGCGTCCCCCATAACCACTCGGTCTCAGCCGAAAGGCGAACTATAGTTCCCAGGGTGCCTCGCGAGGCCTCAAGGAACTACAATTCCCAGTGGCCCCCGCGGCGGGGCGGGGTTGACCCAGAACTATAAAGTCAGGCCGGGGAACTACAATTCCCAGAGCGCTTTGGCGTAGGGCAGTACCGGAAGCGGCTGGCGGAGCCCCACAGGAGGCAATTCGGAGGGTCTTGGTGCAAAAGTCCCGGCTTAGGAATCGCAGGCATGCTGCGTCCCAAGGCTCTGACCCAGGTGCTGAGCCAAGCCAACACTGGAGGTGTCCAGAGCACCTTGTGAGTGTGGACCGAGGACCTAGTGGCGAGCACAGGAGCGGGGCAGCGCGCGGCTCTCTGAGGGAGGGATGGGGAAGGATGTCGGGGAAGGGAAAGGGCAGCAGCTAGGGCAGGAGGGCCCCTCAGGAAAATGGAACTTGACATGCTGGGTGCTCGGGTCGCGTTCCAGAACACACTCAGCCCAGACCCTTGCTTTGTAGAAGCGTCCGTGGCGGGGGCTGTGATGGGAACCCGAGGCTTTTACTCCCCATGCTGAGCACGTCGCTCTCCCTCCCTGCCCCTCGCCAGGCTGCTGAATAACGAGGGATCTCTGCTGGCCTACTCTGGCTACGGGGATACCGACGCGCGGGTCACCGCAGCCATCGCCAGCAACATCTGGGCCGCTTACGACCGCAACGGGAACCAAGCGTTTAATGAAGACAATCTCAAATTCATCCTCATGGACTGCATGGTATGGAGAGAGGAGCCACTTCCTCTGTCCCCAAAGGGGATCCCCAGGGGGTGACCGGTACCCCATGCTGGATGGCTGGGATCTATGGAGGATTGCTAAGATTTAGCGCCAGCAGCTTTTGTAATAGGCAGGATCTTATGCATCAAGTGGTGAGGAAGGAGCCCACGGTCCAGCATCTACCTGGAGTTGTGGTCTCAGCCAGCCGCTTACCATCCGAGGACCTTTGCATAAGTTATTTAACCTCTCTGAGCCTCCCTTCCTTACCTAAACTCTAAGGAGGAAACAGTAATCCACCCCCCCCCCACCACCACCACCACCACCACCAAAAGGCAGGCTGGATCCCCACCTATGTCTAGCCCTTCTCTGCAGTTCCTCTCCTGCTCTAGAACTTGTCAGTGAGTTAGACGCAGTATGGTGTGGTTACCTGCCATGTTCTCCTTGGCTCATACCTGGGATGCATTTAGCAAACATTAGTTTAAAAATGCAGCCAGAAATCCACTGCTCACAGGGTGGCTGTGAAGATCAAATAAGTGTGGAGATAGGAACTGTAGAGGGAGGTACACACAAAGTGTGGGCATCCCGGATTCACTGACTTACAGAACCACCGGAGAGTCTCCGAACCCTTGTCCAATCCCTTCATTTTACAGAGAAAGGTTTTGATGTCCAGAAAAGGGAAGTGGCCATTAGGTTGTGAGCTTCTTGGAAACAGAAACTATGAATCCCTTTTGTTCCATCAACAAATATTTAGGTCCCTGCAGTGTTCTCGGGACCGGGGGAAAAGTAGCAAAGAGGACAGACAAAATCTGCAGCCCTAAGGCAGCTCCCAGTTTGACATGTCTTAAAATAAGTGAAATGTGTACGCTTTGTAAAATAAGTTTGTAAATATGTTTGGTAAAATAATGTCAGTTTAAAAAGTGTGCCGTCCATTAGGTATTGAAAATGCTATGGGGGAAAAATAAAGCAAGGAAGTGAGATAGAGGGGGACATGAGCCAGGGACAATCTCACTGAAAAGGTGACGTTTTACCATAGATTTGAAGGAAGTTGGCAAGCCATGTGACTGTCTGGGGGAAAACATTTCTGATAGAACAGCAGGTGCAAAAACCGTGAGGCAAAATGGTGCCGGGTGAAGGATCAACAAGGTTGATGTGGGTGGAGTGGCATGAGAATAGGAGAGGTTATTAGGAGATGAGGCCATTGAAAAGCAGGGGTGCAGCACCTGATTCCCAGCACGCAATGGTTACCTAGTGAGAGTGAGCTGAACCAAATTGAAAAGGCCCCGAGAGTGAAGGATTTGCACTGTAGCTCAGCTGCCTACCTCTTTCTCACCCACTGCCCAACCAAGGATGCATTTCAGTTCAACTAATGACTCCTACTGGCACCTGTGCTAGAGCTGGTGCTATAAGGCAGTCGCTTTTATTTTTTTAAAATATATTTTATTGATTTCTTTACAGAGAGGAAGGGAAAAGGATAGAGAGTTAGAAACATCGAGTAGAGAGAAACATCGATCCGCTGCCTCCTGCACACTTCCCACTGGGGATGTGCCCGCAACCAAGGTACATGCCCTTGACTGGAATCGAACCCGGGACCCTTGAGTCCACAGGCCGACGCTCTATCCACTGAGCCAAACCGGTTAGGGCAAGGCAATCGCTTTTAAACATGTGACCACAACCCAGCCATAAGAAACACATTTTAAGTCAGAGCCTGGTACACACATACTAGTATGCCCACAAAAACAAAAGTTGCATGAAACAGTACTTCCCTTACTACATGCAATGCACTTAATTTCTCTACTTTCCTTTTTCTTTCTTTTTAAAATACCTATCTTTATTTAATTCAGAGAGGAAGGAAGAGGAAGAGAGAGAGAGAGAGACATCAATGATGAGAGAGAATCATAGACTGGATGCCTCCTGCATGCCCCACACTGGGGGTCAAGCCCAAAACGGAGGCCTATGCCCTGACCAGGAATGGAACCGTGACCTCCTGCTTCAGAGGTCAACCCTCCACCACTGAACCACGCCGGCCAGGCTTCCTTTTTCTTTTAATATTGATCACCCTTCTTAGTTGATCTAATACTGGGGTCAAACCTACAGTCAGAAACATTATCATGGGGAAAGAGGGAAAATACGTTGGGTGACCGCTTTCAAGCCCCTTACAGTGTCTTGGGGGTGAACCCATCATAATGACATCACCCCTCTGGATAGCCCTTTGCAGATCCCAAACTCCTTCCCGTGCACTAACACCTTCCCCCACTGGTTACAGGAAGAGAATCTGAGTTTCTGAGAGACCGAGTTTCCCAGGGTAACTTGGTCAGTAGGTCCTGCGCTAAGGCTGGCATCTGAGTGTAGGACCCCATGGCCAGGGCTGTGCCCAGGGCATGGAAGGAGGATACAGTCTCTCTCAAGAGGACTCCTTGAGGAGAGAGGGAGCTGAGGGTGCCAAGCAGAACATCACACCCTACGATATCACCCCTCCAGGAGGGCCGCGTAGCCATCACCCGAGTGGCCAACCTTCTGCTGTGTATGTATGCCAAGGAGACTGTTGGCTTCGGAATGCTCAAGGCGAAGGTGTGTATGTGCCCATCCCTCTCCGACCCCAGGCCTGGCCTCTGTTCTTCGTCACCACTCCCATCCCCACCACCTTCCTAATGTCCCCGTGTCACCCAGTCCATGGCGTGGGGCGAGGGGCACGCAGGCCCAGGCCGGGTGTGGCACTGACTTCTCCTCCCCTCTCGCAGGCCCAGGCCTTGGTGCAGTACCTGGAGGAGCCCCTCACCCAAGTAGCGGCATCGTAATGGGCACTGACGGAAGTAGGGGCCAGGCGAGAGAAATGACTCTGTGGAGGCCCCCAGGGGACCCGTCCTGGACTGTGGGGGGAGGGTGGGACTTTGTTTTTCCCAAGAATAAATTTCACTCCTGTCATGTGTATTTTTTTTAATGTTTTTATTGACTTTAGAGAGAGAGGAAGGGGGAGGGAGAGAGAGAGAGAGAGACATCGATG
>NW_006299706.1:1748099-1753653 GCF_000327345.1 Myotis davidii
ATGGCCTCTTGGAGGCCCCCAGGGGACCTGTCCTGGACTGTGGGGGGAGGGTGGGACTTTGTTTTTCCCAAGAATAAATTTCACTCCTGTCATGTGTATTTTTTTTAATGTTTTTATTGACTTTAGAGAGAGAGGAAGGGGGAGGGAGAGAGAGAGAGAGAGACATCGATGAGAAAGAAACAGTGATTGGAAGTGAGCTCCAAGGAGCAGGGGGACAGTGGGGGTCACGTTGGACAAAAACAATATGGGGCCTGAGAGTTCAGTATCCTTCAGTCCCCACTTCGTGCCTTTTCTACCCTTTAGGTTGGGAGGGGCCACCCCTTTGTTCTTCTTCTCTCAGACGTTCACACACTCACCCAGACCCCCAGATCCTGAAGCCCTTTGCAGACAGGGTGGCTTTGTTTTGAGGCCAAAGGTCCCGGGCAGTGACCTGAAGACACTCGTCTCCAGATCCTGGCCCTGTATCAGACCCCGCACCCTGTCTGGCTGTTTCTGCCCCAGGTCTCCCCCTACCCAGTGTTCTGAGAGCAGGTCTGGGCAGGGAGTACCCAGCCCACTTCCAGTGCTCTAGGAAGGGACCCATCCTAAGAAAGTAGGTAGGTGGCAAGTCCCAGCTCCACCCGGAGTAAGAAACGCTGCCCCTCCCAGGCCCTGAGCTGTCAGGGAGGGGCAGAATGTGCTGCACCCCGGAGGCAACTCCCAGAGCTCTGCAGGGTCGCTGCCATTCTGTCAGCCTTTCCCTTGGCGCCCCCAGTTGCCCCCCTCTCCCCCCACCAGAGGCTCTAAAGGAAAAGAAGGTCAAGTAGGCTTCTGGTCCCTGAGGGACTGGTTCTCTGGCAGCTGACCTGTCTTGGCCACAGGTCCCAGGAGCCGAACAACATGCACTCAGTCCTCAGCTGGCTCTCTGAAGGCCCTGTCCCAGCTTCCCCGACTGTCACCCTCTGGAGCCTGCTCACCTCGTTGCGGGAGCCCGGCTGAGAGCAGACACCCAACCTGTCTAACCTGTCTGACGTCATCGTCTCCACCCACCTGGGCCCCAGGTCTCCAGCCGGCCTGCTCTTCCTGTTCCGTCCTCAGCTTCCTTGCAGCACCTCCACCTGCCAGAGGTGAGCCCGCCCGGGCCTTGCCCCCCAATCCCTCTGGTTGCAGAAGTTTCTTTACCTCCAATGAGAGAAGGGGTAGATCCAGGTCTCTTAAGAGCTGAGGGTTGAGGGCATTGAGGCCACGCATAGACCCGTCACCTCTGCCCCTGAGGACACCTGCACCCTCCATGCGGAGCCAAGATGGGGAACGGAACCGAGGAAGATTATAACTTTGTCTTTAAGGGTAAGTTGGGGTTCCTAAAGAAAGAGGGAGCCTGGGAGAGACACAGAGGCAGTCCCTCCTGTTCCTTTGTGGCTGTTGTTTCTTTAATCTCTTACCCGGACCCCGCAGGGCTCGTCATTCCTTTGTATAAGAAAGAAAGCTGCAAGCATGGGGGAGGGTCTGGTTACTGTAGCAAAAGTCTCAGGGCTGCCAGAATGCTCTGCGGTTGTGAATAATGAATGGTGCTGCTCTCTCTCTCTCTCTAATAGTGCCTACTTAGGCTCCTCTGCCCCATTCCTGATGGAAGGCCAAGTTCCTAGGAATAGTCACCTGCTGCAGCATGAGAGATAGAGGTCAGATGTCTAAGAGGACTTCCCTCGTGGAGGGAGGGAGACACAGGCAGACCTAAGAGGGAAAAGTCATATCGTTCTGGGCAGATGTACAGAGAAGGAGAGAGGACAGGTTTCTCCGGCCTTGGGGCCGGGTGAAGATACAGGGGAGATGTGGTGAACTGGGAGCAGGGTCTAATAGGGCTCAGAGGACTCCTAGGGCCGTAGCCTTCTGTGTGTCACCTGACAGGCAGACCCCCGGGCCCAAATACCAGGCACCGGGTTCAGCTAACTCCTGTGTTTGCTCCCTTATTGCTCCCCAGCCCCCACATCCCCTTCACCGCCACACCTCCTTCAGAGCAGGGTGGACTGGCAGAGCCACGATTCCCTGTCCAGCCACCCCACCCCACGGCCTCTCCCAGCCGCAGCCCCACCCTCACTTGGGACACAGGCGGACCCGAACCCGTACTCCCAACTGCTCCTTTAGCATCTGTCTCTGATCATCTTTCCCAGGAAGAGGAGACCGGGCAAGAGCTAGCAAGAGTTTGGGGCACTGATACTGCCAGTCACTACCTACCATTTGTTTAGCCCTTCCTGTGTGCCCAGCCACTAGCTTATTAATCACCATAACAGCCCCCCAACCTTCTTTGATTTTGAAAGCGTAGTGGTCAGCGGAGCGTAACGGTCAGGCGCCAGACAGAGTGTTCAAATCTCACCCTGCCACTCACGACTTACTGAGGTCGGGGTCTCCAGAAGCGGCCACTAGGAAGTTTGCCCTGAAAGATGTTCATTGTGTATCAACACCATTGAAAGGAAGGGGGAGGAAAGGGGACGGGGCAGAGAGACAAGTTAAACGGCAAGGCAGGATCGCCAAGCCTCAGCCTCAGGCAGGGAGCACCGTGATACCCTGGCCTTGTTTGGGCACTGGATGCAGACGGCCCAGGAGAGGCACGGCCAGGCCAGGCTGCTCTCTGCGCCAGAGGCAGATGCCAAAGGAGCAGGCAGCGGGGGGGCTGTCCGCTGACTGCGCTGCCTGCAGCTGGGCTCAGTGCTTGCTGGCCGGCACATCTGGCCAGCACACCTGTGCTTACCACTCTGGCTGTGTTACCTTGTTCAAGCTGTTTACCCCCAAGTGCCTCCTTCATCTGTAAAAAGGCGGTGATCCTAATTGTGGTCCTGGCTTCGTGGCACTGTCGTGAGGGTTAGATGAGTTAATACATGTAAAGGCTCTAGGTCAGTGCCTGGCACTGAGTAGGGGTCGGCACTCCCTAAACTTTAACAGATGAGAACCAAGTAGCTTACGAAAGGCCACAGAGTGCCCTGGCTGGTTTGGCTCAGTGGACAGAGTGTCGGCCTGTGGACTGAAGGGTCCTGGGTTCCAATCCAGTCAAGGACACGTACCTCGATTGCAAGCTCGATCCCCAGCCCTGGTCGGGGCACGTGTAGGAGGCAACCAATTAATATGTCTCTCTCACACTGATGTTTCTCTCTCTCTCTCTCCCTCCCTTCCACTAAGAATCAATGGAAACACATCCTTGTGTGAGGATTAACAAACAAACAAAAGGTCACAAAGTCAGCACAAACGCGTCTGTCCGACTTCAAACCCCTTGCCCTAAGCACCTTTGGAGCCTAAGGATAGGGCTAGGCACCCACAGGAACACACAGACACACAGACACACACACACACACACACACACATCCTCTCACGATGCCTTTCTAGAGCCATCGGGGGGCTTCCTCTCACTCTGTATGCTTAGCTCAGTGCCTGTGCAATTTGTGAGCCTTGCTCGCATCAGCCCTGGTGGGTGAGGCTGGGCCCTGGGCCCTGCCCTCCAGCTCAAAGGCTCTTCAGGGCTCTTCTGGTGGATGCTTGACCCTAAAAGCCTGAAGGTAAAAATGCTGGCCCACCAACAACAATCATGAGAATAACAGTTTTGCACACTCACTAGACCTTGGGCAATATCTCATTTATTTCTTACAGTAACCCATTAGGTACTATTGTTATTCCTATTTTTCATGTGAAAAAGGTCAGAGAAGTTAATAACTTGCTGAAGGACGCACACAGGGGGTCTAACATGTAGCCCCATTCAAGACTGACCCTCCTTGGGAACAACTGGATCCTAACTTTTTACATACACACACATACACACGTACACGCACGCATGTACACGCACGCACGCACACGCACGCACGCACACACACGCACCTCCATACTTCCCCACTGGCCCAGGCGTGCCGTCGGCCGAACTTTCTCCTCACCCGCACGTCTAGCCCCACCTATGCTTCCCGCACAAGCACACACACCACCCCTCCCACTTGTCCTCCCAACTCAGTGCTCACATTCCCTACTCCAGGGATGTGCACCCTCCCCCAGACTCTACCATCCTGTCCACACTCACACCCCTGCTGCCCTCTCCCCACAGACCCTGAACCCCAACACCCACCACAGCCACACCACCATCGGGGTTGAGTTCTCCACCCACAGACGCTACCCATCACCTGAGCCGCAGTCTTGTCTGGTCAGACCAGGCCTGGGACCATGAGAGCCCCTTAGCCGAGTCCCGTTTTGGGCCCTTCTGCCCCGGATACACAGCATGGGAAGGTGTAGGCCCCAGTCCCTGCCAGGAGCCCCTGCTCCCTCCCAGTTTTCTGAGAGCAGCTCCCCCGTGCTGATGAGCAGACCCTCCAGGCTCAGTAGGCTTGGGGGCTCGGCCCAGCTCACCCCTTGTCTCTCCTTCAGTGGTGCTGATCGGTGAGTCCGGAGTGGGGAAGACCAACCTGCTGTCCCGATTCACTCGCAATGAATTCAGCCACGACAGCCGCACCACCATCGGGGTTGAGTTCTCCACCCGCACTGTCATGCTGGGCACTGCTGCTGTCAAGGCTCAGATCTGGGACACGGCCGGCCTGGAGCGGTACAGAGCCATCACCTCAGCGTGAGCCCGGGCTGGGGGACTGCCGGGGTGTGAGGGTGCGGGGGGTCAGAGGACACCTCTGGAGGAGAGATGGATGGGGAGGAGGCAAGGACACTCGGCAGTGTACTTCCTGGTGGGGTCACAGGATGCGTAGAGACACATGCTATGAGCCATACACAGTCGGAGACGGGATATAGTGACACTTTCTACTAGGACTAAAACAGGAGTCACTGCCCCCATTTTCTAAGTAAACCTTTGCTCTGTGCTCAGGAAGGCACAGGCCCTTCACTTGGGCATTTTAGTCAATCCCCAAGGTACCACAGGAGTAAGGCGTTCTCCTAACCCCTGTTTAAATACAAGCTTGAAGCTCAAGGAAGTGAAATCAAGGCAGAGCTGAGATGGGGCCAGGCTCCAGGGAGTGAGGGCCCCCCTCACTGCTGCACAGTGCTCTGCCCTTGGCACCCTTTAAAATCCAACCACAAAGGTGAAGGGCTGGACCCCCCGACTGCATTTTACAGACTCGGGATGCCACACGCAGAGTGTTCCCAGTCAGTGACGGCCGGATATGAGAAAGGTGGTCCGTGGAGGTGTGGTGGGGGCAGTCCCTGCCAGGGGCAGGAAGCTGGAGTTGGGCTGTGGTTACACACATCACTCTTGGACCGGTCACCTGACCTCTTGTAAGCCTCAGTTACATATCACCAGTCTGCAGAAGCTCCAGGAGTGAACCTCGGTGCCTGCAAGGATGTATCCGACGTTCAGTGTAGGGACTGCTGCATGGGGTGGGCATGTAGCTGGTCCTGGGAAGATGGCTGTGAGAGAGAAGAGCATGCTGAGGGCCAAGGAGCCAGGTGAGGGAGACCTTGGAGGTCGGGCATCCAGGAGACACACTTGCACGGGCGGATAGCAGGGGCTAAAATCCAAACCAAGGACCTGGGGAAGCCGAGGGGCCGTGAGGGAAGGAGGGAGCCAGTGGTTGTAGAGCAGGGAGGGAGTTGTCAGAGCCTT
>NW_006299706.1:1753700-1769204 GCF_000327345.1 Myotis davidii
AAGGCTCTCCATGTCGGCGGCAGGGCCACGGGCTGCCCGGTTTGGGTTTGCGTCCCTATACTCCAGTTTTCCTGTTTCCCCATCTCCAGGACTCAACTCTAGTTTTTTGGCTTGGGGCTTTGCTCTGAGGCTGGGCCCAACCACCTTGACCTTGCCTCTCTGTCCACTCCTCCCACCCCACCCAGGTACTACCGTGGAGCGGTGGGGGCCCTGCTGGTGTTCGACCTAACCAAGCACCACACCTACGCCGTGGTGGAGCGCTGGCTGAAGGAACTCTACGACCATGCAGAGGCCACCATCGTCGTCATGCTTGTGGGCAACAAGAGTGACCTCACCCAGGCCCGGGAGGTGCCGAGTGACGAGGCCCGCATGTTCGCTGGTGAGAGCCTGCCAAGACCTGGGCCGACCTCTCCACCCGCCCACACGGGTCCCACCCAGGGCCCCCTACCTTCACCCCCTCTTCTTCAGGGTCAGCCCTTCCCCTCTGTGACCCTGTTTCTCTTGATGTCCCACCTCTTGCCCTGAGATTGTCTTTATGGGTAATTATTTATAGTTGATTTTATTTATTTATTTATTAAATATATTTTTATTGATTTCAGAGAGGAAGGGAGAAAAAGAGAGAGAGAGAGAAACATCAATGATGAGAGAGAATCATTGATCAGCTGCCTCCTGCACGCCCCACGCTGGGGATCGAGCCTGCAACCAGGGCCTGTGCCCTGACCGGTAATGAAACCGTGACCTCCTGGTTCAGAGGTTGACCCTCAACCCCTGAGCCACTGGCCAGGCTGTCGTTGATTTTAAGACAGCCCCACCTTGCAGCGCTCAAAGATCCTAAGCGTGGCAGCTGGGCTCCCCTTGACTATCTCCAGTCACACTTTCCCGAGGTGTCCTCCAGGGTTTCGAGGCAACAAGATACAGTGGTTAAGAGTGTAGGCTCAGGACTCCCAACAGCCCAGCTTGACGTCTCTGGGCCAGTTACTCTATGTGGGACACTGAGCGAGTCCTTTCACATTCTCTCTGTTTCTGGGCCTCAGCTTCCTCTTCTATAGATGGGATGGGATTCAAGGAGGAGCCAAGATGGCTGTGTAGGTAAAAACAGTACTTGCATCCTCCCACAACCACATCAGAATTACAACTAAAATACAGAACAGCCGTCATTCGGAACCGCCTGAAAGCTGGCTGAATGGAAGCTCTACGACTAGAGAATTAAAGAAGAAATCACACTGAGACTGGTAGCAGGGGTGGAGGCGCTAAAAGGGCTTGTCCGACAGCTCAGGATTCCTTTGTCGGGAAGAGAAGTCCCTGTAAGTCTGGGCTGTAAAAACCAGCGGGGATTGTGGCCGAGTGACAGGGAGGCAGCCGGAAACCCAGGCAGTTCAGCTAGAAAGGGGGTCTGAGGTCTGTAAGACACTCTGAGCTCGGGATGAGGTAATGCACGTTGAGGGTCACTGCAGGATAAGACAAGCAGATGCTTAGTAAATAGAAGTTTGTTCTGCCCTCGAGATAGGTCAAGAGAGGTTATGTTTGATAATCTCTTATTATGGGCAGGGCCCCTAATTCAAGTACCCCAGAGGCATGTCTTGGGGTGACTCGTTCTGAATCCCCACAAGATTCTGAAACCTAGATTATGGTCATTGAGATGGAGATTCTGCCACCACAGAGCCATGTCGGTTTGGACATTACCTCCCTGGTTTTAGTTGTTTCTTTTATAATCCAAAGGATAAAACCAGATGACCTCTAAGGGACTTACCTTAGGATCTATGATTTCTCCTGGAATACCGAGATGGTTTACTCCCTTGAAATGTGTCCTTGAGCTGTCATTCAGGGGTGACATGTTAATCCCTTGCTGGAAACGGAATGCATCACACTGCTATTACAGTGGGACCACGTTTCTTGAATGTCTCCCATCTTGAACAATTCGCTTTTCAACCTGACAACCCTTTCATGCTGATACCTGTATGATCAGTCACACATTTCCCAGGTGACAGAGAGGAGAGAATGCATGAATATGAGTCTGTTTACCGTTGTTAAAATCTCAGGGTAGTGTCCTGTGAATATTTTTGCGGGTTTTTTTGCTGCTTTTAATTATTGTCAAATTTTCATTTTTTTTTACTGTACATTTCCTTTCCTTTTTATTAAATAATCATTTGCATTTCATGTCCTTTTTGTTTTTAAAGTGTTTATTTATAGATTAAACAGTACAATAGACATGTCCTGTATATAAAAAAAGACTAAATCAGGGAATCATTTGGGAGTCTGGAGCGGATTAATTCAATTTACATTATTTCTAATGGGAAAGAATGATTCAGTTTTCAAACAGCCTTCCAGAATGAATTAAGTTCAAGAAACGAGGTTCTACCGTATGTTCTTTAAGGTGGGGTTATTAAAGTTAGCCAGAATGTTAGGCCCAATCTAAGCACGGACACTGAAGTTACATGACTGAGATTGGTAAACAAAAAATTCCTGCAAAAAAAAAAAATCCTGCAAAGGAAACACATTTTTGCTTCTATTAATCTCCCCCTCTTCCCTCTCTTGCTCCATGACCTTATTTCATCACTTACTTCCTCTGCTAGAGTCTTCAAATTCTCCCTCAGATAGGATGTGTCCTAACCCACAAATATGAGCATTTTGTATTCTTGTAATATTTTCTCCCATCATCTTGGAATAGAAGTCTGAACCTACTGCTTTCACTCCTCAGTCCGATGCAACTTTAATTTGTACCACTCAGCCCTGGCTGGTTTGGCTCAGTGGATAGAGTGTCGGCCTGCAGACTGAAGGGTCCCAGGTTTGATTCCAGTCAAGGACACATGCCCAGGTTGCGGGTGCGATCCCCAGTAGGAGCCATGCAGGAGGCAGCCAATCAATGATTCTCATCATTGATGTTTCTTTTGATTGATTTTTTAAAAAATGTATTTTTATTGATTTCAGAGAGGAAGGAAGAGGGAGAGAGAGATCGAAACATCAATGATAAGAGAGAATCATTGATCAGATGCCTCCTGCACGCCCCCCACTGGGTACCAAGCTCGAAACCCGGGCATGTGCCCTTGGCCAGAATTGAACCTGGGACCCCTCAGTCCACAGGCTGATTCTCTAAATACTGAGCCAAACCAGCCAGGGCTCATCATTGATATTTCTATCTCTCCCTCCCTCTCCTTTCCTCTCTGAAATAAATAAAAATATATTTTAAAAAATCCTTTATAATAAAAGGATAATATGCAAATTATCCCCTCCACTGGGAGTTCAACCAGGGGGCGGGGCCAGCCAGCCAACCACCCTCGGCCCTTCCCCCTAGCTGGCCCAGCCCAATTTGCCCCGATCAGGGCAGGCCAGGGCAGGCTGGCCAGGCCCCACCTGTGCACAAATTCGTGCACCAGGCCTCTAGTAAATGAATAAAAGAATTACTGTTTGGCCTTTTAAAAAATTTTATACCACTCTACTGAAATGTTTCTTATAAAAATTGTGAGTGGCTACATATCTGCCAAAAAGAAAAAAGGAGGGGGGATGGTATTCAAACCTACTTCACAGGTTGTTTTAAGAATTAAATGAGCCAAAACTGGTTTGGCTCAGTGGATAGAGCATCAGCCTGCGGACTGAAGGGTCCCGGGTTCGATTCCGGTCAGGGGCATGTACCTTGGTTGCGGGCACATCCCCAGTGGGAGATGTGCAGGAGGTGGCTGATCGATGTTTCTCTCTCATCGATGTTTCTAACTCTCTATCTCTCTCCCTTCCTCTCTGTAAAAAATCAATAAAATATATTTAAAAAAAAAAGAATTAAATGAGCTGCCTGGTTGGTGTGGCTCAGTGGTTGAGTGTCAATCTATGAACCAGGAGGTTACAATTAGATTCTGGGTCAGGCACGTGCCCGGGTTGCAGGCTTGATCCCCAGTAGGGGGTGTGCAGGAGGCAGCCAATCAATGAATCTCATCATTGATGTTTCTCTCCATCTCTCCCTCTCCCTTCCTCTCTCTGAAATCAATAAAAACATATTTTTTTAAAAAAAGAATTAAATGAGCTACACATGCCAAGGGTTTAGCCCATAGTAAGCTATATAATAAGTAAATAAATATTGTTACTATTGCTTTTGACCCCACAATTAATGGTGTGTTTCCTTTCCTGTCAGAAAACAATGGGCTGCTATTCCTGGAGACCTCAGCCCTGGATTCCACCAACGTGGAGCTGGCCTTTGAAACTGTCCTTAAAGGTTAGAGCCCCTGCCTCTATTTGGCACCCCATTCCAACCCCAGGCTTGCATGGGCAGTGGTAGGAATGCAGACACCCAGCCCTCTCCACCCCAGCTGGTTCCTCAGCACCTCTGTGGGTCCCCAACCTCCTCAGAGCCTCCCACCACCCCCTCAGACATTCCCTAGTGCTGCCCCACCCTCACTGAGCCTGGAGCTTAGGGAAGGAAGCAGAAGGCCACACTTCTCAGGGAGCGGAGTCTTGGTCCTTCCTCACCCAGGTAAGTAGAAGGGACAGGAACTCCACTTCCTTTCAGCAAAACCTCCTTTAAGTGCGACCACCCCTCAGAAAGGGGCCTGTGGTGTGAGCACAGGGAGTGTGGGCGTCTGCACTGACCACTCCCCTCTCCCCTCTCAGAGATTTTCGCAAAAGTGTCCAAGCAGAGGCAGAACAGCACTCGGACCAATGCCATCACGCTGGGCAGTGCCCAGGCTGGGCAGGAGCCTGGCGCCGGTGAGAAGAGGGCCTGCTGCATCAGCCTCTGACCTTGGCTCGCACCAGCCCTGCCCTCACCAGCTTCCTAGTGAGGGTGCTCCTAGTGCCCACGCTCCAGGAACGTTCCCTGCCCGGTGGCTCCAGATGTCAGTGGCCTGTTCCCTGTTCACAGCCCCGCCGAGCTCGAAGGTCTTCATGCCCCCACCCCCGTATTATCTGCTAACCTCACAGACTAGAGCTCTCCAATAAAGCTGTTTTATATCCATGCCTGGCCATCCTGCTGCCTCCCGTCTGCGCCTCCCCTGCAACTCGCTCCTCTTCTGAGTCCCTGTTCCCCTTCCCTTCCCCTCGCTCCATCCTCCCCGCTGCCCCCCAGGGCCAGCTGCCTCTGAAGTCCTGTGGTCTGGGGACAGTGCCAAGGGGGTGAGAGGTGCCCGCCCTTCCCCCTGCTAACCCCCAGAGTAGGAGGGGGAGGGAGGACAGCATGATGGAGAGGGGGTATCTGGAAGGCAAGACAAAGGAGACCATCGGAGGGGACCATCTGGTGCCCAGGGCCCTGGTGCCAAGAACTGAGGTCACTCCAATGCCAGGGGTGAACGGAGCAGGGGAGATGGTAGAGAGGAGGGGGAGTCGAGGCCAGCCTGTTCTGTGTGCTGGGGAAAGGGCTTTAAGACTGGGAGGTGGAAGGTCTGTCTCCATCTGGTTTTCTGTCTGACCCCAAAGAAGAAGGGTTGGGGTGTAGGGACAGATTGCATCTGGTGGGGAGGGCGTGTCTCAGCTCTCTGCCCTTTCTCCATCAGCCCAGGAAGGCGGTCTCTAGTCTTCCCCTGTTCTGCAGGGCAGAGTGGAAGGAGGTCTGACGGCACCCCCAAGGAATAGAAGGGGTAAAATGGGTATAAAAGGGGATTGAGCATTTGGAGACTGGAGTTGGGAGCTGTGGAGAGCAGACAGGAGCCGGGAGGGGCGCCCAGAATTACACGAGAGAGAACTCCCAGCTACAATCACAGTGGTCCCTCGCACACCCCCCGCCCCGCCACCCCCAGGTGGTTCAGATCCACACGCAGAGAAAGAAGCCAGAGCCTTAAGTAATAATACTTTTAATAAAATTACCTTCTTAATAGCACATTTAATACATTAACCCTCCCCCTTCTTGGTTTCTCTGCATTTTGTGCAACATCACTTTGACTCAATTATTCGTGGGTCCGTTTCGTTTCCCGCCTTTTATTTTGCTCTCGAACTGTTTTCCTTGGTGGATTTGTATGCGTCCTCACTAGATGCCTCAAATTAAGTCTGACCACAATCCTACTCTACTTTCTACAGTGGAGAGACCATCCCCCCTGCCCCAGGGCTGTCTCCACCTACCCACCCTACCCTACCCGCACCCTTGAGTGGAGAAGGGGAAGCCTTCCCCACCCCAGACACTACCTTCCCAAACTATGGGGGTTTCTAGGACAAAAAGAGCAGGGAAAACCTGTCCCTAGGTGGGGGCGCGAAGAATAAATTGGGAAGAGGGAGATGTGTTTGGGGTTTAGGGCCAGGAGGGGCATGACAGAGTCATTGGTGTCATGGAGCAGGCTCTTCTTGCCAAAAGAACCAAGGGACCTCCACACCCACCCTGGAGAGCCTGGAGGAAGGGGCCTGACCTGACTGCAAGCGGGGGCGGGTAGAAGGCAAGTGCTTAAAAAATTGATTTCTCGCCTGCAACAGCCAAGCTCCCCAATTTTCAGTGGGGAGCAATGTGCCCTCACAATGGCCAGAGCACGACGAATGATCCCTACCTGAACTCTGACAGCTGGAGGTGGATGGAGCAGAGGGCTAGGGTCACCCAAGGTCTCTGCTTCCCACCCCCTGCCTCTGTACGCTTGGGAGCCCCTTTTCCCAGTGGGTGGAAAGTCCTTGGAAATG
Organism: Myotis davidii; assembly: GCF_000327345.1. NCBI lineage: Eukaryota > Metazoa > Chordata > Mammalia > Chiroptera > Vespertilionidae > Myotis > Myotis davidii. The sequence goes on from NW_006299706.1 coordinate 1,760,280, forward strand.
AGACAGTAAAGCATGTTGCAAACCTGTAAAGCACGGGGCAGCTTTAAAGGAGAATGGGTGAGACCGACTCCTCTGCTGCCAAAAGCCAAGTGGAAGATTGGGGAGGAGCAGGGATGGGGCAGGGACCCTGTCTCCCGAAGCTGAGAAGTGTGCGTAAGCATGTGTGTGGGGAATGACCTACCAGGCTCTTGAATCAATCTGTACCACTGGCGGTTACACTTCAAGGACTTCCTCAGTTAGGCGTAGGGACCTCACCGAGAGCCCCAAGAATGGACATAATCACTTTGGAGTAAGGGCTACCCAACAGAGACAGAGGAGTGGCCCGGATGGGAGGCCCCCAAGGGCTGGGATGCAGACCAAGGGTGCAGGCTCACCCGCCTCTGCTGCCCCCACCTGGTTGAAATGATCAGTGTCCATCCGTTTAAAGGCCCCGGGAACGGAGCCCCTCATCCATTTGTCCTACAAGTTAAAAACCCAAGGATTCTCAGAATCAACCCCAGCAGACTAGAAGCTCCCAACCTTCACTAGCCATGTGCTTCTACCCTGACATCTGAAGATGGGTGACTCAGCCACTTCCCTCCTCTATTTTCCTTTTGTTACGACTTTTATACATTCTACTGGACCCAGGGGCCCGCAATGCTACTAAACTTTTAAGCTATCTGAATAGTCTACTAAGTAACTAGTAATTCTCTTTCTCTCTAGGATTATATGAAATAAATTTGAATTATTATTAATAATTATTATTTTGTAGTATTTTCTTTTAAACCCCTCAGTTTCTTCTCTCTCATTTTTGGTTAAAAACAAAAACTATTTCTCTTAAATCTCACACCTCTCTGAGGGTCCCGGGGGCCTGCTAGGCCCCTATTCTGGACTTCCCCTCCTCACTGGCCCCTGAGGCAGGGGCAGGGGCAGGGGAGCACCCAGGATCCTCCATCCTCCAGCTCCTTCCTTTCTTGTTAATTCCTTTCTTTGTTTGGCTCTGCCAGCTCCCCCGAGGGGGAGGGGGAGAGGAGAAGGGAGCCCATGGAAGGAAATCCAATCCACTAGCAGGGCCCCAGCGGGACCCGGTTCCCTTAGCCGCCATCCATCCCAGGATGCCCCTCCTCCCCCAAAGCAAGTGACATTCCTCCCCAAAAGAAAAGTGGGGGGAAAAGGAACGTAAACCTGAACATATATTAAAAACACTTTTTTTTAAGATTTAACTCTGAATACAAATGTATTTTTTTCTTCTCTCCCTACATATATTCTAAACCTTCTAAAGTTTTTTTTATTTTTTAAGGATCACTTTATCATAAAATAAAATATCCTTTTCATATAATAAATTACCTAATAAAAAGTCTTTTTTTTTTTCATATTAGCCCAGGTTCTTTGCTACATTTATACGGTAATAAACGCCTTTATTAAAATAGAATATTAAATTATAAAGAACTGCTTTTTTTTTTTTTTTGCTATTTTTGTTTTCTCTGTTGGTCGCCTATCTCGCTCCCTCTCACGCTCTCTTTCTCACCTCTGTTTTGTCTCTCACTATGTGTGTTCTGCGTTTGTTTCTAGGTTTGGCTCAATGAGTAAGGGTGGGATTGAATCTTCCGAGCCCCCTAATGTAACAGTCTTCTGCCTTTGTGGGTAAGGAGTGGAGAGGGGGAGGGGAATCCACAGACAGACATCCCTTCTCTGCCCCAGCCCCCCACCTCCCCTGGGCAACCCATTTGGTTTGGTTTCTATTGTACAGACATCTCAGGATGGCTCACATTGGCTGGAAGGAGGGAAGTTGTCACAGGCCAGTGTTCCCGGCTGTGACCTCCTTCCTCTCCCCTCCCTGGCTGGTGGTGGAGGGGAAGGCTGTGGAGAGTTAATTCACAACAGGAGGAAGGAGGGGAGGAAATCCCCTCTGTACCCCCATTCCTGCACCCTCTCTCCGTCCAGGAATGGGACTCCAGAGCTTACGTGCTCAGAGATCACTTACAATAGTCCCAGCTCACTATATACAAGAATTTCCTGGGACCCCCCCAGGGACTCCAATCCCCCATCCTCTCCTGGCCCGCCAGCGGAACTAGGAGGGTGGGAGGCTGGTGGCAGCCCCAAGGGAGCAGTAGGGAAGCAGCGAAGGGGGTGTAAGGCCTGTAACATGACTCAGAACAGTCGCACCCCAATCCTGCTTAGCCCTGGAACTGACCCCTCTCCGAAGACCCAACCTCTCCTTCTCAACCACAGTGGGTAGGACAGACACTTCATGATCTGCTCGCTGAGAAGGGTTGGTGTGAGGTCGAGAGGGGCGCAGGGAGTGGGGTATTGCTCCTTGAAACAGCAGACCCACTCCCTGGCTCTCCTCCTACCACTGCCATGAAATCCAGTCCAAGATCTGCCCCCTAAATGTAATGCCCAAAGAGGGTAAAGGTGGAGGGTTGGCCCTTTATGTACCCCAGTATTAGTCCCCTCCTCAAATTTTCACTGAGAATGGGGATACATTCCATCACGAATTTGAGGTGCGTCTTTGGAGGAGTGGGGAAAAGAGGGCCTCTAGATGCCAAAAGAGAAATTAGGGGGGGCCACCAAAATGTCCTTCCCCCAAGCAGATGGTATCCCCAAAGCTGCGCTAGAAGGGGCAGAAGGGAGGCGGGAGAAGGGAAGAAACAGAAAGACGGGTGGGAAGTAAAGAGAGGAGCTGGGGAGAGAGCAAAGGAGAAAAGAGAACCCAAGGGGAGGAAGAATGGGAGGAGAGAGGAGGGAAAGCTGGAGGGGGCAGCGGGGGCCTCATCCAGATTCTTCTAGCCCAACTTTGTGGAGACAGACAGGTCTGAGCCCTTAATTGATTGGCATGCTTCCCCACCCCCTACAGTCCACGCAGGCTTCTGAAAGGGCCCCGACCCCCTCCCATCTCAGAAACCTAGGAACAAATTCCCGAACAGGATATGGCAGTGGAGGGTCCAAAGGGTCATGCCAGGAGGTCAGAGGTCAGGACCAGAGGACTTGGGGATGGGAGAGAGCACCTCTATATACAGATGGTAATTCTCCCTCTCCCTTCCCCTCCCCTCCATAGAGGAAGGGGTAGTATGACACACTCAGGGGAGGTGGACAAAGGGGGTCAGGGTGCCTTAGCTGCCACCGCTGGCAAAACAAAAGTTTCTCTTAGCTGCTTTCAGATTGAAGGGTGTGTTGAGGTATCAGAGTTGTAACTCTAGTAAAATTTCCAACCTGGCCCCCTCCCAACCTTGCAAGGATAGGGTGACCAGAGGGTCTCAAAGTGGCCCACCCTCCAGCCACCTCCCCTCCCCTCCCCGCTCCCCAGCCAGGATCTCTAATCACCTGGCCCCTCGAATTGCTGATTTCCAAAAGGCTCTGGTGGAAACCAGCTCCAGGGGCAGGCCCCTGGGAAGCGGCCCCCGGAGGCGGGGGGCAGGGGAGGGGGCTTAGGAGAATATTCTGATGGCTTGCGTAGCTGTGATGTGGCAGACAGGACACTCGGGGTCCGTCCTCTCACAGATGCGTACTGCACACTCCATGCAGAACAGGTTGTGTCCACAGGGCACGAGGGCAGCAGTCACCTCGCTCTCAAAGCACACCATGCAATCCCGCCCGCCCCCGGGACTCCGCAGGCCTCCCCCCCCAAGTTTGGAGAAGCCCTGAAGTGGCTCTCCAGGCGGGCGTCTCGGGAGTCCCGCCAGCTCCGAGGTGGCAGGAGAGCGGTGCACTCCTGGGGGACCAGCGCGCGTCTTGGCAGAAGAGGAGGAGGAGGAGGAGGCAGAGGAGAAGAGCACCGAGGAGGGCGTGGCATTCTCCTGGCCTGCCCAGAGCGGGGGACTGGTCTCCGCCACCCCATAGTACACATCCTGCTTGCCCACACTGTAGCCGGGAAACAGGTACCCGCTGTAGCCAAAGTCCCCGCCCTGCTCACCCAGGCGTGGGGTCTCAAAGCCCGAGTCCACGGCGCACTCGCCGATGCAGCCCAGGCTGTTCTGCCGGAAGGTGGAGAGGGGCTTGCAAGCGGGCGGGTGCACTCGCCAGGCCTCGGAATAGCGGCTGTCCAGCGCGGCGTCGGGGCTCCCTGCCAGGAAGTCATTTTCATTGTTGTACTCGAGGATCTTGCCGGTGCGCACCGCGATGTGCGTCTCGATCTCCTCCCGGGCGCGCTCCACGTTGCCGGGGGCACCCGTAATCTCGAACACCGGGTCGCGGTCTCGGCTCGGCGTGATAATGTACGTGTTGGTCTGCTGCTGGATGCGCTTGATGGTGGCCCCCTTGGGGCCCACCACCAGCCCCACCACGCGGTAGGGCACCCGCACGCGAATGGTCACCTGGCCGGGCAGCGCAGGCGCCACGCCGAAGGCAGCACCCGACTTGTTGCGCGATGCTCGGATCATGGAGAAGTGCTCGGCCGCTGAGATGATTTCCCTTCGGGCTGTGGCCACGTCCTCCCGCCGCCCAGTCACCATGAACACTGGCTCCTCGCCCCGCACCGGGGTCTTGATGTAGGTGTTGGTCTTGGCCCTCAGAGCCTTAATCTTGCAGCCTGAGATAGACAGGGAAGCGGAGAGAGAACGAAACTCACTGTCCGAGATTTGTGCTGGGACCAATAAGCTCCTGACCCTTACTCAGAGGCCCGCCCCCAGGAACCTCTCAATCTACCCTTTGAACCCCGCCCCCCCAAACCACCCTGATTTGAACCATCACTCATCTCAGATCTACCCAAGGTCTCTCTCAACCACCTTTTTCTTTTTTCTTTTCTTTTTTTTAAAAATATATTTTATTGATTTTTTACAGAAAGGAAGGGAGAGAGATAGAGAGTTAGAAACATCAGCCGCCTCCTGCACATCTCCTACTGGGGATGTGCCCACAACCCAGGTACATGCCCTTGACCAGAGTCGAACCTGGGACCTTTCAGTCCGCAGGCCGACGCTCTATCCACTGAGCCAAACTGGTTTCGACAACCACATTTTTCAAAATGTAACAACTTTCCCTTGAATTCCATTCAGGACCTTCGCATTCATTTACTCTTGGAAACCCTGAAATAACCCTCCCAGAAAGCTGCTCTCCTCAGATCTACATACTAATTCCTCCCCAACCGTGATCTGTTCTCTCAACTTCTCTACTGATTCCTGGCGACTCACAAACTTCCAAATCACTTCATCTATCACACAGCCTTTCTATCCCCCCTCCCCCCAATCTGTCACGGACTCTGATTTTTCCACGGAACTCCAAATGCACTCAGTAACCCCACAATCCACTCATCACTGGGCCTCCATTCATTAAAAGGGTCCTCCAACCTACCCAGGGACCACCGACCCCCATCTGTTCTATGATCCCCACCCCCATGGCATCCACCCACTAGTGTCTCTCAGTGTCTCCAATTCACAGCAGGTTTGCAGCAACTAGTGGAGTTATGGGAGGCTGGGAAGGGCCTGAGAATCAGTTTCAAGAGGGGCAAGAGGAATATGAAGATAAAGAAAATGTGCAAGGGACCGGACTGAACCCCATAGTCACTCCTGCCACCGTGTCCCCTAAGAGCGGGAGAGCTGAGATGGGCTGGGGGCTGACTAGAGTGAGGGAGGAGGTATTCTGGACCCTTATTTCCACTTCGAAGGAGGAGTGGGTTAAAGCTGGGAGGTTGGGGAGAGAGGCAGGAAAAGAAAGAAGAAATCGGAGACAAAGAGACAAAGAGGGAGAAGGGGAAAGAGAAGAGTGAGCGAGGGTGGACGACAGCACCACCTCTAAAGGCTGCAGACCTCCATGGCCGACTGGCCAAGCCTCTCTCCTCTCCCGAGTTCCCTCTCTCTGCACCCAGCTTCAGAGACTCACATCCCTTCTTGAAGCACACAGGCCACATGTGTGAGTTTGCACACGTAAGGGCCTCAGAGCCGTGAGGTGCTTTCTCTAAACAATACTTTCATAACCTTTCATACTCACAGGGATTCCCTGGCCCGCTTCCCCCCATCCCACTCCTCCGTCCCTATCACCCCAGCACACGAACAGCACATTCCTATGCACCCACAACTTTCACCCCATTCACACAGAGAGACATGCACACCCCTCTTCAGGTACAGACTCACATGTCTTTCTCACTCCCCCACCATACTATCTATCCCCAAAACCAACACTAGTCGTTCCAGTTTTCTGGAACTACTGCCCCAACTCTCCGTCCACAGGCCTGAGGAGAGCCTATTATTATTATTATTATTATTATTATTATTATTACTATTGTTATTAGTCTCCTTCCTCCACTCCATATGGTTCCTTCAACCATATCAGAGTGGTGTATGGGAGGGTAGAATGGGTTGGGGCAGCTCTCCTTACCTTCAAGAGACCTTAGAAAGGAGAACCTGCCCTCCCTTTTGTCCTCAGACTTCTTGGAAATTGAGAAGTCCTACCTGTTGTCGAGCTCACATCCTTGCTGCTTTGATGCCAGTAAACGACTGTTCGTAAGGCACGGAGGGCGGAGGAACAGTGGCATTCCCTCTCACACAGTGTCTACTCGCATGGTGTCTGCTAGGCACCTGGGTTTTGACTCTAACTTTTGGGTCCATAAACTTAAGTGAGCTAAATATCTTTGGGGGTTGGGGTGGGGTGAGGAGGACAGGCCAGGGCACGAGTACTTTAAGTACAAAAGCTAGCGGCCCCGAGTGCAGAACTGGTAGTGGAACTGACCTTAGGTTTTGCAAGCCGAAAGAAACACCTCTTGAAGGGAAGACCCCCCGGGCTTCACCTTCCTAGAGGTCAAATATAGGGGCACTGACCTTGTAGCAGGAGAAGGGAGGTTAGACAAGAGGGAGGACTTCCAAATACTTAAGAAATGAGGGGGAAGAGAGAAATCCCCCCTACTTTTATGAGAGACAGCTCCATCTGATGCGGAGGCAGAAGAGGAAAAATGACTCCATGAAATTCTGGGGCCTCCCAAGACCACCCTCCCACACAAGAAAAATATTAGTGTCCCCACCCAGTTCCAGGGCTGTGGGTCCCTAGTTTCTGATAAGAGGAAATCCAACTTTTCAAACCAGAAATCTCAAGAGATGGAGTGGGGTGGGTGAGAATGAGGGTTGTGTAGGACAGTGGCATCTTCCCCTCCTCCATTCTGGATCTCCGAGCAAAATCCCACCAAACCCCAGCACTACAGGGGGATGAGGTGGGATGAGGAGCAGGGCCCCCTGGCTTCGCCTCCCCTCTTCCCCTGCCAGCAGCCGGCCTCCTCCCTCACTCCCCAGCCGGAATGCAGCTCCTCTATTGTTCCCTACTGTGGGACAGCTCCTCCCCTGCTCCTTCCCCACCCCCACCTCACCAGCCCAGCCTTGCAATTTCCAAATCCGACCCCCCAACAACTCCCCTTTGGGAAACTAGGAGAGGGAAGGGTCCCCAAGATTCCATCTGCTCAATCTGGACAGTCACCAACACTCCGACCCCCACCCGTCCAGGGATGCTGGAGTGGAGGAGGGTGTGGTATCAGACTGACTACACTGTATTAATTCTACATCCCTCCCCCAACGCACCCAGACACACGCCCTGCACCGAATCCCCAGGTGAAGCTTTCGCACCCCTCCCCCCAAGTATGTCCCCTACCGCCCTGTCCTACTCTGGCACCACCAGAGACCCCTGTCCAGGCCTCTGGCCCCTGGCCTAGGCTAGCCCAGAACAAAAGCCTGAGAGGGAGGAGGAGAGGGCCACACCAGGATGTGGCACTTCCTTGGAGGCGCCCCTTCCCAAACCCCACAGACCGTTCAACTTTGGTGTGTGGGTGACCACAGGCTCCCCTCCTCCCAGGAGCCCCCCTTCCCATCTCTCCCCCCAGGCTGGGACCCTCCCAGGAGCCACACCCCCTTCCATTCCTACACTTAGCCCAACAAAGAGACAGATACTCAGACTGGCTCCCCAGGCCAGGTCTCCCCCAAAGTGTGTAACTCCAGGCAGCTGGGGGTCCCAGGGGTACCCCCTCCCCAATCCACTAGCAGATACCAGAGCAGGGGCTTCCGAGTAAGTCTTTGCACATTCTGCCAGTTTTTCTGGCTTTGAGTGGACACCCCCTCCGGACAGACAGCCTCTCTAGATTGGGAAACCAATCCCCTCCCTTTCCCCTCTCTTAAGAGAGGATATTTCTTTGTCTAAGGGCCGGCCCTGGGGGAGGAAGGGTCTGGAGAACAGTCCGACTGGGGGTACCAGGGAACTTTGTGGCACTAGGAAATCAGGGTTTGAGGAGGGCCCCCCTTTGTGGAGAAGGGACAGAGCCAGAGGTGGACGAGAGAGGAAATGAACTTTCCGCGCTAGGGATGGGGTGCCCCCCCCTCCAGCTCCGCGATCGGGGCGCCCTCTTACCTTGCCTGCCCACGATCTCGGCCACGTGCTCGGAGGTGGGCACGGGTACACACTCGGTGGTGTTGCTGCTGCCCTTCAGGCGCAGCTCGGCCTCTTTGTAGAGAGCGCAGAGCTTGGCGTCGCTGGCCCCTTTGGGGGCGGTGGGGGGAGTAGTGGTAAGTCCAGTGGTAAAACCAGGAAATCGGTCCTTAGCGCTTCCCCCGAAACATCCTAGTTCTCCAAAGCCCCCATTTCTTTCCATTATTCCAGATACCACTAGACTAGGCATGGCGAAACAAAAGCTGGGGAGAGAGCGAGGGAGAGAGAGGTGGTGGAAGGGAAAAGAGGAGAGGAGGGGAGGGGAGAGGAGAGGAGGGGGTGCGTGGGGAGGGGGGAACAAAGAACTGGGGAGGGGGAAAGACGGCGAGATAGAAAGATAGACCCTCCCCCTAAGCCCCCCTCCCCAAACACCCTGTAACCCGACTCCCCTCGCCCCAGCCCCCGGGGTGGGGGTGGGGGGAAAGAGAAACAAAACCAAGAAAGCAGATCTCTTCTCCTCTCCGGGGGTGACGGGGGACCGGGGGCTGCGGGATCTCGGCCCCCCCCCCTCCCTCCTCGGACCCGGAGTCTCTAGACCCCGCCGTCCAGACT
>NW_006299706.1:1769270-1769961 GCF_000327345.1 Myotis davidii
CCAGACGCCCCCCTCAGGCGCCCGCACCAAGCCCCCGTCTAGGAGTAGCACTCAGTGGCCCCCAATAGAGACCAGCCCCATCCAGCGCTCAAACTCTTTTGTTTTAAATGAACTGGATGGAGCAGCATGGAACTGACGGGAGGGGGGCGCGCCGGGGGCGCCGGGGGCATGCCGGGAGTTGTAGTTTCCCACCCTGGGGGGCGCGGGGACGCATTCCTTGACCCGAGGAGGTGCGGGGTGCGCCGTAGGTCTTTACCCGCGGCGCGGAGGCGAAGCTGGGGGTGGGGTGAAAGTCGAGGTCCCTAATTTTTTCGCGGGCGAGGGGAGAGGAGTCGGGGTACAGAAACGGAAGGGTTGGAAAAAGACTCCGGGAGCGCGCCCCCCTCCCAAGCCTGGCTCCCACGCGGTCCCGGCAGGTCTCGGGTCCCTCTTTCTCATGGTAATGCAGCGCGCCGTGGGGGCCGGAATGGGGTGCCGGGCTGGAGTGTGGGACCCCCAGGCAAAAGACGGGGTGCCCTCCTACCCAAGCGGCAAACCCTCCCCCCTCATCCCCAACCGCCCCCCAGTCTCGGAGATCTGAGAGGCACCGACTGGGAGGTGAGTTAGTTCATGGCCTTCGGATCATTGGAGGGGAGCCTGGAGGGCTTTGGGGCTAGAGGGGGTGAGGAGGGTGAGGGGGTGAAGGGAGAGG
>NW_006299706.1:1769981-1788325 GCF_000327345.1 Myotis davidii
AGAGGAGAGATGTGGGGGGTGGGGTGGGGGTGGGGGCAGAGAGCGGGGAGGCAGAGTCCGTCTTAAAGGCATGAGGTGACTGAACAGTTTTCGGGTGAAAGTCATGAGCTCTGGGTGCCACCGAAGGAGGGAGAGAGGCGATGGGCTGTGACCCAGACTTCCTTCAGGCCTGGGCCGTGCATGGGCTTGGAGGGATCTGTTGCTTATCCTCCACCATCATTCCACCGGCTCTTCCGCATTGAAAACTCATTTCGTTCCTTTGACGCTGGGAATTTGGTGAAAGTGAAAATAAGTTTTTAAGGCATGAATTGGGACTCGGGTACTTTTAGAGCGAGTTTGGGGAAGTGGAAGGATAACGCACTCGTTGCTTCTCCCCTTACCCTGCACCTGCAGCATCTCTTTTGCACTCTTATGCCTAGTCTTTCTAAAGAGGAGAAAGGATGGCACTGCAGCACGAGGGCGTGAGGTCAGACTTTAAGTAGAACTTCCCAAAATAGTTTTATAAGAATGGGTGGGTGAGCTACAAGAGTAGGTGTCCTTTTCTGGGGCGCCTTGGAAACCAGAAGTCTGAACTAGTTTGTGAGGTCAAGTCCTGCTGGGGGACAGATGAGATCTTCGTAGACCTGGCACTGTGAGGCCCTGAGGGAGGGCTGAGCCAAGCCCAGATCCCTAAAATGCACACCAGTGGAGGCGGGCGGGGGGACTCTGGAGAGGTTAGGGACTGAGCTGTGCGGGGGCCCTTGCTCCTCTGCTAAGCAGAAGATTCAGGCACAGGAGCCATGACTGAGGAACCCCTGGGAAGCCCTGGAGTTGGGGAGGGGTGCCCCCTGGATCAGGGGCTTAACAGGAGATTAACAACAAGCCTTACTGTGGCGTTGGGTGCCACTTGGGAGAGCAAGAGTGGGAGAGGAAGAAATGCAGAGGTAAGGCCCCGTGGAAGTTGCCTGTTCTCTACTCTTGTCCCCTCTCTGCCCCAAGAGCCTGGATTAGGGGAGCCGTGGCTCTGGGGACCCGGGGCTTTCGTTGGGTAGAAGGTTCCCACTCTGCGGACCAGGTGACAGTTTTTCAAGTTAATAGAATAGCAAACAGTTGCGTGGGACGTATTGTATGCCAGACATTATTGTCACCAGCTGGTCTGAGCGTTCCTGCCCCCTCCCACCCCCCAGATGAGATTGCCCCCTAGACACCCACCATTGAGTTGGCCCTGCTTCCACTTTCCTCCCCACTAAGCTAATTAAAGCAGGAGGTTAATGACCAAAGAAGCCTTGGGGATTTGGCCAGGGAGGAAAACAAAGGACAAAAACTTGTGTGTATGCGTGAGGAGGGGGACAGCTGCTGGATGGGAAAGGGTAGACAAAGGGGTGGGGTAGGGGGAGACGGTGGTCCCTGCCGGACTCACTTCACTGTCCAACAAGGACAAACCAGGCCCTGGGTGTGTTAATGCTCCATACGCCCACGCCCAGGGGTCCTGCTAGACTCCCAGCAGATCTCCACGGTGGGAGAGGCACCTGTAGACCCGGGCCCTGCAGGGCAGAACAGGTGTGAGTGCACTTGGGTCTATGGCACGGGTGTGCACACGGGAGTGTGTGCCTGCAGACAGCCTGGGGCATGTCCACCCACACTGGGGACCCGCCACCCGAGTGTCCACGAAGCAGAGGAGCCTAAGGATGGGCACCTTGAGGAGCCACGTTCCGGGGTGGGGTTTCGATGAGCCCTTCCCTTGCTTTCAGAGGGCTGGTGGCCTCCTTGGTTGAGGGAACTCCCCTCCTCTACTGACCCTCCTGTCGGCCAAGCTGGGTTTCTCTCCAAGGCCAACCTAGAATTATGACAACAAGGGCCCAGGCTTGGCAATAGATGGCTTTGCCCACCCCGCCCTACCCCTCACTCTCTCTGCCTTATGACCAGAAAAGTGTGTAGGTGGCATATCTCTCCCCTTCAGGACCTTAGAGAATAGGACTGTAACTCTCATCTTTGTCATTGTCGCCCACCTTGGCCCCCCAGTGCCCAGCCAGCACAGGGCCCTGCCTAAAACACAAGCAGGAGTGTGTTGAGTATAACGGCTTATTTGAAGCTTCATGGTGTAAGGGGAAGGAGCAGGCCTCTGAAGCCAAACTGCTGCCTCTTCGTTCTGCCCCTTGGGCATTTCTTTGCTGCTGAGCCTCAATTTCCTCATCCGTTGACTTTGGCCAGACTTAGGTCTTTGTTAATTAAATTTAATTCATTTATTCAGCTCTTAAAATGAATTCGTTTATTGAACTCTTAGGGTGTGCCAGGCACTGGAGATCCTGAGCCACTGTGAATTACTTGAAGTCAGTTCTAGATCTAGACTTGCAGAAATAAGATCATCCCAAACAAAGAGCAGATAATTCCAAAAATAATTCCTGTTGAGCACTGGAATGCAGGCAAACTCTGTCTCACACACACACACACACACACACACCCCAGGCTCCTGGCCTTAGGCCTGAGGAACAAAGGGCCCTGTGGAGTTGGCTGTATGTGTAGTGTGTGTTCATGTGCGTGTGTGTGTGTGTGTGTGTGTATGCTCGCGTGTGTATATACGTGTGTAGACAGGCCTGGCTGCGGGACAGGAAAGGTGACCCAGTTGAGATGGGTGGCCCAAGGTTCATGTAGAGGCTGGAGGACAAGAATTGGGGGGAGGGGATTTGTGTATGTGTAGATCTGTGTATCTTTCTTTTCTGAGCAAACCTGGGCACCTGTTATCACTGTCTACACACCAAGTCCCAAGGGACGGGGGATACACCTAATACCTGCCCCTCCCTGCCCCTCGGGAGGGAGGAGGACACCCCCCAGGCTGCCCTACTAGCTGGCTGGCCCTTATAGAGGTTATCGGACCCATCTCCCTGCTCTTCTCAGAATGCCTTCTCCATCTGTCCTAGTCAGGTGGGTCTCTTCTCCTATGCTTTATGGGACTTCTATTTTCTTTTTTAAAAATACCCCTCCCTCAGGGGAAGTCCACCTTGTTATGTAAACACCAGCCAGTTTTCTGTCTGTTGCTGGAACACCCTCAGCTCATTCATTTCAATCAATGAGAACGAACGTACCTGGGAGAACTTTGCAGGTCGCTCAAAAGAAACATCAGACTTGACCTCTGCCCTCAGCAGGACACACAAACTAGTCCGTCCGCATGACCCAGGAACGTGGACAAATAGGAGTAAATGTGAGGGCAAGACAGCCTTTGGGACTTGGAGGGCCACAGACTTTAGAGGAGAGAGGAGGCCACTGTGGGTCCTTCTGTTGTTCTGGGCCCGATCTCCAAGGGCTTGGAAGCCCAGCCTGAAGTTTGGACCGGGACAGAGAAACACCTCCGCCCCTGGGACCACCACCCCAGCACCCCCCCCTTCTAGGTCTTCTGCACTCTCTGATTTCCCCGGGGAGAGCAGCTCAGAGGGGTTGGGGCAGAACTGGGGTCCCCCAGGACAGCTGGCTGACAGGGCCCCTCTGGGACTCAGCGCCAGACCCAGGCGTCCTGGAGGCGGTGATACCGGAGCTGTGACAGTTGGTCCCCAGATTCCTCACCCGGCGGCGCCGGCTCTGGTTTCGTGCTGGGGTGAGGGGCCGGGCTCCTGGTGCCAGCCAGGACTGAGTGCTCTCTTGGGGCAGGAGGGGGGGCAGTACACATCCCCTTAGTGGGTTGTTGAGGGGTTTTTCCAGTGCCCGCTCTGGGCCAGGCACTATGCCAGGTACCAGCAGGGGATACTGGAGTGTGAGGCCCAGTGAGGCACAGATGAATTAAACATAGACTGTCCTCGGTGGAAATGGAGTGGACGGGTGAACTAACAGGTTCGCCAGTGATCCAATGGCCTTGTTTTACCGAGGAGACTGAGGCCCAGAGAACCCAGGTCCTGGGACCTTCTCGTGCCTTCTGTTCCAGCACGCTTCCTTTTTCAGGAAAAGAAAGAGGAAGTCAGAGAGAGGGATGGGAAGGGGCCTGCCATCGCCTGAGTGCCTATGGATTGCCAGGCTCTCTTGATTTCATTGGATCCTCTTCACACCTCTGTGAGGCTGGACTTGCCATCTCTCCTTCACACCAGGGACCTACAGCTCAAAAAGATTAAGTAACTTGCTCAGGCCACACAGCTGGTCAGTGGACACTCCCGTGTTCAAAGCCAGATCTGTCTGACCCCCAGCCTGGGACCCCGGAGGTAAACGGTGACACCCGGCCAGTTTTTGGAGGCTGAGAGGGGGTCATCCCTAAAGCGGGAGCCGTTTGGAATGGCTTTCTGGATGCAGTAGATCTGGGGTCCCTGACGGATGAATGAGGCTTATTCGAAGGGAAAGAATGAGAGGGATGTCTAGAGGTTGATGCCAGAGGTTCCCTGGGAAACTTGCTGGTTGGGCAGGTGGCCAGCTTGCCTGGGTGGATCCTGGGGGGTCAGGGACAGTCAGAGGAAAAGCGTCTTTGAACCTTGGCCACGAGGGGGCGCTGCAGGCCAACGACTGGGAGCAGCTCCGGTGAGCTGCGATACTAGGGCCCAGATGTTTCCTTCCTGCCCAGCTAGGTCTCCATGCCCAGCCCTGCCTCCTCGGGTGTCATCTCAAGCTCCCACCTTGCCCTTTTCTGGCAGGGCATCCAAGACATGGGAGGCAATAAGAGGCTACCCGGACCGAAACCCCGGTGGCCGATACCTGGCCGTCCCCACGGTTCACCTGAGCCCCCTCCCGCCGCTTAAGACTGGCTTCGTGTCCAGGGGAGAAACTGTACGGGGGACAGGCTAAGGAAACAAGCACCGAGTCCAACTGACCTGGGTCTGGGAGGGGAATTATAATAACACCTACCTACGACGCAGTTAAAATAAATACAGGGTGTCCCCCAAAATGTATACACACTTTAACAGCTGATAGCTCAGTTTTGAAAATGAAGGATAGTTTAATAAACACTGCCTTTACAAATATTCAATGTGTGTGTACACATTTTGGGGGGGACAGCCTATGTATATATCGGTCACTTGCTGCGTCAGGCACTGTTGTAAGCACTGGACGTAACGCCACTGAACAAGACAGACAGTCTCTACTGTCCCAGAGCTGACAGTCTGCAGGGACGGGGGAGGCAGACAATAAAGTAGAGCATGTAAGTTCTGGTGGTGCTCCTCGCTCTGAAGGAGAATAAAGCAGGCTATGGGGACAGGAAGGTCTGAGGTGCGGAGTGGAGGAAGGATGGCCACATTGTGAGAATTTAACTGGACGTCTACAGAGCACAGGGCTCGGCACCGTGTTGGCTGTTGTCGCTACTATGTTGTGCTCTTGGCTTCTGGCCTGTCCTGTTGCCACGTGCGCCCCTTCCTCTGGCCCAATTTTCTCCACGTTTTTCCCAGTGGCCCCCACAGGAAAAGCAGGTGCTTCCATTTTCCTGGCTTGGAACCAGGAGCCCCGAGCTGTTAGTCCTGGCACTGCCAACAGGGCCCATACCTGCTCCTCCCCCAGCTTCCCCTGCTTCTGGAAAGGACCCCCACCCACATGGTAGCTCACGCCAGAAATCTGGAGCCATCTGTGTGTGATTCCTGCCTTTTCCCAAACTTCCTCCCCTCCAGTCCATCAATCAGTCCTCTCAACTGCACCTCAAAACATTCCCCAAACCCACTACTTTCTCGCCTCCACTGCTGCCCTCCTGACCCGAGCTACCATCATCTGCCTGCAGTAGTCTCTCCCGCCTCTGCTCTTGTTTCCCCTGCCCCTACCAATCCATTCTCCACACCGTGGCCAGAGAGATCACTTAAAAAACAACAACAGCCCTGGCCGGTTTTGCTCAGTGGATAGAGCGTCAGCCTGCGGACTGAAGGGTCCCAGGTTCAAGTCTAGTCAAGGGCATGTACCTTGGTTGCGGGCACATCCCCAGTGGGGAGTGTGCAGGAGGCGGCTGGTTGGTGTTTCTCTCTCATCAATGTTTCTAACTTTCCATCCCTCTCCCTTCCTCTCTGTAAAAAATCAATAAAATATTTAAAAAAAATTTTATTGAGTGTCTCCCCTATGATAGGGGCGTTAGAGCAGCGGTTCTCAACCTGTGGGTCGCGACCCCTTTGGCGGTCAAACGACCCTTTCACAGGGGTCGCCCAAGACCATACCCCATATCAGATATTTACATGACGATTCATAATAGTAGCAACATGACAGTTATGAAGTAGCAACGAAAATAATTTTATGGTTGGGTCACAACATGAGGAACTGTGTTTAAAGGGCCAGAAGGTGGAGAACCACTGGGTTAGAGAGACACTTCCCTGGTCCCGGGGGAGCTTCCAGTCTGGTGTCACTGGCAGAACACGTAAACTGCTTCGACAGCACTGTGGGCTAAGTGCTTGCAAAAGGTAGGCACCGGAGGCCACAGCATCGAAGGCCATGGTCAAGGCGGCCTCTCAGAGGACATGACTCCTGAGCTCAGCTCTGAAGGCTGAGTAGGAGATCGCCCAGACGAGTGGGGCAGAGAGGTTCTTGGCAGAGGCAAGAGCACCTGCAAAGGCCTGGGGTCTGGCAGGAGCGGCTGACCTGTGCGTAGACACGCTTTTCCCCTCTCTGGGGAATACGATGGGCAAGACTCCCTTTGCCGGCCGTGATTCAGGGAAGGCGTTCACAGGCTCAGAGATCCCTCTGAGCCATCAGTCAGAAGTCCTCCCCGTGAGTGGGCACCATCACTGGGTTCCTGCTGGGTATGAGCTCAGACTGGGTGCTGGAGCGAGGAGGAACACTACGTGCCAGGCTGTCTGGTGCCCAGGCTGCCCCGTGCCCCTCATGCCAGTTCTCTAGAAGTACCTCCATGCCCTTCCAGGTGGGTGACTCTGCGTGTCTCTCTCAGGCAGCCTTCACAGGTTACTAAAGGCCTGTTGGTCGGCCCAAGCCCTGACACCAGACCTGCGTGAGGGACGACCTACTCCCTGTGTTTCTGTGCCCCTCCTGCCCACGCTGACCAAAGCTCTTCAGAGCAGGGGCTGTGTCCAGTCTCAGTTCTTATCTCACTTGACCTCTGACCCTGCTGGTCCCTCCCTCCTTCTCCAAACTCCCTCCCCGGCATTTCCTCTATCTCCCTGGGTGCTCCTTTTCAGTCTCCTTGGCCCTTCTCTCTTCTGTCCACAAGGCCAAGGGTGCCCAAGGCCATGGTTTACTCCGCCTGGAACGGGCCTCCTTTTCCCAGGCTGCAGGGGTGCGGCCGCCCTCCGGACCTGGCTGCAGGTGGTGGTGCTGCCGCCACCTGCCCCTGTGCAAATGAATGTCTCTGAACCTGTTTCCCCATTAATAAAACGAACATAATAGTAGCAATTACCTCATGGGATTGTTGTGTGATTAGTGGAAAGAGGCGTGTGAAGGACGGATATAACATCTAGAGTACACAGAAAGTGCTCAATAAATGTTTTTGTTATTGAGGACTTAGTCATCCCTTCCTCCGGGAGGGAGGCCTGCTCCAAAACCATGGCCTGGGTCTGGTGTCTGGCCTCTGCCCCCGGCATCCTGAGCCGCCTGCTGGAGGCGCTCACTGTACTAGTAATTGAATTGCTCGCTTCAGGAGGATGGGAACCATTTTGGCACCCAGATGGTAAATACCTGTGAGCGGCTGGAGGAACAAATGGTGTGGGTGACTGCCTCCCCTGAGAGGACAGGGAGCCCGGACCTGCTGCCGCTCCGGACAAGCCTGGGCACAGCCGCCCGTAAGAAGGCGGGGCTGGTTCCGCCCAGGACGGCAGGTGGCGCCAGTGCCCGCCGGTCGCAGCCAGTGGCCACCTCCCTTGCCCTTGCTGGTCTCACATCTCAGAGCCCAGCCATCGACTGGGCCAGGCCGGGCAGCATGCTCACTGCTCAGGAACAGGTGGTTGCCTAGGGGGTGCCTGGCGAACTCGGCAGGGAAGGGAGTAGGGGGCCCCTGCGGAGCTGGGGCCCAGGCCCTGGAAGGGGGGTAGGTTGACGGTATCTTGGGGACCTGAAATGAGAGGCCAATCAATGAGTCAAAAGCTGAGATCTAGGAACCAGACACAGCGTGGGGGACAATGTGGTGAAAACAATCGGCAGGAAAGCAAGGGGAAGCCCGGTTTCTATGACAATGGTAGTGTTTGTGGCAAGCTGGGGACTCCTGAGTCGCCAGGGCCTGTGAAACCATGATTCACCACAGGAAAGGGAAGGCTGGGGACTGGGTGCTGGGGACCGGATGCCCTGTGGCTCCTCCAACCTCAGCCCACAGGCCTGTGCCCTACCAGGTACTAAGAGGGGGACTGAGCCCTCTGCTCTCACTGCACATGCACATCTGACTTCTTGCTCACACGGCCTGTGGACTTACTGTTACTCTTTTTTAAAAACTTTTTGAAATATATATATATTTAAAAAAACATTTTTATTGATTTCAGAGAGTAAGGGATAGAAACATCAGTGATGAGGAAGAACCATTGATCAGCTGCCTCCTGCACCCCCCCGACTGGGGATCGAGCCTGAAGCCCAAGCATGTGCCCCGATCAGGAATCAAACCATGACCTGGTTCATAGATGGATGTTCAACCACTGAGCCACCCAGCCAGGCTCACCCGTTTTATAGAAGAGGAAACCGTTACCCTGGCCCAGAGGACACAGGTAGGACAGGACCTGAGTGGCAGAGTCAGGACTAGAACCCAGCTAGGCTGACTGTAACCGTGCTTGTGAAGACCCAGAAAGCCGGAAAGTAAGAACAGGGGCATGGACGTTAGGTTGTGACGAAGACTCTGGAGGAGATGGGAAGGGGTCCTCCATCTGCCCAGCCTCCCTGCCTGCCCTGCCCTGTGTGCCCAGTGCTCATGGGGGGGGGGGGGCCTGGTTCATAGGTTGAGGCTAAACCAGTGAGCCAAACCAGCCAGGCTTTACATATATATATATTTTTTAACAAATTTATTCTTTTTTAATCCTCACCCAAGATTTTTTCCCCATTGATTTTTAGAGAGAGCGGAAGGGAAGGAGGAAGGGGAGAAAGAGAGAGAGAGAGAAACATTGCTATGAGAGAGAGACATCAGTTGGTTGCCTCCCACACGTGCCCTGACTGGGCTGGGAATCGAACTTGCGACCCATAATGGATCCAAGGTGACACGACCAACAAGTGGTAGAGCTGGCTTTGGAGTCCACACTCAGGGTACATGCTCTTGACTGGGAATCGAACCTGAGACCCTTCGGTGCATTGGCTGACGCTATAACCACTAGCCAGTGTGTGTCCTCCAGTTCTGGCGCTAGGGGCAGGACTGTGTGTGTGTGTGTGTGTGTGTGTAAATGGCATGACTTAGAGCAGCGGTTCTCAACCTGTCATCATGTCTGCCCTACCCTGCCCCCAGTGGTAAGGAACCAGACACAGCGTGGGGGCAATGGCCGGGTAGCTCAGTTGATTAGAGCACAGTCCCTTCTAAAGCAGGGGAGTTCCCGGCCTCCTCCAGTTGCCATGAGGACAGTGTCATTCTTGTTTAGCTGTGGGGGCCCCAAAATTTCAATATGAAAGGGGTATCCCCATCCCACCCCTGGACCGTGAGGGCCTGCAAGAGGGAAGCCCAGCCCTTTACCCGCTGTTCCCCCGGCAGCAGAGGGATAAAGGTTGGAAGGGCCTTGGAAATCTCCCAGTTCCGTCTACTTGTTTTATAGGGAAGGAAGCTGAGGCCCCGAGAAGGAAAACCACTTCTCCAAGGTTACAGGGTGAATTCGTGGAAGAGGGAACTAGGTTCCTGGTCTCCTGACTCTTGGACTTGGCACTGGGTGATTGGGAACAGACAGGCAGATGAGCAGACGGAGGCAGCAGAGTCGCTGGGATGGCCTCGCAGCATGTAGCCGTGGAAAGAAGGCAGGCGATTCCTGTTCCACCTGCCTGCCAGGTGACATCAGGAATCATGGAGGTGAGGTCATCGGAAAGACTGATTACATGAGCACATCAGGTGTACAGGATCTGGGGTCCAAGCGGACTGGGTGACTTGGGCCCATGACTTACCCTCTCTGAGCCCCAGTGATAATGAGGGGTACCCGACCTTCAGGGCTGTGGGGAGGAGAGATGGGATGGTGGGCAAGTACTTGGGAATGATGGGTTGGCGTGAATGTCCGTGTCAAGGGAGACAGCTGCCTTATGGTGTGGAGGCGGGGACAAACCTACGTGCTTGACCCTTGAACGCTGGGAGAGCCAGGAAGGAATGAGAACTTCTGACATGCTTCACACAGGCAGCAGTTCTCTTCCCTGGGATGGGGGAAGGTGGGCAGCAGTTTCCTGGAAAGGAGGGGGGGTGCCTAGAGGCCAGGGAAGCTGAACACTAATTAGCTCTCCCTCCCTAATTGGATTTAATTGCCTCCTTGTGATCAGCAATTAGGAGACTGCATCAATTAGTGCAGGGAGGGTGACCGCTCAGCTGGGCCCATCAGGGCTCCCCTTCAGGAGGGCAGGGAGGCAGGTAAAGGGCAGCCAGCCCCACACCACTCAGCCCTTCAGGAGCCCCCAGGCCTCCAGGCCTCCAGCTGGACTGTAGCTTTTCTGACCTCAGTTTACCCACTCTCACCGGCTTCCAGACTTTTCTGCCCAGACTTGTGGGAGCTAGGCCTGGCACTTCCATGGGCTTCTTTGCAACTTTGGAGTTGACCGTTGTGTAGGGTCAAGGTTGAGAGTGTGGACTTCAAAGCCAGTTAGTTCTACCACTTGTTGGTTGCACGACCTTGGATCCATTGGGCTTTGTTTTCTTACTGCAAATTGAGCTGTAAGGACAGTCCCTTCACCCTGGCCGGGTAGCTCAGTTGATTAGAATGCTGTCCCAAGGGTTGCAGGTTCAATCCCGGTCAGGGCACACACAAGAGTCAACCAATGAATGCATAAATAAGTAGAACAACTTGATGTTTCTCTCCCCTCCCCCCACCTCTCTCTCTAAAATCAATACATAATAAATAAGTATCAGTCCCTTCTGCCCTGGCCGGAGGGCTATGTGGCTAGAGTGTTGGCCTGGGCACCGGAGGGTTGTGGGTTCGATTCCCCGTCAAGGTCCTGCACCTGGGTTGCAGGCTTAGGCTCGATCCCTGGCCTGGTGGGGGCACTTGCAGGAGGCAACCAATCAATGTGTCTCTCATATCGATCTCTCTCTTTCTCTCCGCCCCCCCACCCCCCTCCACTCTCTCTCTGAAAAGCAATGGGGAAAATACCCTCTGGTGAAGATTAACAAACAAAGTCCCTTCTGTGCAGGGTTATAGTGAGGGTCAGGTGGATGATGCACCTGCACTATGCAGAACAGTTTCTGGCACAGTAAGTGCTTGGCAAGTATTAGCTGTTATTATAACTCCCACTCCAAACCTCAGCTTCTTCATCTGAAAAGTGACAGATCGAAGGGGTGTTTGCTGAAAAATGCCCAGGTCCCACCCCAGGCCAATTTATGAATCAAGATATCTGCGACTTTGGGCGTTATCAGTTTGTTTGTTTTTAATATATTTTATTGATTTTTTACAGAGAGGAAGGAAGAGGGATAGAGAGTTAGAAACATTGATCAGCTGCCTCCTGCACATCTCCCTACTGGGGATGTGCCTGCAACCCAGGTACATGCCCTTGACCGGAATCGAACCTGGGACCCTTGAGTCCCCAGGCCGACGCTCTATCCACTGAGCCAAACCGGTTACGGCTTGTTTTGTTATTTGTTTTTTTCTGGCATTAGCAGCTTTGAAAGTCCCCTCCCTGATGCCATGTTGTTGCCCAGTAAGGACTGAGACCCCTGGATGTGTGGTCTCCAAGGTTCCCCCCAGCCCTGACTGCTGGAAACCAAGATCAACAGTAATTAATATAAATGTGAGAAGTCCCCCAGCAGGCTGAGTTTGAGCTTTGATATTTGATAACAGGGTGAATATTTGCATTTTGTTACCTACTGCTGACTCAATGGCCTAAAGCAAACTCCCCCCAAACCTGAATCTTACTATTTACTAAACATTACCACTGATATGTCTGTTTGCATTCCTAAAAGGCAATTGTGTGTTCTAGTAAATAAAAGCAGCTGGGAACGGAGACTCAGTGGAACTTGACTACTACAGTTGAGTTTTCCCTGGCTCCCCCCCCATCATTTCAAAATTAATATTTCTTGTCTTGTGTGTCAATTTGTGCGTCAGCTCTTTCTCCAAGCCTTTGAACCCAAAAGCCATGCTGGCAGTGGCCTTTCACACCTGACCCCTGAAAACTCTTCAATAGCCCTAACCGGTTTGGCTCAGTGGATAGAGCGTTGGCCTGTGGACTCAAGGGTCCCGGGTTCGATTCCGGTCAAAGCATGTACCTCGGTTGCGGGCACATACCCAGTGGGGAGTGTGCAGGAGGCAGCTGATCAATGTTTCTCTCTCATCGATGTTTCTGACTCTCTCTATCCCTCTCCCTTCCTCTCTGTAAAAAAATCAATAAAATATATATATTTTTAAAAAATCTTCAATAACTGACATAGTGGCTCCCCGTCCTGTATCACGTTGGACTCTGCACCACCCTGAAGGCGCTGCAGTTTGATTGAGAGCCATTACTACCTGTGTGGCCGGAAGCAGGTCCCTCCCCATGCACCTGGACTGAGTCCTCCTCTAAAGAATGAGAATAATGCCCTAGCTACGCTCACCTCCCAGGGCTGCCTGGAGATCATGTTTCCTGATAAGACGTGCTGTAAAGGTAGGCAATTATAGTATTCCTTCCCTCAATAAACAGTTATTAAGGGCCTAGCATATGCCCTATCTCCTTTACACATGGTGACTACTGAGTCATAAGCTCCTGGGAGATTTGTCTTGAACCATCAGACAAGTCAAGTTCTCTAGCTAGCCCTTTTTTTAAATTTATTTATTTATTTTTAAAGCTCCCGCTGGGTATCAAATGAGTCAATGAGTGGAAAGAACCTAGAACAGGCCCTGACACATAGTGAGTGCTCTATAAACAGCAGCTCCTGTTACCACAGTGGTGGTGTTGTGACCATGCCCCAGGGCTGGTGTGGAGAGGGGCCTAGGAGCAGGGCACACACGGAGCTCTATGCAGAGAGATAGTGAGGGTGCACTTGGGAGGCAGGTGAGGCTGGACTTGGGTATGGAAGAGTGGGGTGTGTGGGGAAAGTAGAGGGGGACATTGAGCGCTTTGAGAGTGCTGGCTCCTGATGGAGGCCTGGTGAGATGGTCGGCTCAAGCGTGAAAACGGCCCCTTGCGTGTCCCAGACACTGTGCTGGAGGCTGGGAACACAGGGAGGGCCCCCTTCCCCAGCCTCTGCCCACAAGGATTTCCCCGAATGGGGGAAGACAGGTGTGCAGACGGAGTCACTAGCGGCGACACCTAGTCCAGTCTTCGTGACCCCAGTAGCTGGAGGAGAAGTAGGAGTTGGTCAGAGGGCAAAGCCTGTGCCAAGTTCAAGCAGGTCACCTGAGATGTAAGAAGAGAGGTCGGGATTATGGGAATCTGGGGTGCAGACGATGAGGCTGGAGATACAAGCAGAACTGGGTCACGGAGGACTTTACAAGCCTCCCAAGGAATCTGTACTTGATCCCAAATACAATGGGATGCAGGGTTAGTTTGAAGTCTTGTGGAGACAGACCGAGGCTGATATTTTGGAAAGATGGCTGTGGTTCAGGGAGGAGGAAGGATCAGAGCAGAGGCAAGGGTGGAGGCAGGGGGGCTAGCTGCGACGTCCTGCGGGTACCAGGCCAGGGGGATGGAGATCAGAATGGGGAGCTGGAGGCGGTGCACAGAATGGAGACAGATTCTGGAGGTAAGACCCACAGGACTTGGGTACTCCCTGGCCAAGGGAAATGGAGGGGGAGCAGAGTGGGGCTGGGTGTGTTGGGAAGACAGGGGGGCGCCATCTGAGACATCCAAGGAGGTCTGGCAAGTATGGGAGCTGGGGGTAACCCCTGACCTGGGAATGCTTGGAACCCTCTGCTGGGAAGTCTCTGGAGTGGAGCGGCCTGGCCCAGTGCCAGGCTCCTATCTTTGGAACAGGCTCGGAGGCACCCTGTCAGGGGTGGGACCCTCCCTGGCCAAAGGGAGAGATGTGCCCTTCCTGCTCCAGGGCCCGCTTCCGGGGAAGAAGCAATGGAGATAGGTGAGTTCAGGGAACTCCCACCCCCACCTCCCAGCCTCTGGTCTTAGGTGTGGCCCTGGGGAAAAGTTCCAAAGAAGAGGCCAGAAGCCAAGCGCCCTGGTCCTGGAGTGCGCAGGGCATCGAGGAGCGGTGGTGTCACCGGGTTTCCGGGGAGCTGGTGTAAATGACCCCCCCACCCAGGTGACTACGATGGGCAATCCCTGAAGCCCTGCCTGGCCAGCTCAGCACACTTCTCCATCCCCGGCCCCTCCCTCGGCGCCTCCGTGCCTCCTCAGCTGCTCTTTGCCCTCCCTCATTAAGCGCGGTTTCTGGGAGAATGTGATTTGAATTAGCTCTTGGGAGCAGAATCACAGAAACCAGGAAAGGGGAGCCCTGGGGAGGGGGCAGTGAGTCATGTTTCCATGTGTATTTTCCAAACTTTCCGATGGGAGCTTGGAAAACAACACTCTGTTGGTTGCCAGCTTGGACCTGGCTCTTCAGGGGTCCCTTGTTCTGTGTCTGGAGGTCTTAACGGCTGTGTCCTGGCCCACCCTTCAGGCCTACTTTGCTTCCTGGGATCCCCGACCCCTCGGGACCAGCTCATGCTACTGTAGGGACCTGGAGAATTCCCTCCTGGGGTAGAGTTTCAGTTTTTGCATTTCAGTGACAGCCCTCCATCTGCCCCCATTTCAGGGTGGCCAGGGGGCCTGCAGCCCTTCAAACTTTAAGAACCTGCATCAGCACCGGGAGCCTGGGCTCCAGGAACCTCCTCTCAGCCCCAGCAGCTTCCTCTCTGTGCCCTTTCCTCCCATTTCTGTACCCCAATTCCAGAGGGCCCGTAGCAGAGGGTGAGAACCTATCACACACACACACACACCCTGCCCCGGGGAGAAGCCCTGCAAAGCAAAGACCTCATCCTGAGATCTCTGTGCCTCCTGTGCACGGGACACACCTTGGGCCCTGGGAAGGGGCATCGTTCTGCATACGGACACAGAGTCCCGGGCAGGGCAATGGGTGGGAACCTTGAGGATGGTGGAGGGGTAGGGGAGGGCAGCCCTTGCCCATAGCTGGCTCCTCCTTGCAGGCTGTGAGCTTTTCTACCCTTCCCTAAACTCCCATCTACTTCCTTGGGGGTCTTGGACTAGCTGTCCCTCTCCCCTACCCCCACCCAGCTTCTGTCTCGTCCTTCCTGGCAACAGTTGCATTTCCTGCCGTTGCTGTGCCCATGCCAACGACAGCCCACATCACATGGGCCACATCTGGCTCCGATTGAGCACACCCTCCCATCTTTTGTCCCTCCCCCTCCTCTGCCCAGGGGCCAGAGCAGGGAGTGCCTCTGTGGACCCCTTTTCTCTGGGCCCATCAACAACCCTCCACCTGCCCCAGTCACAGCCTCTGATGGCCCCTCCTTGCTCTCCTTTCAGTTTCCTCATCCTCTCTTCCTGTCTCCATCCCCTGGTCCTCTTGTCTCCATCCTTCAGCATCTCTTTCCTCACTGTCTCCTGACTCCTGGGACCACTCCCCTTTCCAGCCCCCACTGAGCAGCAGGGCGGGAAGGGCGCATTTTGTAAGGTTTGAGTCCCCCGAGCTGGAGGACTGAAGTGGGGGAAGGCCTGGCAGCCCAGAAATTAAATTCCCCCTAGTCCAGCCCTCTGGCCTGTTGCCAGGTTGAGGTAGGGTGGGTAGAGGTGTCCCCAAGGTATGTGCACATGGAGGGATACAGCCAGCCTTCTGGGTGGGGGAACTGCGTGGCTCACTCTGAGCTGCCTTTTGTGAAGGATGGGGTGGAGCTTCAAAGGCCTTCTGGCTACTGGCCTCCCTCCACCTTCTTCCCTGCTTAGCAACCGTTGCTGGGTAAATATTTGCCCCACCAGGATCTGGGGCGAGAGCTGCTGTGTCAGCCTGGGCAGCTGCCCCTCTCCTCAATTCCTGGGTCTCTCCTCTGCCCTGGCCCCCTCCCTGGCCCCCTGGCCTGGACTCCAGATGTGATTCCTAATCCCCTCACTTCAAAATTCGCCTGCTCCTCCCTGACCACATCCCACTGGGAGCCCAGCTGGCTATCACTTTTGACAATCATTGCTACTCATTGAGCCTCAGGTCCTCACCTCTCTGTTTTAAGTTAAAGCCACCTAAGCTTTAACTCAGCTCCCTGAAGCTCCAGGGGGCGAGGGGTGAGGGGATGTAGGATGTTTTGCTGGGCACCCTATCCATCCTCCATCCTCCATCCTCAGGCCAGGAAGCTCTGCTTCAGGAAGCCAGCACCATTTTCACCTCCTCTGGGGCTAGAATTGAGAGAAACGTGGCCAAGAGGAAACAGATGCCCCCTTGGCCCCTCCCTGGGCAGCCTGAGAGCAGCCAGCCTCAGCCTGTGCATCCTGTACCTCCAGCCCGGCTCCCACGGCCCCGCCCTCCCCAGTGGTCTCCCCATTACCTGTCACTGGGATGAAGAGCGCCTTAGGGGTCGAGGGCCAAGGTGAGGTGGGCTCTCTGGGGTGCTTTGTAAGTTTGGGACTTATTTGGTAAAGATGGCTAATGGGGTGCTGCTCTGGGCCCGGCCTTTGGGCTGGTTTAGGGATAGTGGGACAGAGGACTCTGGGGAGTTGGACCGAAGCAGGTGTAGAAATGAAGGGGCCTGCACGATGCCCTAAGACTCCTCCTAAGAACTTGCTCTGAAGTTCTGGCTTCTAGGCAATTAATGATGAAGCAAAGGATATCTATTTTTTTCTATTGCTTTTTAGAGTGGAAGGAAGAGAGGGAGAGGGAGAGAGAGAAACATCGATAAGAGAAAGCAGGTGTAGAAATGAAGGGGCCTGCACGATGCCCTAAGACTCCTCCTAAGAACTTGCTCTGAAGTTCTGGCTTCTAGGCAATGAATGATGAAGCGTTGGCCCAAGGCAGTCCCTGCCCCATCCCACAGGCCCTCCCTCCAGGAGCTCCTGATGGGCAGAGGCCCTGCCTATCCACCTGCCCCACCCGGCATTCCCTGCCCCTTCTCCAGAGAGGGTCCCCTGCGCTGCCCATCATCAGGACATTTGCTGATTAACCGCCATCCTTGTGAGAGTTTCCTTTCCCGTTGCCTTCAGGGGCCTGAGTGCCAGGGGGACTCTGAGGAGCCTGAGGGCTGCGGGGGCTGCAGGGGTTGGGGACAGGGGCGGATTTATCAGGAGGGGGATGCAGGGGAAGCTTCAGAGCACCTCAGCTGCACAGGCCCTTCCAGGACAAGGAGCCTGCCTCTGTTTCCACATGGTCACATGTCCGTGTGAAGTTTATAAAAAGATATTCTTAATCCTTACCTTTGGATATTTTTTTCCATTATTTTTGAGCTTTTTAGAGAGTGGAAGGGAGGGAGAGGGAGAGAGAGAAACATCAATGAGAGAGACACACACCAATTGGCTGCCTCCCGCACGCACCCCTACCCGGACAGGGCTGGGGGTTGAACCTGCAACTCAGGTATGTGCCCTGGACCGGGAATAGAACCCACGGCCCTTCCACTCACAGGCCAATGCTCTAACCACTGAACAACAACAGCCAGAGCCATTCTCCCATATATATATATAATTGATTTTTTACAGAGAGGTTGGGGACAGGGGCGGATTTATCAGGAGGGGGATGCAGGGGAAGCTTCAGAGCACCTCAGCTGCACAGGCCCTTCCAGGACAAGGAGCCTGCCTCTGTTTCCACATGGTCACATGTCCGTGTGAAGTTTATAAAAAGATATTCTCATATATTTTTTTGCTGTTGTTAATCTTCATCCGAGGATATATATTTTTTTCTATTGCTTTTTAGAGAGTGGAAGGGAGGGAGAGGGAGAGAGAGAAACATCGATCACCTGCCTTCTGCACACTCCACACTGGGGATGTGCCAGCAACCAAGATACATGCCCTTGGCAGGAATGGAACCCGGGACTCTTGAGGCCGCAGGCCGACGCTCTATCCACTGAACCAAACCGGTCAGGGCAATTTTCCCACTTTTTAAAGAGGGACTCCCCACAAACATTGGAAGAACATGTAGGGAGACCAGCTGTCAGTTTGCCAGGGATTGTCCCGGTCTTAACGCTGACGCCCAGGGCACGCCTCAGCTCTCTGCAAACCCAGGCAGCTGGCTGCTCTGGTTTCAGGCCCCACACGCAGTAGGTCTGCACCTGGATGAGGGGAGGGTGCAAGGGAATCCCTCTGGGCCTCACTTCCCCGAAGTGTGTAGGGTCAGGGGCGTGGGGCCCCTTTCCTCCAGCCCCTTTCCAAGAGTTGTGGCGCTTCTGTTTGTTTCCTTGGCAACAAGGGAGAGGAAATCCCTATTTAGGAGCCGGGGAGGCCCCGGCAACGGCGCACACACAGACACACACAGCCTCTCGCGGGCC